>NC_061510.1:215535362-215618148 GCF_022539505.1 Lolium rigidum
TTTCAGTAGCTTTGAGCAATGTCCAGAAGTGTTAAGAATGATTATGTCACCTCTGAATATATGAATTATGCACTGACCCTCTAATGAGTTTGTTTCGAGTTTGGTGTGGAGGAAGTTTTCAAGGGTCAAGAGAGGAGGATGATACAATATGAGTCAAGAAGAGTGAAAAGTCAAAGCTTGGGGATGCCCCGTGGTTCATCCCTGCATATTTTAAGAAGACTCAAGCGTCTAAGCTTGGGGATGCCCAAGGCATCCCTTCTTCATCGACAACTTATCAGGTTCCTCTAGTGAAACTATATTTTTATTCCGTCACATCTTATGTGCTTTACTTGGAGCGTCTGTTTGTTTTTAATTTTGTTTTTGTTTGAATAAATCGGATCCTACCATTCTTTGTTTGGGAGAGAGAAACGCTCCGCTGTTTCGTATGAACACATGTGTTCTTAGCTTCATCTTTAATGTTCATCGCGAAAGTTGAACTATTTCATTCATTGTTATATGGTTGGAAACAGAAAATGCCGCATGTGGTAAATGGTTTAATGTCTTGAATAATGTGATACTTGGCAATTGTTGTGCTCATATAGATCTTGTTTAAGCTCTTGCATCATGTACCTTGTACCCATTAATGAATAACTACATAGAGCTTGTTAAAATTTGGTTTGCATGATTGATCTCTAGAGTCTAGATATTTTTCTGGTTGAGGTGTTTGAACAACAAGGAGCACGATATAAAGTCTTATAATAGTTACAATATGTTCATATGTGAGCTTTGCTGCACCTTTTATACTTGAGTTTTGCTTCAAACAACCTTGCTAGCCTAGCCTTGTATTGAGAGGAATTCTTCTCGTGCATCCAAATCCTTGAGCCAATAACCATGCCATTTGTGTCCACCATACCTACCTACTACATGGTATTTCTCCACCATTCCAAAGTACATTACTTGAGTGCTACCTTTAAAATTTCTATTCTTTACCTTTACAATATATAGCTCATGGGACAAATAGCCTTAAAAACTATCGTGGTGAAGAATATGTACTTATGTGTCTTATTTCTTAATAAGTTGCTTGTTGAGCGGTAACCATGTTTTCTGGGGACGCCATCAACTCTTTTACATTTGTTGAATATCATGTGAGTTGCTATGCATGTTCGTCTTGTCTGAAGTAAGGGTGGTTCTCACAATCAAATGGTTTGAGTATGCATACTGTTAGAGAAGAACATTGGGCCGCTAACTAAAGCCATGATTCATGGTGGAAGTTTCGATGTGGACAACTAATCCTCAATCTCTTATGAGAATATTAATTGTTGTTGAATGCTTATGCATTAAAGAGGAGTCCATTATCTGTTGTCTATGTTGTCCGGTATGGATGTCTAAGTTGAGAATAATCAAAAGCGAGAAATCCAATGCGAGCTTTCTCCTTAGACCTTTGTACAGGGCGGCATAGAGGTACCCCTTTGTGACACTTGGTTGAAACATATGCTATGCAATGATAATCCGTGTTAATCCAAGCTAATTAGGATAAGGTGCGAGCACTATTAGTATACTATGCATGAGGCTTGCAACTTATAAGATATCTTATACATAACACATATGCTTTATTACTACCGTTGACAAAATTGTTTCTTGTTTTCAAAATGAAAAGCTCTAGCACAAATATAGTAATCAATGCTTCCCTCTGCGAAGGGCCTATCTTCTACTTTATTGTTGAGTCAGTTTGCCTATTCTTTCTATCTTAGAAGCAAACACTTGTATCAGCTGTGTGCATTGATTCTTACATGTTTACTTATTGCACTTGTTATATTGCTTTGTGTTGACAATTATCCATGAGATATACATGTTGAAGTTGAAAGCAACCGCTGAAACTTATATCTTCCTTTGTGTTGCTTCAATGCCTTTACTTTGAATTTATTGCTTTATGAGTAACTCTTATGCAAGTCTTATTGATGCTTGTCTTGAAAGTATTATTCATGAAAAGTCTTTGCTATATGATTCATTTGTTTACTCATTATCTTCATCATTGCTTCGAATCGCTGCATTCATCTCATATGCTTTATAATAGTATGATCAAGATTATGATAGCATGTCACTTCAGAAATTATCTTTGTTATCGTTTACCTACTCGAGGGTGAGTAGGAACTAAGCTTAGGGATGCTTGATAAGTCTCAAACGTATCTATAATTTCTTATGTTCCATGCTACTTTTATGATGATACTCACATGTTTTATACACATTATATGTCATTATTATGCATTTTCAGGCACTAACCTATTGACGAGATGCCGAAGAGCCGATTCTCTGTTTTCTCGCTGTTTTTGGTTTCGAAATCCTAGTAAGGAAATATTCTCGAATTGGACGAAATCAACGCCCAGGGTCCTATTTTTGCACGAAGCTTCCAGAAGACCGGAGAGGAAGCGAAGCGGGGCCACGAGGTGGCGACACAACAAGGCGGCGCGGCCCGGGCCTGGCCGCGCCGGCCTCGTTGTGTGGGCCCCTCGTGACGCCTCCCGACCTGCCCTTCCGCCTACTTAAAGCCTTCGTCGCGAAACCCCGGTACCGAGAGCCACGATACGGAAAACCTTCCAGAGACGCCACCGCCGCCAATCCCATCTCGGGGGATTCAGGAGATCGCCTCCGGCACCCTGCCGAAGAGGGGAATCATCTCCCGGAGGTCTCTTCATCGCCATGATCGCCTCCGGATCGATGTGTGAGTAGTTCACCCCTGGACTATGGGTCCATAGCAGTACCTAGATGGTTGTCTTCTCCTCATTGTGCTATCATGTTAGATCTTGTGAGCTGCCTATCATGATCAAGATCATCTATTTGTAATCCTTCATGTTGTGTTTGTTGGGATCCGATGAATATTGAATACTATGTCAAGTTGATTATCAATCTATCATATATGTTATTATGTTCTTGCATGCTCTCCGTTGCTAGTAGAGGCTCCGGCCAAGTTGATACTTGTGACTCCAAGAGGGGTATTTATGCTCGATAGTGGGTTCATGCCTCCATTAAATGCAGGACGATGACGAGAAAGTTCTAAGGTTGTGGATGTGTTGTTGCCACTAGGGATAAAACATCGATGCTTTGTCTAAGGATATTTGTGTTGATTACATTACGCACCATATTTAATGCAATTGTCCGTTGTTTACAACTTAATACTTGGAAGGGTTCGGATGATAACCCGAAGGTGGACTTTTTAGGCATAGATGCATCTTGGATAGCGGTCTATGTACTTTGTCGTAATGCCCCGATTAAATCTCATAGTACTCATCATGATATATGTATGTGCATTGTTATGCCTTCTTTATTTGTCAATTGCCCAAGCTGTAATTTGTTCACCCAACATCTGCTATCTTATGGGAGAGACACCACTAGTGAACTGTGGACCCCGGTCCTATTCTTTACATACGAAATACAATCTCTGCAATTGTTCTTTACTGTTCTTCGCAAACAATCATCATCTTCCACACTATACATCTAATCCTTTGTTTACAGCAAGCTGGTGAGATTGACAACCTCACTGTTACGTTGGGGCAAAGTTCTGTGATTGTGTTGTGCAGGTTCCACGTTGGCGCCGAAATCCCTGGTGTTGCGCCGCACTACACTCCTCCGCCATCAACCTTCAACGTGCTTCTTGGCTCCTCCTGGTTCGATAAACCTTGGTTTCTTTGAGGGAAAACTTGCTACCGTACGCATCACACCTTTCCTCTTGGGGTTCCCAACGGACGTGTCGATCGCACGCATCACCTATCATGATCAAGATCATCTATCTCGTAATGCTACATGTTGTGTTTGTTGGGATCCGATGAATATTGAATACTATGTCAAGTTGATTATCAATCTATCATATATGTTGTTTATGTTCTTGCATGCTCTCCGTTGCTAGTAGAGGCTCTGCCAAGTTGATACTTGTAACTCCAAGAGGGAGTATTTATGCTCGATAGTGGGTTCATGCCTCCATTAAATCTGGGACAGTGACAGAAAGTTCTAAGGTTGTGGATGTGCTGTTGCCACTAGGGATAAAACATTGATGCTTTGTCTAAGGATATTTGTGTTGATTACATTACGCACCATACTTAATGCAATTGTCTGTTGTTTGCAACTTAATACTTGGAAGGAGTTCGGATGATAACCTGAAAGGTGGACTTTTAGGCATAGATGCATGCTGGATAGCGGTCTATGTACTTTGTCGTAATGCCCTGATTAAATCTCATAGTACTCATCATGATATATGTATGTGCATTGTTATACCTTCTTTATTTGTCAATTGCCCAACTGTAATTTGTTCACCCAACATGCTATTTATCTTATGGGAGAGACACCACTAGTGAACTGTGGACCCCGGTCCTATTCTTTACATCTGAAATACAATCTACTACAATTGTTCTTTACTGTTCTTTGCAAACAACCATCATCATCCACACTATACATCTAATCCTTTGTTTACTGACAAGCCGGTGAGATTGACAACCTCACTTTGTTACGTTGGGGCAAAGTACTTTGATTGTGTTGTGCGGGTTCCACGTTGGCGCCGGAATCCACGGTGTTGCGCCGCACTACACTCCGCCACCAACAACCTTCACGTGTTCCTTGACTCCCTACTGGTTCGATAAACCTTGGTTTCTTGCGAGGGAAAACTTGCTGCTGTACGCATCACACCTTCCTCTTGGGGTTCCCAACGGACGTGTGTCAACTACACGCCATCAAGCATATTTTACGGCGCCAGTTGCCGGGGAGATCAAGACACGCTGCAAGGGAGTCTCCCACATCCAATCTCTTTACTTTGTTTTTGTCTTGCTTTGTTTTACTTTATTTACTGCTTTGTTTGCTCTTATATCAAAAACACAAAAAATTAGTTGCTAGTTTTACTTTATTTATTGTCTTGTTCTCTATATTAAAAACACAAAAAAATTAGTTACTTGCATTTACTTTATTTAGTTTGCTTTATTTACTACTGCTAAAATGGGTACTCCTGAAAATACTAAGTTGTGTGACTTCACTAGCACAAATAATAATGATTTCTTATGCACACCTATTGCTCCACCTGCTACTACGACGAGAATTCTTTGAAATTAAACCTGCTTTACTGAATCTTGTTATGAGAGAGCAGTTTTCTGGTGTTAGTTCAGATGATGCTGCTGCCCATCTTAATAATTTTGTTGAACTATGTGAAATGCAAAAGTATAAGGATGTAGATGGTGACATTATAAAATTAAAATTGTTTCCTTTCTCCTTAAGAGGAAGAGCTAAAGATTGGTTTGCTATCTACTGCCTAGAAATAGTATTGATTCATGGACTAAATGTAAGGATGCTTTTATTGGTAGATATTATCCTCCCTTCTAAAATTATATCTTTGAGAAGTAGCATAATGAATTTTAAGCAATTAGATAATGAACATGTTGCTCAAGCATGGGAGAGAATGAAATCTTTGGTAAAGAATTGCCCTACCCATGGACTAACTACTTGGATGATCATCCAAACCTTCTATGCAGGACTCAAATTTTCGTGCGCCACTGATGAGGCTTTTCCTACTAGTGAACCTTGCACGGATTGCTACCTCATGCCCATATCTTTATGTCATTAGGTATCAACCTCGTCAAGGGCCGGAGAGGAGTAACTTCCATGGTACAAGGAGCTAAGGAAGGGAAGAGGAGCCTTCACCAAGGTGCAAGAAAGAAGAAGGAAGAGAGAAGAAGAAGAAGGAAGGAAGAAGGAAGGATGAGGAAGAAGGGGCGAGAGGAGGAAGGCCGGCCGGTCACAGGGCCGGTCAACCGGGCCCCAGGCCAGCCCACCTGGCCCTAGGGCCGGTCTGACCGGGCCCCTGACCGGCCTGGCCGGTTTTCGATCGGAACGTCGACCGGTGCCATCCGGAAGCAATCCCGGGGCTCCCGAAGCCCCGCCCGGTCACCGTCCGGCCCAGAATCCGGTTTGGACCGGATGGGCCGGTCCCAGACCCGGTCCAACCGGCCTTAGCCCCGGATTTCACGGGTTTGACCCCACCAACTTGTACCCGTTCGACCCGAGCTGCCTTGTATGCCTATATAAGCACCCCGGTCGCCCCCTTACCTCTTTAGACAAGATTTAGGCTTAGACATGGATTTGAGCTTTGTCTCCCTAGGGTTTCATCCCCTTTGTATCAAGGCAACCCTTGTTGGATGATTGGGTTTGGAGTGTGAGATTCTAGTGCTACCCACTCTCTCTCCCACTCCTAGATTCATCTCCCTCGCCAATCTCTCCGCTCGGAATTCTACCTCGCGTCCCTTCCGGGTTGATTCTATTGGCGTGGTCCATCGAGCCACGAGGGTAAGTATCGGTTGTATCGGGTGGGCGTGCGTGCGTGAGTTCCTCGTGTTCTTCGTGTTCTTCGCGCTCCCCCTCTCTTTCCCCTTTGGATTTCGGGTCAACCGCGAGATCGGGCCACACACGGGGTCTTAGACCTCATCACATGCTAGGTGGGAAAGAGAAGAAAAACTAGCTAAAGAGAATAATGTAGCTAAAGTTTGGACTATTACCACCACTAGTAATGATGATGCTTCACATGTTGCTAAACCTCCTACTATCAATGGTAAAATAATTGGTGTTGTCAATGTTTCTACTCCTAGTGCAAAGCGTGTAAAATTGCCTGAAACTGCCGAAACTGCTTGTGATAAAAGTGCTGAAATTTTTCAGAATATTGGGGACATCGATCCCATTGCTTTAGATCATAATGGTTTAGATTTTGATGATTGTCATATCTCTGAAGTTATTAAGTTCTTGCAAAAACTTGCTAGAAGTCCTAATGCTAGTGCTATAAATTTGTCCTTTACAAAACATATTACAAATGCTCTCATAAAAGCTAGAGAAGAAAAATTAAAACTTGAAACTTCTATTCCTAGGAAGTTGGAAGATGGTTGGGAGCCCATCATTAAGATCAGGGTCAATGATTTTGATTGTAATGCTTTATGTTATCTTGGTGCAAGTATTTCTGTTATGCCTAAGAAACTCTATGATATGCTTGACTTGCCACCATTGAAAATTTGCTATTTGGATGTTAATCTCGCTGATAATTCTATAAAGAAACCTTTGGGGAGGATTAATAATGTTCACATTACGGTTAATAATAACCTTGTCCCCGTTGATTTTGTTGTCTTGGATATTGAGTGCAATGCATCTTGTCCCATTATTTTGGGAAGACCCTTTCTTCGAACTGTTGGTGCTATTATTGATATGAAGGAAAGAAATATTAAATATCAATTCCCGCTCAAAAAAAGGTATTGAACACTTCCCTAGAAAGAGAATGAAGTTACCTTTTGATTCTATTATTAGAACAAATTATGATGTTTATGCTTCATCTCTTGATAATACTTGAGTTACACTTTCTGCGCCTAGCTGAAAGGCGTTAAAGAAAAGCGCTTATGGGAGACAACCCATTATTTTATTTCTGCATTTTTGTTTTATATTTGTGTCTTGGAAGTTGTTACTAGTGTAGCAACCTCTCCTTATCTATATTTTATTGCATTGTTGTGCCAATTAAAGTCTTTGATAGTAAGGTTGATACTAGATTTGGATTACTGCGCAGAAACAGATTTCTTGCTGTCACGAATTTGAGTAGATCTCTGTGTAGGTAACTCAGAAAAATCAGAGAAAATTCATGAGTGATCCTCAGATATGTACGCAACTTTCATTAAATTTGAGCTTCTTCATCTGAGCACGTTAAGTGCCTCTAAAAAATTCGTCTTTACGGACTGTTCTGTTTTGACAGATTCTGTCTTTTATTTCACATTGCCTCTTTTACTGTGTTGAGTGGATTTCTTTGTTCCATTAATTTTCAGTAGCTTTGGGTGATGTCCAGAAGTGTTAGGAATGATTGTGTCCGCTCTGAACATGTGAATTTTTGATTATGCACTAACCCTCTAATGAGTTTGTTTTGAGTTTGGTGTGGAGGAAGTTTTCAAGGATCAAGAGAGGAGGATGATAGAATATGATCAAGAAGAGTGAAGAGTCTAAGCTTGGGGATGCCCCCGTGGTTCATCCCTACATATTTCAAGAATACTCAAGCATCTAAGCTTGGGGATGCCCAAGGCATCCCCTTCTTCATCGACAACTTATCAGGTCACCTCTAGTGAAATTATATTTTTATTCCGTCACATCTTATGTGCTTTACTTGGACCGTCTGTATGATTTTATTTTGTTTTTGTTTGAATAAACTCGGATCCTAGCATTCTTTGTATGGGAGAAATACACGCTCCGCTGTTTCATATGAACACTGGTGTTCTTAGCTTTACTTTTAATGTTCATGGCGAAGGTTGAAAACTGCTTCGTTCATTGCTATTTGGTTGGAAACAGAAAATGCTTCATGTGGTAATTGGTATATGGTCTTGAATAATTTGATACTTGGCAATTGTTTTGAGCTCTCAAATAGATCATGTTTAAGCTCTTGCATCATGTAGATTGAACCTGTTAGTGGAGAATTACTGTAGAGCTTGTTGAAATTTGGTTTGCATGATTGGTCTCTCTAAAAGTCTAGATATTTTCTGATAAAGGTGTTTGAACAACAAGGAGACAGTGTAGAGTCTTATAATGCTTGCAATATGTTCTTATGTAAGTTTTGTTGTACCGGTTCATACTTGAGTTTGCTTCAAACAACCTTGCTAGCCAAAAGCCTTGTACTGAGAGGGAATGTTTCTCGTGCATCCAAAACCTTGAGCCAAAACCTATGCCATTTGTGTCCACCATAACTACCTACTACTTGGTATTTCTCTGCCATTCCAAGTATATTGCTTGCGTCCTACCTTTAAAATTTCATTCCTTGTCTTTGCAATACATAGCTCATGGGAAAATAGCTTAAAAAAACTATTGTGGTATTAAATATGTTGCTTATGTATCTTATTTCTTATAAGTTGCTTGTTGAGCGGTAACCATGTTTCTGGGGACGCCATCAACTATTACACCTTTGTTGAATATCATGTGAGTTGCTATGCATGTTCGTCTTGTCTGAAGTAGGGGTGATTTATCATGATTAAATGGTTTGAGTATGCATATTGTTAGAGAAGAACATTGGGCCGCCAACTAAAGCCATGTATCATGGTGGAAGTTTCAGTTTGGACATTAATCCTCAATCTCTTATGAGAATATTATCTGTTGTTGAATTCTTAAGCATTAAAGAGGAGTCCATTATCTGTTTTCTATGTTGTCCCGGTACGGATGTCCTTAAGTTGAGATCTATCAAAAACGAGAAATCAAATGCGATCTATCTGCTTGGACCTTTGTACATGTGACATAGAGGTACCCCTTTGTGACACTTGGTTGAAACATATGTAATGCAATGATAATCCATGGAAATCCGAGCTAATTAGGACAAGGTGCGAGCACTATTGGTATTCTATGCATGAGGCTTGCAACTTATAGGATGTCTTATGCATAACACATATGAATTATTACTACCGTTGACAAAATTGTTTCTATGTCTTCAAAATAAAAAGCTCTAGCACAAGAGTAATCTCTGCTTCCCTCTGCGAAGGGCCCTTTCTTTTACTTTATGTTGAGTCAGTTTACCTACTTCTTTCTTTCTTAGAAGCAAACACTTGTGTCAACTGTGTGCATTGATTCTTATATACTTGCTTATTTGCATTCATCATATTACTTTGTGTTGACAATTATCCATGAGATATACATGTTGAAGTTGAAAGCAACTGCTGAAACTTATATCTTCCTTTGTGTTGCTTCAAAACCTTCTACTAAGAATTTATTGCTTTATGAGTTAACTCCTATGCAAGACTTATTGATGCTTGTCTTGAAAGTACTATTCATGAAAAGTCTTTGCTATATGATCAGTTGTTTAGTCATTATCTTTACCATTGCTTTGAATCACTTCATTCATCTCATATGCTTTACAATAGTATTGATCAAGATTATGATAGCAGCATGTCACTTCATAAATTATCCTTGTTATCGTTTACCTACTCGAGGGCGAGTAGGAACTAAGCTTGGGGATGCTTGATACGTCTCAAACATATCTATAATTTCTTATGTTCCATGCTAGTTTTACGACAATACTCACATGTTTTATATACACTTTATATCATTTTGATGCATTTTTCGGCACTAACCTATTAACAAGATGCCGAAGCGCCAGTTCCTGTTTTCTGCTATTTTTGGTTTCAGAAATCTTACACAGGAAATATTCTCGGAATTGGACGAAACAAAATCCCACAGTCTTATTTTGCACGGAGCCTTCCAGAAGTCCGAAGAGGAGACGAAGAGGGGCCGCGAGGCGCCCACACCCTAGGGCGGCGCGGTGGGGGCCCTGGCCGCGCCGGCCTGTGGGGTGGGCCCCTCGGCCGCCTCCCGACTCTGCCCTTTCGCCTATTTATTCACTCCGTCGCGAAAACTCTAGTACCGAGAGCCACGATACGAGAAAACATACTGTGACGCCGTCGCCGCCAATCCCATCTTGGGGGATTCAGGAGATCGCCTCCGGCACCCTGCCGGAGAGGGGAATCATCACCGGAGGGCTCTACATCATCATGCCCGCCTCCGGATTGATGCGTGAGTAGTTCATCCTTGGACTATGCGTCCATAGCAGTAGCTAGATGGTTTTCTTCTCCTCTTGTGCTATCATGTTTAGATCTTGCGAGCTGCCTAACATGATCAAGATCGTCTATTTGTAATGCTACATGTTGTGTTTGTTGGGATCCGATGAATATGGAATACTATGTCAAGTTGATTATTGATCTATCATATATGTGTTGTTTATGATCTTGCATGCTCTCCGTTGCTAGTAGAGGCTGTGGCCAAGTTGATACTTGTAACTCCAAGAGGGAGTATTTATGCTCGATAGTGGGTTCATGCCTCCATTGAATCTGGGATAGTGACGAGAAAGTTCTAAGTTTATGGATGTGTTGTTGCCACTAGGGATAAAACATCGATGCTTTGTCTAAGGATATTTGTGTTGATTACATTACGCACCATACTTAATGCAATTGTCTGTTGTTTGCAACTTAATACTGGAAGGGGTGCGGATGCTAACCCGAAGGTGGACTTTTTAGGCATAGATGCATGCTGGATAGCGGTCTATGTTCTTTGTCGTAATGCCCTAAGTAAATCTCATATTAGTCATCATGATATGTATGTGCATTGTTATGCCCTCTCTATTTGTCAATTGCCCAACTGTAATTTGTTCACCCAACATGCTATTTATCTTATTGGAGAGACACCACTAGTGAACTGTGGACCCCGGTCTATTCTTTTACATCTGAAATACAATCTACTGCAAACTCTGTTCTCTGTTGTTCTTCGCAAACAAACATCATTCTCCACACCATACGTTTAATCCTTTGTTTACAGCAAGCTAGTGAGATTGACAACCTCACTGTTAAGTTGGGGCAAAGTATTTTAATTGTGTTGTGCAGGTTCCACGTTGGCGCCGGAATCCCTGTTGTTGCGCCGCACTACACTCCTTCACTGTCAACACCCGGGTTTTTAAGTCCAGATGCCTATTATGTCATTCATCGCAATCCCAGGATAATGTTGTTGCGAGGCATAATAGTCGAATATCACAGTCATTATTTATTACAAGCCATAATGTCTTACACTCTTGAATCACATGATTCATATTACACAAATAGTTGATCTCTCAATCAACAACATACATAAGTTCATACATAGCGGAAGCGTAATAATAACGGGACTCTCTAGTCCACAGGCCAACATTTGACGTCAGAAACCCCTAGTTGTCGTAGGCGTCCTGCTGGTCATCCTCGTGATAGTTCTGTTCCTCCTCGTACTCCGGCCATTTGAATAGCCGGGGACAAAGCCGTAAGTACTTCAAGTACTTGCAAACTAATACTATTGTAAAATGCCAAAGAAAGATACTAAACTCTAGTTTAACTTGCGTACGCCAAATTTTAGTTCACAAGCTTGGATCATGTACTATCTAACTTAAGTGGAAACATTAGTTTCATTCCCACATCATTGGTTCAAATACCCAAAGAGTCACCAAGTCACCATTCACATTTACTAAAGCTTTCAAAAATCTGACACCGGAAACTGTATGGCCCTTCCAACCGTCCGTAACCGTGGACACGGCTATTCGAATAGATTTACACTCTCCAGAGGTTGCACACTTGTGCCACAACATTTGATTTCATCCGTCGGAATAACTCCGAGTCACCGTAACACGATACGCGGATCATCAACCATAACCTTTCACTTACACATCCTAGTATGAGCACCTCTCCCCATGAGCTTGGCCTCCCGGTGAAAACCAAGCTGTTAACTCGGGAAGCGCACGGGGCTTGGCCGTACAATTTCACCTCAATTCACATCCTTTCTCAACAACGGAGGCAGCCTCAGCATAACCCCTATGATGTGTGTTCAGAGGGAACTCATACTAAAATGTATAAACTTCCAGTTAAGCCCTACCCATAATCAGGTATTGTGGGGGTACTCAAAAATTGGAAAGGTATCGCATTCAAACCAATATCAGGTTTTTATCAAAAATCACCATCTTCTCTTGTTCACATTCAACTTCAAACCTTTCAATGGAATGCTTCATCATTCCAAGGTTTCAAATTTCAACCATTCACATGTTCCCATCTATAGTAGTCAAATTTTAGTATTTTTGCACTAGCACTAATCATGAGGGGTGCTACTTTGCTTTGCTATCTCTACTCATCTAGTAATCTTGTTCTCTATACCAATTTTAGTCCATCCTTGGAAAACACAACAAGCATAACTCGTATGGTGTACACATAAGATAGGCTTGTATAAAGAAAGGTAAGAAACAGGGTGCCTTGCTCAAGGAGAGCTTTGCACTTTGCAAGAGTATTATCTTGCCTTGGTAGTTCTCTAGGTTTTCTCCTTCTTCTTCAGGGTAGAATTCTCCTTCCTCTTGATAATCTCCGGTGCTAGCGTCTAAATTTGGAATACGAAGTATAATCACCAAACAAACTCAAAGGCTATACTAAACACATCATTACTTCACACAAACTATATTAAGCACACACATAAAATAAGTAAGTGCATTGGTGGGGTGACTTGAGGAAAATATTTTCCTCTCAATCATATGTGACAAATAACTTCCATATGGTTCTTGAGGAATAACTTCCTCTCATTGAAATCTTCTTAAGATTTAATTTCTCACCCATAATCATACATGAATTCATATTGACCTAAGTCAAACATTCATCATCATTATTTGAGAAAATGATTTAAATGAGGTAGACCACCTCATACTATTTAAATAACACTACATTTGATTTAAAGCTCAAGTAATTCATATAAGAGAGTTGGGACCAGGGGTCCAACATCACATGAATTCATTTGAGACAAAGATTTAAATGAAGTAAAAAATACTTCATAAGATTTACATAATAGTTTTGGACAATATCACTTACTAAACTAGCCATATTGTCCATTAATTAAACTAGGGCATGATCATGCAAAGTGACCACACCATTTTCTTGCAGAAACAATTAGTGTAAGTCAAATGTGAGCTATAGGAGTTGGAATTAACTTAATATCTATTTTGGTTGATTTTTAGGAATTAATTGAATGTGCAAAAGTCTCTGGCTTGATCTTTTTGTCACATTATTTCTACAACAGATCTCAAGGTGAGACCAGTGGCAAGTTGTAGAACTTTTCCATAGCTTTCTAACAATATAAAGTTTGTTAAATTTGGCCAAGCCAAACGGATTCTATGGATTTTCAAAGTTGGAGCCGAGTATTGAGATTAAATGGATTTGGAAAATTCGAATTTGAATTACTTGGACTACGCGGGAAAGCTACCTGGGCCCAAATGTTTAAAAACGGCCCAAGGCCAGCCCACCACGCATCTGTGCCTGCGTGGGCTGCCTGATAAGGGGCTCCACCTGTCAGCGACTCTTAAAAGCCGAATCGGTATGGACTAACGTGGGGCGTTGGATTAGAACGCGATCTAACGGCTCGGGTGCGTCGTCGTCGACGGCGAGAGAGAAGCTCGCCGGCGGCGCAGGTAGGGGTCGGAGGGCTTACGGTGGCTCCAGCTAGGGTTGGCAGTGTGCTCGACGAGGTTGTAGACGACGGCGAGGCAGCCTGTAGCAGCGGCGTCGTCAGGGGCGGCCTCCTTCTCCGGCGATTGCTGCAGGGCTTCCGCGGCGGTGAGGCGTCGATTGGGCGGCGGCGGTGGCTAATCGAGCATGGCGAGGTGCTGGGGAGGTCGAGGAAGAAGAGGGGAGGGTGGTGGTGTGAAGAGATGGTCGAGGCGAGGCCTCCTTTTATAGGCGCGATGGTGGCCGGGGTGCTGCGGCGAGGTCGACCAGGGCGCGGCTTCTCCGGGGGTCTAGGGAGCTAGGCGGCGACGCGGTCGTGTTCACGACATCACCACGGTCCTTGGAGCGTCAACGGCGTGGTTAATGGCGGCGTACGGTGGTCGGGCGGGCGAGTGTACTTGTCGCGGCCGTGGCGGGCGCGTTCGTCCTCTCCGGCGGCCGTGGTCGCCAAGGCATGGCGTCAGCGTGTCCGGCGAGCTCCGCGTGGCGAGAAGGGTACCACGGCGCGCGGGCTTGGTCGGGGTACGGCGGTGTACGGCGAACGCCGCGTGGCTGTGCCGCGCGTGTCCGTGCACGACGACGTCACCATGCCGCTCGCGGCGCGCCGAGGACGTCGTGGGCGCGCGTCGTCCGGGCGTGTCGGCGTCCTCGCGACCCGGGGCTTGTACGGCGATCTTCTGGGATCCTTGGCGAGCTCCTGGACATGGTGGTGAGGCCGAGCGTGGAGGGAAAGAGAGGGGAAGGTGTCGAGGTGCGACGTGGCCGGCATGGCCATGTCCACGCCATGGCTGCCCTCTCCTGGTGGTTTCTTGGCATGGGCTTGGTGTAGGGGTGTCCTCCGGTCATGGCTAGGGCAAGTAGTGGTCAAGGAGTGGTCTGGTTTGGTCAATTTCGAAATTGTGGTGATCTTGTTCTTGATAAAAAGTCTCCACTTTGCTTGGCTAATATCTCTTGATCCAAAATGAATTTGGTATGGTGCCCTTGGCAAAAATTGTTCATCTTGTTGTGTACTTGGATGACATGCAAATACTTGGATTTGTTTGGTTTAGAAATTTTGAAATAGAGAGGCTCAAAGTGGTGACCAGACTATAAAAGGCAGAAATGACCATTATCTCATCTGATCATATTTTCAAATTTGAAATTGGTTTGAAAGGTAAATCTTTGATTCTCAAAGTTGTAATTACTCCTTAATAACATAACACCACTATTAGTGAAGATCAAATGGGTCTAGGATCAAATTTACAAAAATGGTATAAACCATATGTTAGGGTTTTTAGGGTTTTTCTAATATTTGATTTCTTTCTCTTTTTGGTGAATTTGGTTTATGATGATCACTAGATCACTCTAGGGTTTTGGAGTTCATCAACAAACACAAAGTAACAATCATCATGGCATATCACTCAAAATGCACAAGTCCTATGCAGGGTACTATATGCAAAGTAAAAGTTTTTGTTGGTTCTGAATTTTGGATACTTGGAAATGTTCTTCTTCTTTTATTTGAAATTTGGGATGTTACAAACCCTTCCCCCTTACAAAAGATCTCGTCCCGAGATCGTAAAGAAAATTAGGTACTAAAGAGATCTGGGTACTCCTTCTTCATATCTTCCTCTCGCTCCCAAGTGGCTTCATCTTCGGTATGATTGCTCCACTGTATCTTCAGAAACTTGATGCTTCGGGTGCGGGTGGTTCTGTATGCTTCTTCCAAGATACGAACCGGCACTTCGCGGTATGTCAGTTCTTGGTTGATATCCACCGAACGGTGATCAATGTTCTTGAACACTTCCGTCTTCTCGGGGACTTCCAGGCACTTCCGAAGGAGTGAGATGTGAAATACGTCATGCACAGCCGACATTTCTTCGGGTAACTCCAATTGATAGGATACTTCGCCTCGGCGACTCAGAACTTTGAAGGGTCCGACATATCGGGGTGCAAGCTTTCCTTTCAGCTGAAATCTCTGTATTCCTTTCAGGGGGGATTCCTTGAGATAGACAAAATCTCCAATCTCGAAGGTCATCTCTCGGTGTCTCTTGTCGGCGTAACTCTTCTGCCGTGATTGTGCCGTCTTGAGATACTCGCGGATCTTGTGCACTTTCTCTTCGGCTTCACGAAGAACATCAGGTCCAAAGACTTGACTTTCTCCGACTTCCGACCAGTTCAGGGGGGTACGGCACTTCCTTCCGTACAAAGCTTCAAAGGGGGCCATCTGTAAGCTGGCTTGGTAGCTGTTGTTGTAGGAGAATTCTGCGTAAGGCAGGCAATCTTCCCACTTGGATCCGTACTCCAGTACGCATGCTCTCAACATGTCCTCTAAAATCTGATTGACTCTCTCGGTCTGTCCATCGGTCTGCGGGTGATAGGCGGTGCTGAAATTCAGACGAGTCCCTAGTCCTTCATGCACCTTTTACCAGAATCGTGAGGTGAATTGTGATCCTCTATCTGACACTATCGACTTCGGGGTTCCGTGCAGGGCGACTATTCTGGAGATGTACAGCTCAGCTAACTTTGGTCCTTGGTAGGTGGTCTTGACGGCGATGAAATGGGCTACTTTGGTCAACCTATCCACCACTACCCATATAGAATCGTTACCTTTACTGGATTTGGGCAAACCTGTGATAAAGTCCATTCCTACAGAGTCCCACTTCCATTCTGGAATCTGTAGGGGTTGCGGCAGATCCTGCGGGTCGCCGATGTTCCGCCTTGACTCGGCGACAGATATCGCACTTGGCGATGTAGCTTCCGATCTCCCTCTTCATTCCATGCCACCAAAACTGTTCCTTCAGATCTTGGTACATCTTGGTACCTCCGGGGTGAATAGAGTATAGGGTGTCATGGGCTTCCTTCAGAATGACTTGCTTCAGGTCTGAGTCCGATGGTACGCAGAGAAGTCCTTTGTACCAAAGAACTCCGGCTTCATCTATGGTGAATCCTGGTGCCTTTCCTGCGACTATCTGGGTCTTGATTCCATCAATGCTGGCATTTCCCTTCTGAGCTTCCTTGATCTGACCCATCAAGGTGGGTTGTAACTCCATGCTGGCTAGGAATCCTTCACTGACTAACTCCATTCTAAATTGTTCAAACTCCTGGTACAAGCTGGGTTGTTCTTCTGCTATCATTGAGTTCAACTGACACGGCAGTCTACTCAATGCATCCGCTACCACATTGGCCTTGCCGGGGTGGTAGTGGATCTCCATATCATAATCCTTAATCAGTTCTAACCATCTTCTTTGTCTCATGTTCAGCTCTTTCTGGGTAAAGATATACTTCAGGCTCTGGTGATCCGAATAGATCTCGCAGCGATTACCCATGAGGTAATGACGCCACACCTTCAGTGCTAAAACTACAGCTGCGAGCTCGAGGTCATGGGTGGGGTAGTTCTGCTCATGCTTGCTTCGGTTGCTCGAGACGGATAAGAGATCACCTTGCCTTCTTGCATAAGCACACATCCGAGACCAATCTTGGATGCATCGCGATAAACATCAAAGGGTTTGGTGATGTCCGGCATGATCAGAATTGGGGCTGAGGTCAGTCTAAGCTTGAGTTGTTGAAAACTCTCCTCACATTTGTCCGTCCATTCGAACTTCTTATCTTTCTTCAGTAATTGGGTCATTGGTCGAGCGATACTAGAAAAGCCTTCTACAAATCTGCGGTAATATCCGGCTAATCCAAGAAAAGCGCGGACCTCGGTCTGGGTGGTTGGGGCTTTCCATTCGGCAACAGTCTTGATCTTAGCGGGATCTACGAGCAATTCCTCTCCGAGACAAGATATGTCCCGGGAATCCAACTTCCTTTAACCAAAACTCACATTTGCTGAACTTAGCATACAGCTTATGCTCTCTAAGGGTCTCCAGGACAGCTTCTAGGTGTTGTTCATGCTCTTCCTCAGACTTGGAGTAGATTAGAATGTCGTCGATGAAAACGACAACACACTTATCCAGAAAGTTCATGAAGATCTTATTCATGAGATTCATGAAATAAGAGGGGGCATTGGTCAATCCAAATGACATGACATTGTACTCATACAATCCATATCTGGTGGTAAAGGCAGTTTTGGGAATGTCCGATGCACGAATCTTCAGCTGGTGATATCCAGTCCTGAGGTCAATCTTTGAGAAAACTATGGCACCGGTCAGCTGGTCAAACAAATCTTCTATCTTTGGCAAGGGGTATTTGTTCTTGATGGTGACATCGTTAAGTTTACGATAGTCCGTACATAAACGATTGGCACCATCTTTCTTATCCACAAACAAAACGGGGGATCTCCAAGGTGACGCACTTGGTCTAATCAGACCTTTGGCTAACAGTTCATCCAGTTGCTTCTTCAGTTCCACAAGCTCTGCTGGGTTCATGCTGTAAGCTCTTTGGGCTATAGGTCCGGTTCCGGGAATTAACTCGATGATAAACTCGATATCCCGGTCTGGGGGCATACCGGGTAAACCATCCGGAAACACATCAGGATATCGACAAACGACCCTGATTTGATCCAGAGTTGGCTTGGCTATGCTCTGGTTGCAGGTAAATTTTCTGGGTAGCAGTTCGGAGACATGTTCTACTATGATACCGGTGCTACTGGTCATGGTGATGGCTTTCTTGGCACAGTCAATCATTCCATGATGTTTTGCCATCCAATCCATTCCCGAGTACTACTTCCAAACCTTTGGTTCCCAAAATTATCAGGTTGGCATAGAACTCTACTTCATGTATTACTGATGGGTACATTTTTACAAAATTTTCTGGCTTTAGTGGTTGATCCGGGGATTTGAACTATCATGACATGTTTCAAACTGAGAGGTTGAATTTTACTTGTTGATGCAAAGTCTTCGGTGACAAAAGAATGAGATGCTCCGGAATCAAACAACACTGCGGCAGGTGCTGAGTTGACAGGAAACATACCCGAGTACAACATCGCGGTGCTTCCCGAGCTTCTTCGGCGTTCATGTGAAAGAGACGGCCGTTGCGGTTATTGGGGTTGTTGGGGGCGAACTTCTTTCCGGTGGAAACGCGGCGTTGCTGCTGAGCAGGTGCAGCGGTGTTGCCGGCGAGCTTGGCGAGTCTCTTGGGGCACTCGTTGGAGTAGTGTCCCACCACTCCGCACTCATAGCAGGTGATAGTGGACTTGTCCTTGGTTGCGACAGGAATAGCGTTGCTTCCCGTCCTTGGAGCGGTGTTGGTGTTGTTGTTGTTGTTTGGGTTGGGAGCTCTGGGCGGAGCGCGGTTGAAGTTGTTGTTGTTGTGGTTGTAGTTGTTGTTGTGGCCTCCTGGCCTGGGGTTTCCTCCACTCCGGTTCTGATAACCGGGGCGCGAGTTCTGCATAGGGGGCTTGTTGTTGTTTTTCGGAGTGAAACCTCCGCTTGAGCTGGGACGATACTTCGGGGCATTGCTAGGCCCACTCTGGTGCATCATGCGACGTTTGCGGTTCTCGTTGGCTTGGTTCAGCTTGCCTTCCATCTGGATGGCGGAGTCAACAAGGGCTTCAAGGTCGGCGAAGGGGATGTTGACGAGAACAGTCTGCATCTCATCGTGCAGTCCGTTCAGGAATCTCTCCTGCCTCTTCTCAGTGGTATCGGTCTCATCGGGGGCGTACCTTGACAGAGTAAGGAATCTGTCGCGGTATTCCACCACCTTCATGCGACCTTGCTTCAGTTCACGGAACTCATCCCTCATTTTCTTGATAAGACCCGGGGGTACGTGGTACTTGCTGAACTTTAGCTTGAAATCTGCCCAAGTCATGAACTGACCTCCATTCATGGCACGGGTGCTAATCCACCAGGCTCGGGCTGGTCCAGCGAGGTAATGGGTTGCAAACAGGACCATCTCGTTGGCTTCCACTCCAGCTACCTCCAAGTTGTTTTCCATGGTTTGAAGCCAGTCATCGGCATCGAGGGGTTTCTCCGTCTTGCTGAACACCGGAGGGTTGGTATTCTGAAAGTTCTTGAGCTTGGATCCTGGGTGATCATGGTTTCCATGGCCTTGGTTTGCGAGGTTTTGCAGAGCGGTGATGTTGGCTTGACGTTCAGCTCTTTCAGTCTCCTTGTCTGCCAGAAGGGTTTGCAGCAGTTGCATCATAGCATCGTTGTTGTTGCGATTGGGAGGGGCCATCTGAATGTACATAAGATTATAAGATAAGAGGGAAATTCTATGGTTTATTTTGAATAAGTTCAAAAACTTGTAAAAACTTGAATGCTTTGGATGACACACACAAACATTCATTCATTCATACCACATCACATATTACAATCTAGTAGTTCAACACTCCAATGGTTTTAAGAACCATTTCACATACTACGATACAACGGTCGGGATACAACTCATGCCTACATCAGTACTCAAGTGCAGCTACCCTCGTCCTCAACGTCGATAGGAACAACGTCATCAGGTCCTGGCTCCAGAAAAGCGTAGTCCTCCTCCTCAGTGAACTCGTCCTCCTCGAAGTCATCATCGTCACTCAGGAAGGCTCCTCCTCCCTGAATATCGATACCGGCTTCGTCTTCTTCCATCTCCTGGATCTGCTCCTCCTGAGCCTTCACCGTGGCCTCAAGTGACGCTATCTGAGCGCGAAGGCGTGTGATGGTGGCATCCTTCTTCGCGCATCTCAAGCGCAGCTTGTTGCGGTCCCTGGACAGCATCTTGATAGCATCGCCATGGGTGGCCAGGGCGAGGTGCGTCTGGTTCGCGTACACCCGAGCGTTGTCTAGATCCTGCTGTGTATGATACAACATAAAGTCTAGGTGCTCGGCGTGGTGTCGCAGCTCTGGGTGCGACTGCAGAGTCATGGGTGCTCCTGAGGCATCACGCCTCACCAGGTGAGCGAAGCGGGACGCAAGCAGGCGTACCACATTCTGTCCGCAGAGGCGTGCCAATGCCTCCTGAAGAGCTCTCGCCAGTCCGTCGAGCCAGTTGCTCTCACGGAACGAAAACAGGATCCTCTCCTGGTTAGGAGACTCCATCGTGCCGCGCACATCTGCAGTAATGATCCACTGGAGTTCTCCACCGGGCTGATCGTTCACCTGAATTCCGTGGAACTCAGGGTGAAGTCGCCCAAGGAAAGCTGCGACAGCGGTGAGGTCATGCTCGAAAACGAGGCTCCTGCCGTTCCCGAGCTGATAGAACTTTGCGTTGATGGGTTCATTGGGCTCCATCTGAAAGCGAAAAGGTTGAGTAAGTTAGAGAGTGAACAAGTGTGGCAAATTTTTAAGTAGATTTCATTAAGAAAAGTACATCATTCATCAAATTTCAAAATAGACTCAAAGGCAAGAATGCGAGTAAATTTTCATAAATATTCACTTCATTTGATTTCAAAGTTAAGTTTTTATGAACGTCCATTCTAACTAGGGTTTTCTAAGGTCAAACAATGGCTCTGATACCAACTTGTCAACACCCGGATTTTTAAGTCCAGATGCCTATTATGTCATTCATCGCAATCCCAGGATAATGTTGTTGCGAGGCATAATAGTCGAATATCACAGTCATTATTTATTACAAGCCATAATGTCTTACACTCTTGAATCACATGATTCATATTACACAAATAGTTGATCTCTCAATCAACAACATACATAAGTTCATACATAGCGGAAGCGTAATAATAACGGGACTCTCTAGTCCACAGGCCAACATTTGACATCAGAAACCCCTAGTTGTCGTAGGCGTCCTGCTGGTCATCCTCGTGATAGTTCTGTTCCTCCTCGTACTCTGGCCATTTGAATAGCCAGGGACAAAGCCGTAAGTACTTCAAGTACTTGCAAACTAATACTATTGTAAAATGCCAAAGAAAGATACTAAACTCTAGTTTAACTTGCGTACGCCAAATTTTAGTTCACAAGCTTGGATCATGTACTATCTAACTTAAGTGGAAACATTAGTGTCATTCCCACATCATTGGTTCAAATACCCAAAGAGTCACCAAGTCACCATTCACATTTACTAAAGCTTTCAAAAATCGACACCGGAAACCGTATGGCCCTTCCAACCGTCCGTAACCGTGGACACGTCTATTCGAATAGATTTACACTCTGCAGAGGTTGCACACTTGTGCCACAACATTTGATTTCATCCGTCGGAATAACTCCGAGTCACCGTAACACGATACGCGGATCATCAACCATAACCTTTCACTTACACATCCTAGTATGAGCACCTCTCCCCATGAGCTTGGCCTCCCAGTGAAAACCAACTGTTAACCTGGGAACTGCACAGGGCTTGGCCGTACAATTTCACCTCAATTCACATCCTTTCTCAACAACGGAGGCAGCCTCAGCATAACCCCTATGATGTGTGTTCAGAGGGAATGTAGGATAACGTTGCATAGAAAACAAAAAATTTCCTACCGCGAACACGCAATCCAAGCCAAGATGCAATCTAGAAGACGGTAGCAACGAGGGGGTATCGAGTCTCACCCTTGAAGAGATTCCAAAGCCTACAAGATGAGGCTCTTGTTGCTGCGGTAGACGTTCACTTGCCGCTTGCAAAAGCGCGTAGAAGATCTTGATCACGATCGGTTCCGGCGCCACGAACGGGCAGCACCTCCGTACTCGGTCACACGTTCGGTTGTTGATGAAGACGACGTCCACCTCCCGTTCCAGCGGGCAGCGGAAGTAGTAGCTCCTCTTGAATCCGACAGCACGACGGCGTGGTGTCGGTGGCGGTGGAGAACTCCGGCGGAGCTTCGCTAAAGCACGCGGGAGCTATGGAGGAGAGGGGGGCGGTTAGGGTCTGGGAGGGGGTGGCCGGCCACTCAAGGGGGGCGGCCAGGTTGTGGCTTTGGTGTGGCCGGCCCCCTCCCCTATGCCCCTCATTATATAGGTGGATCCCCAAGAGTTGGTCTCCAAGTCTTCGAATAAGACCCGAACAAAAAACCTTCCATAGGGAGGGGGAAACCTAGCCTAGCTAGGACTCCCACCAAGGTGGGAGTTCCACCTCCCATATGGGGGGGTGGCCGGCCCCCTAAGGGGGAGTCCACTTGGGACTCCTCCCCCACTAGGGTTGGCCGGCCATGGAGGTGGAGTCCTATGTGGACTCCACCTTCCTTGGTGGTTTCTTCTGGACTTTTCTAGAACCTTCTAGAACCTTCCATAGAACCTTCCGCGACATTTTATTCACATAAAATGACATCCTATATATGAATCTTATTCTCAGGACCATTCCGGAACTCCTCGTGATGTCCGGGATCTCATCCGGGACTCCGAACAAATATTCCAACTCCATTCCATATTCAAGTACTACCATTTCAACATCCAACTTTAAGTGTGTCACCCTACGGTTCGTGAACTATGCGGACATGGTTGAGTACTCACTCCGACCAATAACCAATAGCGGGATCCGGAGATCCATAATGGCTCCCACATATTCAACGATGACTTAGTGATCGAATGAACCATTCACATACGATACCAATTCCTTTTGTCACGCGATATTTTACTTGTCCGAGGTTTGATCTTCGGTATCACCCCATACCTTGTTCAACCTCGTCTCCTGACAAGTACTCTTTACTCGTACCGTGGTATGTGGTCTCTTATGAACTCATTCATATGCTTGCAAGACATTAGACGACATTCCACCGAGAGGGCCCGAGTATATCTATCCGTCATCGGGATGGACAAATCCCACTTGTTGATCCATATGCCTCAACTCATACTTTCCGGATACTTAATCCCACCTTTATAGCCACCCATTTACGCAGTGGTGTTTGATGTAATCAAAGTACCTTTCCGGTATAAGTGATTTATATGATCTCATGGTCATAAGGACTAGGTAACTATGTATCGAAAGCTTATAGCAAATAACTTAATGACGAGATCTTATGCTACGCTTAATTGGGTGTGTCCATTACATCATTCATATAATGATATAACCTTGTTATTAATAACATCCAATGTTCATGATTATGAAACTAATCATCCATTAATCAACAAGCTAGTTTAAGAGGCATACTAGGGACTTCTTGTTGTCTACATATCACACATGTACTAATGTTTCGGTTAATACAATTATAGCATGACATATAAACATTTATCATAAACATAGAGATATAAATAATAACCACTTTATTATTGCCTCTAGGGCATATCTCCTTCAGTCTCCCACTTGCACTAGAGTCAATAATCTAGATTACATTGTAATATACCTAACACCCATGGCATTTTGGTGTTGGTCATGCTTTTCCCTAGGGAGAGCTTTAGTCAACGGATCTGCTACATTCAGATCGAGTGGTAACGCAGCTTGATATGCTTCAGCCTCTTGTGTGACCTTGGCTCTTGTGCATTGGCGATGGCACCCATGTTATCACAGTAAATGATTAATGGGTCCAATGCACTAGGAACCACACCGAGCTCTACAATGAACCTCTTCATCCATACCGCTTCTGATGAAGCCTCCGAAGCCGCTATGTACTCGATTCCGTTGAAGACTTCGCCACCGTGCACCGCTTCGAGCTTGCCCGACTCTATCGCCAGCACCATTCAATATAAACACGTACCCAGACTGTGACTTAGAGTCATCAGGATCAGTGTTCCAACTTGCATCGGTGTAACCATTTACAACGAGCTCTTGGTCACCTCCATAACAAAGAAACATATCCTTAGTTCTTTTCAAGTACTTCAGGATATTCTTGACCGCTGTCCAGTGTTCCATTCCTGGATCACTTTGATATCCGCTAGTCAAACTAACATCATGTGCTATATCCGGTCTAGTACATAGCATGGCATACATGATAGATCCTATCTGCCGAGGCATAGGGGATATTACTCATCCTTTCTCTTTCTTCTGCCGTAGCCGGTCCTTGAGTCTTACTCAAGACCTTGCCTGGTAACATAGGTAAGAACCCTTTCTTACTTTCGTCCATTCTAAACTTCTTTAGAATCTTGTCCGGATATGTACTTTGTGATAGCCCTATTAGGCGTCTTGATCTATCTCTATAAATCTTGATGCCTAATATATACGATGCTTCACCAAGGTCTTTCATTGAAAAACTGTTATTCAAATAACCTTTAACACTGCTTAATAGTTCTATATCATTCCCGATCAATAATATGTCATCTACATATAATATCGGGAATGCTACGAAGCTCCCACTCACTTTCTTGTAAATACGGGCCTCTCCATGACACTTTGTATAAACCCGAAGTCTTTGATCACCTTATCAAAGCGTCGGTTCCAACTTCTCGATGCTTGCTTCGAGTCCATAGATTGAACGCTGAAGTTTGCATACTTTGTCGGCATTTTTAGGATCGACAAAACCTTTGGGTTGTACCATATACAACTCTTCCTCAATGTCTCCATTAAGGAACGCCGTTTTGACATCCATCTGCCAAATCTCATAATCGAAAAATGCAGCTATTGCTAACAAAATCCTCACAGATTTTAGCTTCGCTACAGGTGAGAAAGTCTCATCGTAGTCAACTCCTTGAATTTGTCGGAAACCCTTTGCGACAAGTCGAGCTTTATAGACGAGTAATATTACCATCGAGCATCTGTTTTTCTCTTGAAGATCCATTTATTTTCAACAGCCTTTCGGCTATCAGGTAAGTCTACCAAAGTCCATACTTTGTTATCATACATGGATCCCATTTCGGATTTCATGGCTTCTTGCCATTTGTTGGAATCTGGGCTCAACATCGCTTCTTCATACGTCGCAGGGTCCTCATCATTGTTATCTACAATCATGACATTTAGACAAGGATCAAACCAATCAGGAGTGGTACGTTCCCTTGTCGATCTGCGAGGTTCGATGAGTTTCCTCGTTCGAAGTTTCATGATCATTATCATTAGCTTCCTCTGTTGCGGTGTAGGCGGTACAGGTACAACTTCCGGTACTTGCGCTACTCTGATCAACGAGTATAGATTCATCAATCTCATCGAGTTCTACTTTTCTTCCAGTCACTTCTTTAGTGAGAAATTCTTTCTCAAGAAAGGTTCCGTTCTTAGCAACAAATATTTTGCCTTCGGATTTGTGATAGAAAGTATACCCTATAGTTTCCTTAGGGTATCCTATGAAGATGCATTTCTCCGCTTTGGGTTCTAGCTTGTCCGGTTGTAACTTCTTTACATAGGCTTCGCAACCCCAAACTTTCGAGAACGACGACTTAGGCTTCTTATTAAACCATAATTCATACGGTGTCGTTTCTACGGATTTTGATGGTGCTCTATTTAAAGTGAATGCGGCTGTCTCTAATGCATAACTCCAAAATGATAACGGCAAATCAGTAAGAGACATCATAGAACGAACCATATCTAAGAGAGTTCGATTACGACGTTCGGACACACCGTTTCGTTGTGGTGTTCCCGGCGGTGTCAATTGTGAAAGTATTCCGCATTTCTTTAAATGCATGCCAAACTCATAACTCAGATATTCACCTCCACGATCTGATCGTAGAAATTTAATCTTCTTGTTATGTTGATTTTCTACTTCACTTTGGAATTCCTTAAACTTCTCGAAAGTTTCGGATTTATGTTTCATGAAATAGATATACCCATATCTACTCGGATCATCCGTGAAGGTTAGAACATAACGATAACCACGCGCGATGCTATGCTCATTGGTCCGCACACATCGGTATGTATGATTTCCAATAAGTCGGTAGCTCGCTCCATTATACCGAGAAAATGGAGTTTTAGTCATTTTTCCCATCGGACATGCTTCGCATCTATCAAGTGACTCAAAGTCAAGTGATTCAAGTAATCCATCGGTATGGAGTTTCTTCATGCGTTTCACTCCAATATGACCAAGACGACGAGTGCCACATATAAGTAGAATTATCATTCAATTTAATTCGCTTAGCATCAATGTTATGTATATGCGTATCACTACTATCGAGATCTAACGGAAATAAGCCATTCTTTTGTGGTGCTCGACCATAAAAGATATTATTCATAAAAATAGAACAACCATTATTCTCAGACTTGAATGAATAACCGTCTTGCATTAAACAAGATCCAGATATAATGTTCATGCTCAACGCGGGTACAAAATAACAATTATTTAGGCTTAAAACTAATCCCGAAGGTAGATGTAAAGGAAGTGTGCCGACAGCGATCACATCGACTTTGGATCCATTTCCAACGCGCATCGTCACTTCATCTTTCAGTAGTCTTAGTTTATTCTTTAGTTCCTGTTTCGAGTTACAGATATGAGCAACCGAACCGAGTATCAAATACCCGAGTACTAGAACGAGAACCAAGTGAGATAAACATCTATAACATGTATATCGGATATACCTTCTTTCTTCTTCTTGACAAGGCCGCTCTTCGGATCAGCCGGATACTTGGAGCAATTACGCTTCCAGTGTTCCTTCTCCTTGCGGTAATAGCACTCAAGCATCGGGCTTAGGGCCGTTCTTAGGTTTCATAGGAGGCGTGGCAGCTTTCTTGCCACCCTTCTTGAATTTTCCCTTAGACTTGCCCTGTTTCTTGAAACTAGTGGTCTTGTTGACCATCAACACTTGGTGCTCTTTCTTGATCTCAATCTCAGCGAGCTTTTAGCATGCCAAAGAGTTCGAGTAACTCCTTGTTCATGTTACGCATATTGTAGTTCATCACAAAGTTCTTGTAACTTGGTGGCGGTGATTGAAGGACACGATTAATCCCCGATCCGTTAGGAATCACTATTCCCAAGTCACTGAGTTTCTTCGCATGCCCAGTCATGGCGAGCATGTGCTCACTAACGGAGCTGCCTTCTTCCATCATGCAGCTGAAGAATTGTTTCGATGCTTCATAGCATTCCACTGCCGCATGAGTCTCGAAAATAGTCTTCAACTCTTTCATCAACTCATGAGGATCGTGGTGCTCAAAACGTTTTTGAAGATCGGATTCCAGACTGCACAGGATGGCACACCGAACTTGAGAGTACCGAGTTTTCCGAGTCGCGTAAACAGCTTTTACTTCATCGGTTTCAGTCTCGCAGGAGGGTCACCTAGCGGTGCATCAAGCACATATTGCAGATTTCCGCCGGAGAGGAAGATCCTCACATGACGGAACCGGTCGGTGAAGTTGCTACCGTTGCTCTTAAGCTTTTCTTTCTCTAGGAACTGGTTAAAATTGATTGGGGACGCCATCTCTACAACATATATTTGCAATAGTTTAGACTAAGTTTATGACAAATTTAGTTCAAATTTTAATTCAACATAATTAAAAATCTAGGTGAACTCCCACTCAAAACAATATCCCTCGCATTGTCTTAGTGATCACACGAACCAAATCCACCACACCATAGTACGATCATCACGAGACAAGGTGTAATTTCAATGGCGAACACTCAAAGTGTTCATCATATCAATCATATGATTCATGCTCTACCTTTCGGTATCACGTGTTCCGAGACCATGTCCGTACATGCTAGGCTCGTCAAGGCCACCTTAGTATCCGCATGTGCAAATCGGCTTGCACCCGTTGTATGCACTTGTTGATTCTATCACACCCGATCATCACGAGATGCTTCGAAACGACAAGTCTTGGCAACGATGCTACTAAGGATGAACACTTTATTATCTTGAGATTTTAGTGAGGGATCATCTTATAATGCTACCGTCGCGATCTAAGCAAAATAAGATGCATAAAAGGATTAACATCACATGCGAGTTCATATGTGATATGATATGGCCCTTTTGTCTTTGCGCCTTTGGTCTTCATCTCCAAAGCACGGACATGATCTCCATCATCTTCGGGCATGATCTCCATCATCGTCGGCGAAGCACCAAGGTCAATGGCGCCGTCTTCATGATTGTCCTCCATGTAGCAACTATTACAACTACTTTGAAATACTACTCAACATGAAATTTAAAGACAACCATAAGGCTCCTGCCGGTTGCCACAATACAATAATGATCATCTCATACATATTCATCATCACATTATGGCCATATCACATCACCAAACCCTGCAAAAACAAGTTAGACGCTCTCTAATTTGGTTTGCATATTTTACGTGGTTTAGGGTTTTCGATATAGATCTAATCTACCTACGAACATGAACCACAACGTTGATACTAATGTTGTCAATAGAAGAGTAAATTGAATCTTTACTATAGTAGGAGAGACGAGACACCCGCAAAGCCTCTTATGCAATACAAGTTGCATGTCGAACGAGGAACAAGTCTCATGAACGCGGTCATGTAAAGTTAGTCCGAGCCGCTTCATCCCACTATGCCATAAAGATGCAAAGTACTCAACTAAAGATAACAAGAGCATCAACGCCCACAAAACCATTGTGTTCTACTCGTGCAACCATCTATGCATAGACACGGCTCCGATACCACTCGTAGGATAACGTTGCATAGAAAACAAAAATTTTCCTACCGCGAACACGCAATCCAAGCCAAGATGCAATCTAGAAGACGGTAGCAACGAGGGGGTATCGAGTCTCACCCTTGAAGAGATTCCAAAGCCTACAAGATGAGGCTCTTGTTGCTGCGGTAGACGTTCACTTGCCGCTTGCAAAAGCGCGTAGAAGATCTTGATCACGATCGGTTCCGGCGCCACGAACGGGCAGCACCTCCGTACTCGGTCACACGTTCGGTTGTTGATGAAGACGACGTCCACCTCCCGTTCCAGGCGGGCAGCGGAAGTAGTAGCTCCTCTTGAATCCGACGAGCACGACGGCGTGGTGTCGGTGGCGGTGGAGAACTCCGGCGGAGCTTCGCTAAAGCACGCGGGAGCTATGGAGGAGAGGGGGCGGCTAGGGTCCGGGAGGGGTGGCCGGCCACTCAAGGGGGCGGCCGGGTTGTGGCTTTGGTGTGGCCGGCCCCTCCCCTATGCCCCTCATTATATAGGTGGATCCCCAAGAGTTGGTCTCCAAGTCTTCGAATAAGACCCGAACAAAAAACCTTCCATAGGGAGGGGAAACCTAGCCTAGCTAGGACTCCCACCAAGGTGGGAGTTCCACCTCCCATGTGGGGGGTGGCCGGCCCCCTAAGGGGGAGTCCACTTGGGACTCCTCCCCCACTAGGGTTGGCCGGCCATGGAGGTGGAGTCCCATGTGGACTCCACCTTCCTTGGTGGTTTCTTCTGGACTTTTCTAGAACCTTCTAGAACCTTCCATAGAACCTTCCGCGACATTTTATTCACATAAAATGACATCCTATATATGAATCTTATTCTCCGGACCATTCCGGACTCCTCGTGATGTCCGGGATCTCATCCGGGACTCCGAACAAATATTCCAACTCCATTCCATATTCAAGTACTACCATTTCAACATCCAACTTTAAGTGTGTCACCCTACGGTTCGTGAACTATGCGGACATGGTTGAGTACTCACTCCGACCAATAACCAATAGCGGGATCCGGAGATCCATAATGGCTCCCACATATTCAACGATGACTTAGTGATCGAATGAACCATTCACATACGATACCAATTCCTTTTGTCACGCGATATTTTACTTGTCCGAGGTTTGATCTTCGGTATCACCCCATACCTTGTTCAACCTCGTCTCCTGACAAGTACTCTTTACTCGTACCGTGGTATGTGGTCTCTTATGAACTCATTCATATGCTTGCAAGACATTAGACGACATTCCACCGAGAGGGCCCGGAGTATATCTATCCGTCATCGGGATGGACAAATCCCACCGTTGATCCATATGCCTCAACTCATACTTTCCGGATACTTAATCCCACCTTTATAGCCACCCATTTACGCAAGTGGTGTTTGATGTAATCAAAGTACCTTTCCGGTATAAGTGATTTATATGATCTCATGGTCATAAGGACTAGGTAACTATGTATCGAAAGCTTATAGCAAATAACTTAATGACGAGATCTTATGCTACGCTTAATTGGGTGTGTCCATTACATCATTCATATAATGATATAACCTTGTTATTAATAACATCCAATGTTCATGATTATGAAACTAATCATCCATTAATCAACAAGCTAGTTTAAGAGGCATACTAGGGACTTCTTGTTGTCTACATATCACACATGTACTAATGTTTCGGTTAATACAATTATAGCATGACATATAAACATTTATCATAAACATAGAGATATAAATAATAACCACTTTATTATTGCCTCTAGGGCATATCTCCTTCAGGGAACTCATACTAAAATGTATAAACTTTCAGTTAAGCCCTACCCATAATCAGGTATTGTGGGGGTACTCAAAAATTGGAAAGGTATCGCATTCAAACCAATATCAGGTTTTTATCAAAAATCACCATCTTCTCTTGTTCACATTCAACTTCAAACCTTTCAATGGAATGCTTCATCATTCCAAGGTTTCAAATTTCAACCATTCACATGTTCCCATCTATAGTAGTCAAATTTTAGTATTTTTGCACTAGCACTAATCATGAGGGGTGCTACTTTGCTTTGCTATCTCTACTCATCTAGTAATCTTGTTCTCTATACCAATTTTAGTCCATCCTTGGAAAACACAACAAGCATAACTCGTATGGTGTACACATAAGATAGGCTTGTATAAAGAAAGGTAAGAAACAGGGTGCCTTGCTCAAGGAGAGCTTTGCACTTTGCAAGAGTATTATCTTGCCTTGGTAGTTCTCTAGGTTTTCTCCTTCTTCTTCAGGGTAGAATTCTCCTTCCTCTTGATAATCTCCTGTGCTAGCGTCTAAATTTGGAATACGAAGTATAATCACCAAACAAACTCAAAGGCTATACTAAACACATCATTACTTCACACAAACTATATTAAGCACACACATAAAATAAGTAAGTGCATTGGTGGGGTGACTTGAGGAAAATATTTTCCTCTCAATCATATGTGACAAATAACTTCCATATGGTTCTTGAGGAATAACTTCCTCTCATTGAAATCTTCTTAAGATTTAATTTCTCACCCATAATCATACATGAATTCATATTGACCTAAGTCAAACATTCATCATCATTATTTGAGAAAATGATTTAAATGAGGTAGACCACCTCATACTATTTAAATAACACTACATTTGATTTAAATCTCAAGTAATTCATATAAGAGAGTTGGGACCAGGGGTCCAACATCACATGAATTCATTTGAGACAAATATTTAAATGAAGTAAAAAATACTTCATAAGATTTACATAATAGTTTTGGACAATATCACTTACTAAACTAGCCATATTGTCCATTAATTAAACTAGGGCATGATCATGCAAAGTGACCACACCATTTTCTTGCAGAAACAATTAGTGTAAGTCAAATGTGAGCTATAGGAGTTTGAATTAACTTAATATCTATTTTGGTTGATTTTTAGGAATTAATTGAATGTGCAAAAGTATCTGGCTTGATCTTTTTGTCACATTATTTCTACAACAGATCTCAAGGTGAGACCAGTTGCAAGTTGTAGAACTTTTCCATAGCTTTCTAACAATATAAAGTTTGTTAAATTTGGCCAAGCCAAACGGATTCTATGGATTTTCAAAGTTGGAGCCAGTATTGAGATTAAATGGATTTGGAAAATTCGAATTTGAATTACTGGACTACGCGGGAAAGCTACCTGGGCCCAAATGTTTAAAAACGGCCCAAGGCCAGCCCACCACGCATCTGTGCACGCGCGGGCTGCCTGACAGGGGGCTCCACCTGTCAGCGACTCTTAAAAGCCGAATCGGTATGGACTAACGTGGGGCGTTGGATTAGAACGCGATCTAACGGCTCTGGTGCGTCGTCGTCGACGGCGAGAGAGAAGCTCGCCGGCGGCGCAGGTAGGGGGTCGGAGGGCTTACGGTGGCTCCAGCTAGGGTTGGCAGTGTGCTCGACGAGGTTGTAGACGACGGCGAGGCAGCCTGTAGCAGCGGCGTCGTCAGGGGCGGCCTCCTTCTCCGGCGATTGCTGCAGGGCTTCCGCGGCGGTGAGGCGTCGATTGGGCGGCGGCAGTGGCTAATCGAGCATGGCGAGGTGCTGGGGAGGTCGAGGAAGAAGAGGGGAGGGTGGTGGTGTGAAGAGATGGTCGAGGCGAGGCCTCCTTTTATAGGCGCGATGGTGGCCGGGGTGCTGCGGCGAGGTCGACCAGGGCGCGGCTTCTCCGGGGGTCTAGGGAGCTAGGCGGCGACGCGGTCGTGTTCACGACATCACCGCGGTCCTTGGAGCGTCAACGGCGTGGTTAATGGCGGCGTACGGTGGTCGGGCGGGCGAGTGTACTGTCGCGGCCGTGGCGGGCGCGTTCGTCCTCTCCGGCGGCCGTGGTCGCCAAGGCATGGCGTCAGCGTGTCCGGCGAGCTCCGCGTGGCGAGAAGGGTACCACGGCGCGCGGGCTTGGTCGGGGTACGGCGGTGTACGGCGAACGCCGCGTGGCCGTGACGCGCGTGTCCGTGCACGACGACGTCACCATGCCGCTCGCGGCGCGCCGAGGACGTCGTGGGCGCGCGTCGTCGGGGCGTGTCGGCGTCCTCGCGACCCTGGGCTTGTACTGGCGATCTTCTGGGATCCTTGGCGAGCTCCTGGACATGGTGGTGAGGCCGAGCGTGGAGGGAAAGAGAGGGGAAGGTGTCGAGGTGCGACGTGGCCGGCATGGCCATGTCCACGCCATGGCTGCCCTCTCCTGGTGGTTTCTTGGCATGGGCTTGGTGTAGGGGTGTCCTCTGGTCATGGCTAGGGCAAGTAGTGGTCAAGGAGTGGTCTGGTTTGGTCAATTTCGAAATTGTGGTGATCTTGTTCTTGATAAAAAGTCTCCACTTTGCTGGCTAATATCTCTTGATCCAAAATGAATTTGGTATGGTGCCCTTGGCAAAAATTGTTCATCTTGTTGTGTACTTGGATGACATGCAAAGACTTGGATTTGTTTGGTTTAGAAATTTTGAAATAGAGAGGCTCAAAGTGGTGACCAGACTATAAAAGGCAGAAATGACCATTATCTCATGTGATCATATTTTCAAATTTGAAATTGGTTTGAAAGGTAAATCTTTGATTCTCAAAGTTGTAATTACTCCTTAATAACATAACACCACTATTAGTGAAGATCAAATGGGTCTAGGATCAAATTTACAAAAATGGTATAAACCATATGTTAGGGTTTTTAGGGTTTTTCTAATATTTGATTTCTTTCTCTTTTTGGTGAATTTGGTTTATGATGATCACTAGATCACTCTAGGGTTTTGGAGTTCATCAACAAACACAAAGTAACAATCATCATGGCATATCACTCAAAATGCACAAGTCCTATGCAGGGTACTATATGCAAACTAAAAGTTTTTGTTGGTTCTGAATTTTGGATACTTGGAAATGTTCTTCTTCTTTTATTTGAAATTTGGGATGTTACATTCACCAACAACCTTCACGTGGCCTTCATTTCCTACTGGTTCGATAACCTTAGTTTCTTACTAAGGAAAACTTGCTACTGTACGCATCACATCTTCCTCTTGGGGTTCCCAACGGACGTGTGCTTCACGCGTTATCAGAACACCCACCGGAATTGACTCCGGAACTTTCTCCTTTGTCTTCACAATATCCTCAATTGTTTGGTCTTCAACAAACACAACATCACGGCTTCCCACAAACTTTATTGCTATTGGATCTAACAACTTGTAGCCGAACTGATCACCTCCATAGCCAAGAAGTATGCATTGTCATGTCTTTGAATCAAGATTTGACCTTTCATCTTGAGGGATATGAATAAAGGCCTTACACCCAAAAACCTTCAGGTGCTCATATGAGACTTCCTTGTCATAAAAGACCATGTTTGGAATATCTCCTTGCAATGGATAATTTGGTGAGAAATTGATAAGATAAACTACAGTCGACCAAACTTGACCCCAATAATGTTTTGGCAGCTTTGCACTTGACAACAAGCATCTAACTCTCTCCACAATTGTCCTGTTCATCCTCTCATCAAGACCATTCAGTTGTGGTGTCTTTGGAGGAGTAAATTGGTGCCTAATTCCCTACTCCTTGCAATAGGCATCAAATGGGCCAATATACCCTCTCCCATTATCAGTGTGAATGCACTTGATCTTCTTCTCAGTTTCTCTCTCAACTGAGAGACATGGAATTGCTTGAATACGCTTAGTATTTGATGTTTGGCCTTCCATACATAGATCCAAACCTTTCTAGAAAAGTTATTAATAAATGTGACAAAGTACTTTGCTCCACCCATTGACCTCACCGACATTCTACAAACGTCGGAATGTACCAAGTCCAATACCTCGGGCTTCTTGTGAGGAGGTTGACTCTTGAATGCAACTCTGTGTTGCTTTCCGGCTAAACAATCTGAACATTTCTTGATGTGAACTCCGTTCACACATTTTAGCAAATCTTTCTTCACTAGCACCGTCATTCCCTTCTCACTCCTGTGCCCAAATCTATTGTGCCACAAAGCACAAGCATCTTCTTTTCTGCAACGCATTAACACAAGCAGCAGAAAGCTTACCATGAACATGATACAAAACTGAAACCATGTTACCTTTAGAAACAATCAGATTTCCTTTGGTGAGCTTGTACTGTGCATTTCCAAATGCGATGGTGCCTTTGTTGTGGTGAGATCCATACATATGACATGCTGCTTAATTTTCTTGCATGCGTGCAAGTTAAGCATTTCTAGTTGATCGACAGGGAGAAAGTCTCTTGGCGTGAGAATAAAATAAAATGATAAGTTAAATTCATGCCTGCCAGGTTTCTTTACCAGTTTGTTACCTAGCTAACAGTGGTTTCTGTTATTCTGAAAAGAAACAGTGGTTTTTGTTTTGAAAAAAATGAAATCCAGCAAACTGCTTGACCTGCAGCAGGATATGCTAAAGATGAATTTTGGATCTAATCACCCCGTCGATGCATTTAGAGCATCTCCATTTTCCATTTCTAGATCAAACCGTTGTCCGCCAGCAATGGTTGCGTTGCGAAGCTCTAGATATCGTTTACTGGTTCCCCATGCGTGGTGGCAGGCCGCAGGTGTGCCTCCGGGTTGGCAGGTGTGGCTGATTTACTGGTGCGAATAACATGCGGGTATCATGATTTACTATCACACTAGAAGCAGGATCTACTTTCTGTACAGGTTGAACATGAAGCAGATGGGAACAAAAGCAAACATTGCCAACTTTCTTCAGCACCAAACTAGGCACGAGACAGCCGAGGCTTTCATTTTTCATTGACTTCTTTCTTTCTGATACAAAGTAACCTCCATCCTTTCCGATTCCCATTTACACAAATAGACAGTTGAAGCTCGACAACAGACTGCATCTGCTTCCCCCAGCTTATTGAACACTAAATGACTTTGAATACATAAACATGATTAAGATATCAACGAATGGATTTACTCTGGATTTGCCTATACACTATGGTAACTTTGGCTAACTAACCTCCTTGCAACAAGTAAAGTATTCTTGATACAATGTATGTAAAGCCGGTATCGCTGTCCTATAACAACACTGGGTGATCCCTCCTGCAACAACCCGTGCCTTTCCGTTGGAGGTTACTGACCTGCAGGGTTATCCATGTCAACAGAAGAATCTGCTGTTCACTCCAGCTCTGTACAGCTGCAAGCGCCCGGGGCCAGAAGCATGGAGCTTGACCTCGGTGCGCGGCGGCACGAAGAAAACATCCCCTTCCTTTGCTTTTCCTTCACCAGACATGCCATCGGCCTGGATCTCGCCTTCGCCAGTCATGACAAGAAAGATGGACGGGCCAGGCACCGGCGACATTGTAACCGACTCGCCTTGAGGTAGCAAGTAACGATCGACTTCAAACTCGTCGAACGGGGGTGTGTAACGAGTTACATAAGGCTGTACAGAAACTCCTCGTAAAATTTCTGGGAACATCTGCATGGACAAGATTAAATGTTTATTACACTGGGAAATAGAGAAGGTGTTTCGGAGAATAATCATCATGGGCTCATTGGGTATTCTAACTAAAGTTTGTCAATTTTACCAAACTCCAAATGTTTTAAAAATCAACTCTTATTGTTAGACCTTGTTGTGAACAACCGATTTTGGCACTAGTAATATCACTAAGTACAGTTAACCTGTAGCGAAAGAGCACTACTGACTAGTTAATAGATGTTGCTGAGCTGCATGCTAACAAAATGAGCACACCATGCCAAATAAAGAAACTGCATGCCAACAGATTGAGATTCCAAACAGGACACTAATGGTACAAATCAAAGAAGCGAGAAAAACGAACCTGCTTGTATGTCAGCATGGAGCAAAGAGTTTGGACATCTTTGTACTTAGGAGTCAGACCAGCACGAATAACATTATCAGAGGTGGCCATACACTCAACACACTCTCCCGACAGATATGCATGTGGTTCGTTGGCACCAATGTAAAGTGCTTCACCAGGGCTGAGCTTAACATAGTTAAAGAAAAATGCCGATAAAACACCAACATCTCCTGGGTACTTCTGCTCCAGTGATAATATTAGTTGCTCCTTCTCTGTAAAGCTTCTAGTCTGAATGGGAGAAGACATGAATGCAAACTGTTAGGTTACAAAACAGATTTGCAAAAACATATAGGAATTAATCGTCAAACAAGCAATAGATGCATAAGTATATTCCACATGGTATGATCCTGACTCATAAGACAGCACATGATAGTGGCAGAAAATAAATCAATGACCTATGGACAAAAGAACAAAGACAACAATTACACAAAGGGATCTTATGCTTACACTAGCTTTCAGATTATCTGCTGGCTCTACATATGCAATATAAAACTTCATAGATATTCAGATTAAGAAAATTCCTTAACAGGGTAAGAACCTGCGCAAGATTTAGTGCCTCAATGGGAACTTACACAAACTAATTTCTACTTAATACTTGGGACTTGCATTACCAACATGATGTTGGCTGCCACTACACTGCAACAGAATAATTAGTTTTAGCAAGCAGTGATATCACTTTGGTGGCTACAATTCAACCATAGTTACTACCCAGTTGGATCAATTGACTCATCTTTTACTAAATCTTAACATCCATCACCTTCCAAAGTACCTACCCAACTTTATACTCCCTAAATCTTTTGCAGTTGCAATAAATGGTGCTTCAGTGTATAGGAGTTCCACGTGTAGGATCTTAGAACCATGAACTACACTACTATGTTGTTGAAGCACTTCTACTTCAATAAACATTGATACTCCCGCATTCCTTCACTGAAATGAGATGTTACTCTGAAGCAGATCATAAAATTCGTTTTTGCTTATTTTCTAGCATAGCACATGCATTGTATAATTGTAAACAGTCTACCTTACGGACAATTGCAAATTTTTAATTCAGTCAATAAGCTATATTTATCTAAATTTATAATACTATACCGTTGGCGAGAAAACATTTTTTTGAAATAGGAACCTCACGAACCCGGAATGCATTGAAGCAATGAAGGCATTTATTAACTAATCACACTGTCCATTTCTTTGTCGGTCTCAACAATTTAGTGTATCATCTACAGCAGGATTGGCCTACATGAATCTCAGGTTGGCAACACTCAACTATGCTTTTACTAAATATACTTTTACTTCCATCATTGTTCAGAAAGAAAATGGAAGAGCTTCAGGGTAGATACACGAACATGGACAAAGCAAATGCAGAAATAATAGAGCACTAGGAAAGGAAAACCATTGGCATCAAACCCTCACACTGAACGCAACTATAGGTAATTCAAATGAACATGAAATCTCGACATCGATAACTCAGCAAAGCTTTTACCTTACTCTCCCCATCTAGGCGACTCTTTAGTTTGGAAATCGCTTCAGAAACCCCTTCTTTGCTTGTTGCCATTAGCTTAGTAAAAGCTGATTGGAGATATGACCTTACTCCAATGCCTCCATCATGCTCTTTGGCAGCCATAAGCTTGGCAGCATCTTCTTTGCTAACTAACATTCGAACCTCAGGTACAGTCCTCAAAACATCCTTGAGCTCCTGAGCAACAGTATGATTAAATCAGTACATAATTCTAAAATGATTGATGCTTAGTTACTTGCTTGCAGTTCCAAAAGCTCAGAGTTAATGACATAGACCACACTGTCAAAAATCGAGTGTTTGCACTGTTTAAAAAACCTTGCATCCTTTTTGGGAAGAATATAACCAATTCAAGACAGAATGTGAGAGTTTTATTCATAAGTCAAGACAGCTGGAATGGCTCTACCGCTCTACAATATTTAAGCAGCCCCTAGGAAACAAGAATCTAAATTCACCATGTCCATTCTACACGAGTCTAATAATTATCCTAACGACCTCTTATTTATCCACCTGTTATGCGATCAAAGGTCTATTGCGAAATAAAAAAAATCAGTCAAATGGCCAAGCAATTGCAGGGCCACAAAATGGCTGCCACCTACCTAACCATCAAAGTTTTCCAAGCACATCGCTGGATGATATAGACAGAATGTGTTGATGGGGCCAACAACTAAGATGCCATGCCGCCGCGGGGATATCCAGATCAAGCAGCTGGCCAGCGTCACTGTTTGCTGAACAATGGACCACGGTACCTCTTGATAGGCAAGTGATTTGCCAGCATGTGCGTTGTGGTCTGTTTTCAATCACTTATTCTGACAGTATTTGTAATAACAAAACAACAGTTGCTGACATAATAAATAGACAAATGGTACTTGAGAGAACACTATTAGTACTCAATTCGTTGGGCTGTCATTGAGCAACTACACTATTGTATATAGTTACAAATCTCAATTATAGGTTTGTAGAGCTCGTTAGCAGCCAGATCCCGGCTGCAGTTGGCATTTAGACATTAGTCAGCTCACCCCACCAACCCATCAGGAATCATGTAAGGAATCTGCTTGGCACGTCAAATAAACAATCCACCTAACGCGCAAATACTTCCCTAAAATCGTCTAACTCGCGGCATCAGAGCTGTCCCCATTTATAATCCCTGGTCAACCGCTTAACCAAACCATTGGAAGCATCGCGCAGATGGGTCCAAATGGGAATTAATCGTGCATTCAACACTAGCACTAGCAGCGCACGATGATGTATGGCACGCACGACGTGCGCACGCAAGCAAGGAACACACGCACGCAAGGAACGCACGAACCTGTATGGTGACGAAGCCGCAGAGCGCGCGGAACTCGGTGACGGCGACCGCCATCTCCGGCTTGTGGTTTGCGTCGCGGTACGTGGCTGGTCGGAGCGCGTGCAGCGCCCTGGCGAGGTCCCTGTCCGGGTGCGCCTGGATGGATAGCGGCTGCGCGACGGAGAGGACCTTGAAGAGGAACGGGAGGTCGCCGCCCCATCGCGCGGCGACGGCGCGGCCGAGGAGCGCGGCGGGGCTGCGCGCGAGCCACTCCCGGAGGGAGACCTCGGCGCCGTCGTCGTGGGAGGCGAGCGAGGACGGGGCGGCCGGGTGGGTGCCCATCCAGAGCTCGGCGCAGGGGCGGGCGTCCGCCGTCTCCCCGGCGAGGCGCGCGACGAGGGAGGCGTCCCCGCGGCCGCCCCACTCGTAGTGCTGCACGGCGCCGCGCAGGCGCAGGACGGCCCTCGGGGGAGAGCAGGGCTCGAGCTCCGGGTCGAGGTCGCGGTCGGCGGGGAGGCGGAGGCCGAGGCCGCCCATGGCGCCTAACCCTAGGGCGAGGCCGAGCCCCATTGGCGCGGAGGAGGGGGCGGTGGAGGAGGACGCCATCGCGGCGGCGAGGGCGTCGTCGGCGTTGGGGTGGAGGAGGAGCGGGGTCGGTTGTGCGCGGCCGTTGGGATGGGTGGCGAGTGGGGCAGTTGCCCGGTTGGGTTTTATGGAGGGAAGGGGGGAATGCGAACGGAAAAGCGGTGAGGGGAAAGGGGGAAGAAGAAAGGAGACGAGGAGGAGGAGGAAGGCGACCGCGACAACGAGAGGGTGAGGTGGGAACAAGTCAAGCCGAGGACGAGGAGGTAGCCCTACCGCAGCGGTTTGGCTCCGTTTGTGGTGCGTTGGGACAGGTTACGGCTCGGGTTGTGGGGCCAGCAAGTCAGCCTGTGGTTAAGTCTCCCGCTGTGGCCCACATGTCAGGCTGCGATCAACTTCTTGCAGGTGGTCCCGGCTGAACTCTTGGAGGAAACACCTCGTGAGCTCGGAATTCGTGGCAAGCAACTCGCCGCTGGTCACGGCCGCCCAAAGTGAGCCCGAGTGTGTGTGTAATTTTGCCACCACAAGTAGCGGATCGATCGCATTGAGGCAATATCCAGGGCATAGCTATGGAGATGTAGATGTGTAGCATGGGTACCTGCATGCGACCGGTGTCAGCCACACAACCACACACACTTTTAGTTTCTTCGTTATTTTTCTTGTTGCAGCCATGTCCGGTGAGGCCTCGTTCGGTTGTAGAGGGTCAGATACACCTCGGATCTGAACCCTGCAGGGATTTGGGTGAACCTCAATCATCATTCTAATCCCCCCTAACCCCTATCTCCATATTCCCTGCAAATCCATGCTCCTGTTGCACATTCGGTTAATCCCCTCTTCCCAGATGTAAAATCACAGAGGGTAGGAAAAGCAAGCAGCAGTACACAATGAAAAATCAAGCAGCGAGCGGCCAGAGCTTCAGTCCGAGGCTCCGAGCTCCATGGTGGCGGAGGAACTCTCCTCCAGTTGGTTCCGCAGCCCCGACCTCTCCGTCCCCGAGGGCGCCGCCGACCTCTCCGTCCCCGAGGGCGCCGCCGACCTCTCCGTACCCGAGGGAGCCGCCGACCTCTCCGTACCCGAGGGCGCCGCCGGCCGCCGCTGTTGTTGCCTCCCCCAATCACGAGAGGGGTGGGGGAGAAAGGCTTGCGTTTTTCTCGTACCGGCTCGGGGTAGATTCCACGGGTAGACAGACGATTGTTTTCTCCCCCGTGTAATCGACAAGTTTGGTGGGGTTTGGGCCGGGAACTTGGCCCGAGCGGGGCTAACCGAACGCACTTAACGGGCTGACGGGGTTTACTCCCCGGCCGTTTTTATCCCGGCCTATCCACGGGGGTTGGGCCGCAAACCCGGCGGGGTAGGGACTAACCGAACGAGGCCTGAATGTGTGTTGGGAAGCCATCGGGACAAACGACCTTGTAGGCGGCCTCCTTGTGATTGTGGCATTGTGTTGTGTGTACACTATGACTAATTTACTGGCCACTAAAAGTGGGCACTTCAGAACTTGACACGCTCCACAAGAGCAGGGTACTATGTTAATTGCGAATGACTAATTTACTACTCCACGTTACCAGGGTTTGCACCTATAAGCATGTTAACTAACAATCTTTTTTACTCCCTCCACTCAATATTAGTTGTCACAGTTTCAGATGTGTCTCGATACATCCAAATCAGCAACAACTAATATCGAATGCAGGGAGTACCTCTTAACAAGCATGAAATAGATTAGTATTATGCTAAATGTGCAAATACTTGCTTAGATTTCTTTTTGAAGGGTAAAATAATGTTTAGACTCTATAGCACCTTCATCCTTTTAAGCACTTGTATGAGTGTTGTGATCATAATTGTAGCATGCTATGGTAGGAGCAAACATCAACCATACCAACCACTAGTACACCTACTGCAAACATCTGTAAATATGCATCCAAACATAGCATGTTATAAAAAGTAGATTGGAACAAGCATCATCCATGTCAACCACTCGTATACGTATTGCATACTATAACAGAGAATGAAGGAAGTGTTTTTGTGAAGAAACACATGAATGGACGAGGAAGGGAGGGAGGAAGAAGTTTATTTCTATGTTTTGGACACGTGGACAAGATCTAACAAGTTAGAAACTTATGATTGAGAGATATCAGAAACTCAAGCATCGCCAGCAATCATTCCGTTGCTAGGAACGCAAGGCTAAAGTGTATGACCACACATAGCAATAGGTCAAACCGTTGGTGTCCAATAAACTTCGTTTGTCCCAAAACATGGACCATGGGAGTTTGATTACATGGGAACTCTCGGCCGTCCTTCTAAATCTAAGCGACATAATTAAGTATTGTTTTTTGGTTGTTTACCAACTAACCAACTAGGAAATCGAACATTGTCGATTTGGTTTTAGAGGATAGCTTGTAAGTTCGTCAATCCTCTAACTAGCTCAAACTATGCCATAAACATGGACATGCTTAAAGCCAAGTTGTATGAACTCATATGACGATTCGGAATATGGTCTTATTGCATCAATTATGTTTATAGTCGCATATAACTTTTTGAGCAGTCATTTCATCTTCTTGTATTTTCTTAGATTTTTCTTCTTCCTCTTGTTCGCATGACCATACCCTTATGCCCCTCCAATGTGACTTGTCCTACATGATTTACCATCATTCCAACCATACATGTGATTAGAGTCCACTATCCATCCCTCTAATAGGAACACAACCAGAGTGGCTCTTCTTCCATGTTAGCAATCTCTCACGGTCCCAAAACTCTAGAGCCTCACCCTACCCTAATTAATCCAAATAGTTTTCCAGACTTTTCTACATCATTTTGACGGTTGCATGTGTGTGATGCACAACTGGTGTTATGGGTTAATTGACTCGGAGACCGCTAGAGCATCATGGTACTTTGATAGAAGATCAAGGCATTTGTTGGGAAGTTATTCCTAGCTAACATGCATAGCATATAAGCATAGGTTAAAAGTATCATCGCTGCAAATTTTTGCAACTAATGTGCCCCTTCATGTGATTATGAGTGAACATAATGTTCTAAACACATTTGTACCAACTCTAAGATGAGCATGGTATGCTAACTAGTGCCCAATAATTTACTAGTGTTGCATCTCTGTTAACATGTTTAACCAATAATCATTGTTACCTCGTACAAGCATGTTCATAAACCTATATATTTGTAAATGTTGTACCATTCTACCTTCAAAATTAATTAGCGGACGGAACAACGCGCGTCAACACAATCTAGTGTTAAATATGGCGGGATGGGAATGGTATTGCACTGGTAGCTTAACTGTTTTTTTTCTTTTTTCAGGAGATTGATTGCTTCTACCGACGTTGCATAAGAGCATCTTATGTTAATTGTGAATAATTTATTGCTTATCCATACCATCTCAAAGATTTTTCAACTTTTGTACTCCTTCATGTGATTTTGAGTGAACTTAATATTGTAACGACATTTGTCCTAGCTATGAGATTAGCAAGGTATGCTAACTATTGTCCTCAGTAATTTACTAGGTTTTGCATATGTACACATCTCTAACCAAAAATCGGTGTTACCTCTTAGCAAGCATGGTATAGATTAGTATTATCTTCATTGTGCTAGCAGCTTCATATTTTTAAGCACTTGTATGACTATTGTAATCATAATTGTTTTTTTTTTGGAAAGGAGACATAGCTCTGGCCTATCCTCGTTATCAGAATTGCACCCTCTCCAATGTGGGCCCATAAATAAAGCATCAAACTTCACAAGATAGAAGCAAACTAGTCCTTATGGAGAACCATGTGAATCTTCCATGCTGACAAGAACAATGGAAAATCAATAGCCAAACATTAATACATATGCATCCATACATACCATGTTATAAAAAGTGACTTGGAGCAAAGATCAACCATACCAACCACTGGCACACCTATTGAAAACTATGATATAGAATGAATGAAGTGTCTCTGCGATGAAAACAAGAATGGAGGAGGAAGGGCGAGAGGTAGAAGTTTATTCCTATGTTTTGAAAATGTGGACAAGATCTAAAAATTCAGAAATTTATGCTTGAGAGGCATCAGGAACTCAAGCATCAGTCACTCTCTACACGCTGGTAGACAAGTTGGGATAAATTGTATGACCCAACACATCAATAGCTCAATAGTTTGTTGGCCGATATACATCATGCGTCCCAAAACATGGATGAAGGGGAGTTTGATTACATGGGCACACTCGGCTACTCCTTCTAAATCCGAGTGACATATTAAGTGTTTTTTTTTGGCTGTTTAGCAACTAACCAACTAGGAAATCGAACACTGTCAATTTGGTTTTAGAGAATAATCTGTAAGTTTAATTCTCTGGCTAGCTCTAACTTTGCCACAAACAGGTAGATGCTATAAGACAAGCTGTATGAACTTATATTACGATCGATAATATGGTCTCTTCTTGTATCAATTATGTGTATAATCGCACAAACATTTTTCAACCATCGCCTCATCTTCTTACATTTTTTCATATTTTCCTCGTTGCCTTGTTTACATCAGCACACCCTGATATATCCAAGGCTGACTTGTCCTACATGATTTACCACCGTTCCAACCATGCACATGGTTAGGGTCCACCAGACATCCCTCCAAGCCAGACACAATGGGAGTGTTCCTTCTCCATGTTAGCAATCTCGCAATCCCAAAACTCCAACGCCTCACCCTGCGTACCCTAATTAATCTAGTAGTGAGTTTTAGAGGCTCCGCTACATCATTGACACTATTGCATGCGATGTGACACGCAACTGGTGGCATGTGTTAATCGACTCGATGGCTTGATTATTCAGTTGCTTAAGTTATAACAAGTGTGTCAAATAAATACATAACTATTATCAACTTTGATGATTGCTGACACGTTTTTGCTTTTTGGTCAAACGACGGTGACTCCGAAACCGCAAGTGCCATGCATATGGTACTTTGAAGGCAACTGAACTTTGCACGAAAGAAAGATACTCGTAGATAACATGCATAGCATATAAGCATAGTCTCAATCAGCTCTCCAGAAGCCCGGATAAACAATCCCTAGAAGTCAGCGGAAATGATCAAGTAACAAGCTACGTGATCCTTGCAAGTAGGAATAGCGAGAATGAGACTTGTAAACTCGCGTTTCTCGTCTTCCACTAGACCACGAAGGGTTCATCTTGTTATTTTGTTTTTTACCTCAACCACGAGTAACCGACACTTTTCTACCTCACTGACATGTAGGGCCACGGTTTGAAGCACGAACTAGTAGTATACTGCTGGCAGAGTTAGCCATCTCGAGCGGGCCGATCTAAAACGGCGACCTAATCAATCCGTTTTGTTCCGTTTGGATCGCCCACGGACAAAATTTCGGCGTCGGTCCGGCCGATCTGGACAGTGCGCCCAACGGCGGACCCATTTGGTCCGGTGTTTGGGCAAATCTAAATTGCATAGAAAATTATGAAATTGCATACATATTTGAAGATAAAATTTGCTTGAAGCAAATTGATAGAACCTAGTAGAAGACTACATCGTCTTTATCTTTTCGTCTCCTAGTCATCCTCATCGATGTGGTAGTAGCGGCGGCACATGGTCTCGTCGAAGGCCTTGATGGTGAAGTCGTCGTGGCCGTCGTACTTGAAGACGACAAAGTGCCCGGCCTCAATGGCATGCGAGCGGGCGGAGCTCCTCCCGCCGTTGTGGAGGAACATCTGCCCTTCGACGTCGAACATGACCTCCGCGGGCCACAGGCTGGTCACGCCGTCGAGCACACGCAGGAGGACATAGTGGGGCTCTTGCCCATCACGATCGAAGCGAACCTCTGGGGCAGGCGCACCCTATCCTAGTTCATGCCCTTTTAAGCACTTGTATGACTACTAGTGATCATAGTTGTACTTTCTCCACCGTGGCTCTATAAATACAAGCATCCAAAACTTCACAAGATATAAGGAAACTAGTCCTTAGAGAGAACCACGTGCATCTTCCCTGCTAACATAAACGATACAGAATCGATATAGTCATAGCATGTGATAAAAGGTGGGTTGGAGCAAACATCAACCATACCAACCACTGGTACACCTATTCAAACATCTGTAAATATGCATCCAACCATAGCATATATAAAAAGTAGCTTGGAACAAACATCAACCATACCAACCACTCGTATACCTATTGCGGACTCTTATAAAGAATGAAGGAAGTGGTTTTGTGAAGAAACACGGGAATGGAGGAGGAAGGGAGTGAGGAAGAAGTTTCTTTATATGTTTTGGACACGTGGACAAGATCTAAAATTTTAGATATTTATACTTGAGAGACATCAAGCATCACTGCCACTAGTCTCTTTGCTAGGAATGCAATGCTAAAGTGTATGCCCACACATAGCAATAGAGCAATAGGTTGGTGTCCCATATACTTCATTTGTCCCAAAACATGGACCATGGGAGTTTGATTACATGGGCATTCTCGTCCCCTCCTTCTAAATCTAAGTGGCCTAATTAAGTGTAGTTTTTTGGTTGTTTGTCAACTAACCAACTAGGAAATCGAGCACTATTGATTTGGTTTTAGAGAATAGTTTATAAGTTCAATCCTCTAACTAGCTCGAACTATTCCAAAAACATGAAGAAGCTTAAAGCCGTGTTGTATATGAACTTATATGATGATTCAGAATATGGTCTTCTTGTATCAATTATGTTTATAGTCGCATATAAATTTTTCAGCCAGCATCTCATCTTCTTTTGTTTTCTCATATTTTTCTTCTTCCTCTTATTTACATCATCACACCCGCATGCCCTTCAATGTGAGTTGTCCTACATGATTTACCATCGTCGCGATCATGCATATGATAAATAACAACTAGGCATCCCTCTAAGCTGGACACAATGGGAGTGGCTCTTCTTTTGTGTTAGGAATCTCTCACAATCCCAAAACTCTAATGCATCACCCTACGTGCCCTAATTAATCCAGTTAGTTTTCCATACTTTTTTACGTCATTTTCACCACTGCATATCTGTGACACAAAACTAGTGTTACGGGTTAATCTACTCGGAAACCGCAACAGTGTCATGGTACTTTGATCGAAGATAAACGCAACTGAAATCTGCAGGGAAGGTTCTCCTATCAACATGCAGAGCATATAAGCATAACTTGAACATATCATCGCTTGAAAATTTTGCAACCAATCTTCCCCTTTGTTATGTGATTACGAGTGAACATAATGTCATAACCACATTTGTCCCAACTCTAAGATGAGCAAGGTATGCTAACTAGTCATCAAGAATTTACTAGTGTTTGCATGTGTAAACATGTTTAACCAATATTTTTTGTTACCTCTTAAGAAGCATAATATAGATTAGTATTATGTTTTCCGTGCACATAATGCTTAGATTGTATAACATCTTCATCCTTTTGAGCACTTGTAGGACTATTGTCGTCATAATTTTTTTTTTTTGAAAAGTGGACATACCCCTAACCTCTACATGCTTGTGATCATAGTTGTACTTTGTCCAATGTGGCTCCATAAATACAAGCATCCAAAATTCACAAGATAAATCAACTAGTCATTTGAGAGAACCACGCGCATCGTACCTGCTCAAGGGAACGATAGAGAATCAAATAGCCAAGCATTTGTAAATATACATCCAACCATAGCATGCTATAAAGTGGGCTTGGAGGCTTGGAGCAAACATCAACCTTTACCAACCACCAGTGTGCCTATTGCAAACTATAATATAGAATGAAAGAAGTGGTTGTGTGAAGGAAAAAATAAATGGAGGCGGAAGGAAGGGAGGAGGAAGAAGAAGTTTATTTTGATGTTTTAGATATGTGTACAAGACCGAAGAAGTTAGAAAATTATGCTTGAGAGGCACCAGGAACTCATACATCACTAGCACTCACCACATCGGTAGGCGTGCTGGGCCCAAGCGTATGGCCACACATAGCAATAGTTGAATAGTTTGGTGTCCAAGAAACTTGGTCTATCCAAAAACATTGTGATATGCCATTGTCACCACTGGAAGTTCCTTGTTCACCACCGGTGCTATCGATTAATTGACCCGACGACCCAAATATCCGGTTGCTTGAGTTATAACAGATGCTTAAATATTTACGTAGTACATACTTTGATGAATGTTTAAAGTCTTTTTCGGCAGAAGACGGAGACTAAGAAACCACTAATGTCATGCATGCGGTACTTTTGCCGAAGATGAAGGCAACTGAACTTTGCACGAAAGGTACTCGATCGTAGCTAACTTCATATCATATACAGTAGGCATAGTCTCGATCAGCTCCCGAGAAGCCCGGATAAACAATGTCGACAAGTCAACGGAAATGATCAAGTGACAAGTGACAAGCCAAGAGATGCTTACAAATTAGCGCGAGAATGAGACTTGCAGACTCATACGCTTCAAGTCTTCCACGAGGCCACGAGTTTCATCTTGTTATTTTTTACCTCAACCACGACGAGCAACCGACACTCTTCTGCCTCACCGACATGTAGGGCCCCGGTTTGAAGCACGAACTAGTAGTACTCCGTAGTATACTGGTGGCAGAGTTGAGCAGGAATTTTTGTTGGGTCTGAACATCCAGTTGCCGCGATACCGGGCGGGAGCGCTGCCACGTGGCCCACGGTGGACGGCGATTGGGTGGCGTGACGTGGGCGGGCGCGGGTCGAGCAGGACACGGTCCGTGCGGCAGGGGAGCACGTAGCCCTGCCCAAAACGTGCGGCTTTTCCGACTCCGACGACCGCCCCAGATCCCATCCCTGCGTTCCACTCTCTACCCGGTGAGGCTACCGCCTGTCTCTACAGACGACTCTGTTGTCTGACTGGTGACTGAGATGGAAACGTGTGGGTCAGGCGATGTGCTCGTGTTGCTGTAAAACTGTTTCCTGACAGAGAATCGTGCTCGCCATGGGTGTGTATGTAGCGTGGGGCCCCATCGCTTAACGCAGAACGTCGGCGCAAGAGCAACCCCGGAGACACCATCACATGAGAAACACAGGCTAGATCTCCAGGCCACTTGTTCATGCGTGTAGCATGTTTTGAGAGGGTGGATTATAGCGAGTGATATTTTTTATATACCTCCTCCATGTCTCATTAGTTGTTTCTCATTAACTAATAAGTTATACTAAATTGAACCGGCACGGGGCAGCACGGAGGAGGTGATTGCTGAGGCGCATCTAAAACTCTATCTAGGGTTTTGTCCCTCTCGTTGGCGAAGATGCCTGTCCGCTCCGTCTTCGGTGGACTTGGAGGCATGCGGACCGCGGTCTCTCGTCGGCAGGAACGTTTCAGTTTTTTGTTTAGTTGTTTTCAGTGTCTTCTTCTTCGGGTCGGTGAGGCGGCGGCTACATCCTAAAGTCGGAATAAGGCCCTCCCTGTCCTATCCTCGCTTCGGTGGCGCGTCTAGCGCCGGCGGAGGACGCGTGGAGTCGTGTGTCTCGCAGATCTCCTGGGATCTTGTCGGTTTTTATGTTCGTTGGTGTGGTTTCAGGTCAGTCTCTTTCGATCTACCGTTCTCATCATTGACGATGGTTGCTGCTCTGGTGCGCTGGTCCTTTGGGGTCTTATAACACGACGACTTTACATCTGTCTACTACAACAAGTCATACTACGACAAGTTTTGCCTGGCTCCAGTGATGGAGAGGTGAGGACGGTGGCGCGTCTTCGGCTCGCGCTAGTGTTTGTAGTCATCGCTAGGTTGTCCAATGACCTATTTGTATTTGTTATTACTTTTGGGACTCTTTGTACTAATTTTGATGATTACTAATAGATCGGTGGAATTTCGCAAAAAAAAAGTTGTACTAAATCCATGACATCTAATATGCAACTAGAAGATAGCAAAACAGCTTGTACATGTTGTAACTTGTAAGGAGTTGATTTGTATCTTCTTATGAGCGATAACAACGCAAGAATCTTGCTTGGTTTTGTTGTTACCTAAAAAATCATACTCCCTCTATTTCTAACAATAAGGTCTGCATGCTTTTCAAAATTTATCTTTGGCCAAGAATTAATCCGATACAAGGAATACTACTCCCTCGTCTCATAGAACATGTCAAAAGTTTGCTAAAAATTGAATATATCTAGATACTATTTGGTGTCTTGATACATCTAAATTTAAATAAATTTCAGACATGTTTCGTGGGACATAGTATATAACTGGTATCACTACAGAGTGTTTTCAATACAATCTAACAATTATCAGTTATGTATTATGTTATCGAGATGTGTTGCTCACTTCTTTCGATGGAAATTTATCTTGAAATACGCGTGCATATTCCTGGAAACGGCAGGTAGTTGTATCAAAAAAAAAAAAAAAAAAAAAAGAGGACAGCAATCTCAGACGTACTTTGTACGCCATAACATAAATACGTAATCACTCCGCACTTCACTGCCTTTTCTCTGGGACAGTCAAGACGTGTTCTCGGGGTCGGCTACTTTTACCAGTAAAAGTCACTTGATCTACACTCAAAATCAGTTCAGGAGTTGATACCTTCAGATACATTAGGCTGGCCATAGTGCTAGTATCATAGGTAGTATCATGCATACTAGGCCCACAAAAATGATGATGTGGCATGCAATTAAGGAGGAGAGATAGGATTAGAGTAACATAGGTGGATACTGTATCATAGCGCACGTTACGAGAAAAGTAAATGTCAAATTGATCTTGTACATAGATTTATATTGGGATTCTAAAAAACAATAAATTTAGAAGTTTATGATACTACTCTATAATACCACACACTATAGAGGTAGTATCATAGATAAGTATCATATGCATGATACTAGTATATGATACTATGCACTATGACCAGCCTTAGATCGTACATCATGAACTCTCCAAAAGTAACACCTTACGTAGTTTCCAGCATCTCGTAGAAAAATATGTGCATCCGACAGCTTAGCATCAACAACAAATACGTATTAGGTTGGTTGATACTATGGCTCTGGTCTGTTTTTTGCGAAAGGATATGGCTCCCATCCAGTAGACATGGCACTGGAAGCACCTTACCTGAAATACTTTTGCCCGGACTCTCCCCTCCCCTGACTTCCTGGGAAGCTTTGGAGGCTATGGCAGGTTTTTGATCCATGGAGTCTTTTCCGGAGAATCGAAGAGAGAAAAATGTCTTGTATGAGCTGTGAGCAGCTAGTGAGCTGTGTAGGTGCGGCCTATAAATGGACCCGAGTTTCCTTGTGCAACTGGATGCACCACTACCCAGCAATTTTGAACAAACCTTTCCTAGCTGAGCATCTTTCAGGATGCATAGACATCTGCACAGCGGACTTAAGGAAATATCTTGCCTTACAAACCATTGCGTGTGAGGCAGGGCAGTGTAACAATTAAAACTGGTATCGACAGACCCATAAAGAACGTAATAGATAGTTAGATACTAAATTTACATTTAAATAAATGCTTGTATAAGACTTGGACAAATACAAGTTTAGTCGCATTGCTCGGGGGCAAATAAGACATTGTACAAGGTTTTCACATGGCCGCAAGAAGCGAGGCCAGCTTCCGGACGTTCCTCATGAGCAACAACAGGCATCCAGAGTGCAACTCTTGTGTTTGCATGCGTGTAGGTACTCTCTGGAACTACCGAATAGTTTAACTATTGTTGCGGCTGCTGCTGTTGGTGCTGGTGGTGTGGTTCATGCTGAGGAGTGGTGGGGGAGTCCGGAGCGATGGTGAACTGAAGGGCACGGCCCTGGGCTGATTGCAGGATGAACGCGACCTCCGCTGCGGCAATTGCGGACGCTTCCTGTGGATAGTGAAAGGCACAAAATGGTCAGATGCTTCTAAATGGTTACAAAGGCACACTATAATTCCTATCATGTTTCGAACAAAAGGTTTGCATGACATACCTCTCTTTGTCGCCGCCGATGCAAAATGCTGAAGATCCATGCCATGATGTAGCACGGCAGAAGAAATCCAGCCGCCCGAAGAAGGAAAAGCTGAGAAACATCAAATGGGAATCGTCATTGTGAGATTGAATGGTTCAGACCAACACTAAGTACCAGCTGAGTCGCTAGAATCAAAAGAAATACAGAAACGAAAAAACCACGCGACTCACGGAGAACATGGTAGAAGCATCATCATCTCCTTCATTGTCAGAGATTGACAATGCGTGCCTCAGAAGCAATAGGGCCATTAGCTGCAAAAGAGGTAACGATTTTCAGTACCTTGAAAATACAAGAAATATTACACTGGACAATTCGTCAAAACGGAAGAAGAGTCAAGGAATTGGGCTGGAATAGAAAGAAAGGCTGGCTTCCGCATCTGTGAACTAAAAGCATAGTTCTTCATCCATAAACGTAACTGCAAGATATCTAAAAGCACTCTGTTCCAATTCAGAAACAGAACTGCAAGAAGTGATGTTGGCTGGACAGTAGAACTCTAGATACTTACAATGAGTGCAGCAGAACGGCAGAATGCAGCACCATTAGCATCATTACCACCATATTCTTCGTACTCTGCTTCAAGAAGACGGCGCTGTGCAGCTGCTACAGCAAGAATTCTTGGGTCACGCAAATCCAGAGGAGCTCCGGTAATGGTCCAATCACCACTGCAAATCCATAGTCTTGAGTTAGATGTGTTCCAATTTAATAAGTATATTGCAATGAAATGGCCAACATGTCAGTTGAACAAAATTAAGTATCGAGAAACAAACTTGCCTTATATCTATGGTGGTCTCATCTGGTTGAACACGAGGTGGCGCTGTATACCCAGGCTTATATTGCTGCAAGGTAACGTCAAACCCTCAAATTAATGAACACGAATAAAAGTTCAAAGGCACATCAAATCTATTGACTGGAAGCCTTAATTATGAACACGAATATAACTATATTTGAAACATCTCAATCGATGGACAAGTAAGAGGTCGTTTGGTATCCATCATTTGGGCCTGGAATTCTGGAATTCATTTTGGAATTACATAGGTGGGCTGTTTGGTTGTCACAGAATTGGGTCATCATTTCATTTAGGAAATCCAGCAAAATGACACCATGGGTAAACACAATTCCAATCTGAGACCTGTCATTTGCAATTCTTGTGGAAACCATTTACAAATTCAATATTGAATTATGTTGTCATTTGCAATTCCTGTGACAACCAAACAAGTGTCCATTTTTGGAATTACAATGTAAATGAAATGAATGCATGTATTCATTTCAAAATGCTACAAATGAAATGAAAGCCTGGCTTCCAAACGACTCCTAAAAGACTTTGTGATTTCATGTTATCAACATTGTGGTTACAGGTAAATTTAGGAAAGAGAGACAAGGAAATCACACCACACAATTCTAATAAAGAACAGCAAAGAGGTATACTTTACAAGAGAAAAACTGCAAAAAGATGGAGAAACAGATACTAACCTCATGGCAAATTTCACACGTAATGTCTCCTTTCTCATTGCACCAGCGTTGCACACATGCTCTATGAGCATACTGTAGATGAAAAATAAAACCATCAGCTGCCTTGCCCAAGAGATATATAAGGATAACTCAAGGGATTATAGAAGTTGAATATATAGCTCACGGGACGTTTCTTTAATGTGCAACAGGACAATATGATGACACAATTAATTTACCAGGAGTAAACTGACTACATTGAAGTAGTATAAACATAGTGGTGTATGATCCACAATTCTGATGCGGATGGTAATTACATTGTATCTAAAGAGATAAAAAATTATAAGTATGACTTCAGATTAGATGAGTCCCACAAATCAGGTGATATAATTTTCTAATAAACTGGAGTGGATATACTAAGTTAACATAGTAGTGACGCGATGATGTTAAATACTAGACCAGTGGACGCACAACATTTATCTCACAAATTTATCTTAGCAATGCAGAAAAGTAACTTAATTCCATCATAACAATTGTAAAACATACTAGTACTAAGCAACTGAATGTTGAAATGTGTGAATAATCTTAAGTTTGTGAGCACCAAGTGAGAGCAAAAATAGCAAAGAGTAACATCAGTATACAGATATAGGTTATACATCAGTTGATTTGATTACCCTTGAATGCCCCCACTAGTGTACTAACTCAACTAATACGATTTTCACTTTTTTTCTAACATCTTCACTTTTGTTGATTGGAGTGGATCAAAAATGGGATCAGCTGTGCTAGTAAAACCTATGCAGCATTAATAATTCAAATAATTGAAGCGAAACCACAATGGTTTTATTTCTTCGTGTACATTGCATAAATGTTGGTTTGGATGACAAAGTACCAAGCAGACATGAAACTGTCATATCCATGGTGGCATGCTGCTATCAAAATGTAGTAGGGCCCAGCAAATATGTAACGTAATCCTGGTGATTAAACTTTTTCTAGGCCTTTATTTGTATTTTAAAATTTCAGTTTACACCGACATAGCTTGCCTGTGATGATGAAAAATAGAATTTTCGGACTGTCGTTAAAGTTCAGAAAGCAACTTCACTTGTGAAAGTGTTCAAAATAAGAGACGGTGGCAATCACACTCTACATGTGAGCTGTCATGTCAGAGCAAAAAGTTGTTGTCTATTTTATTTTTTGTTCAAAAGTAGATGACAGCCAGCTATATTGACAATGGCAAGAACACACCCGGAAAGACAAACATGCACATGATTAGAGTTAAAGGAACATAGCCATGGCTAAATTGACCGTGATTATAGGATTAGTCAAAACTTTTACACACTGCATGTTTCCAGTCAGTGTAATACAATCCAAAGGCGGATGCTATCCTTCCAGTGAACTTTTGTTGCCTACTCACTCAAAACATCCCCACATGATAACATCCCAAATACATGCAACACAAGATTTAGTGCCTACTAAATAAAAACATATAATAGAGCCTGTAATGTGCTTCTAAGACGCTGAGTCAGCTATGTGGAGCAGATCATATAACTTGATTACACATGAGATGGCTGGTTCTTATACCACACAATATTAGGAATGAAGACTTGGTGGAGTAAGAAATGGGAACTAAGGACCACAACTACACGTGCGCTGCCCAAACAACAAAATGCCGTGCAGAAATGTTGAGGAGCATGAGAAGCAGATGCAAGATTTGGAAATAAGATGGAAAGAGGATCCTCACCTTGAGGCTGCCATTGCAAGTACAGGGCTTCTCGAGATTCTTGATGCTGTCCTCCTCCTGGCATATGCGGCACTCTGCAGCCTGGATGAGTGGCTCATCCTCACGGCCATCCTCCTCAGCCAAATTGACAACAGTAGACACGGCCACTGACGGAGCAGTCACGGCCTCAGATGGCTTGTCAGCGACGCCGTCATCCTTGGCGTTTGTCAGACCGTCCACGTTCACAACCACATGGTCGCCCATCCAAAACTTCCCTTGAGAAATCAAGCTCCTGGAAGGAATGAACATAACAATGATAAAACCATCAGATACTTGCAGAGTGGCAGTTTGAAGCAGGGAAGTGAATGAACGCATCACGGTGACGACAAATATAGGATAGGCCACAGGGATGGTGGCAGTGCCTAAAAATGGAGAAACCTATGAGCGAATGGTACAGAAATCCCGCCACCCCTGGAGAATGGATCGATTTACTGGTAATTAATCAGACTACTAGAGTCCACCTTGTAAACCTTATCTCTGTCGGGCGTCTAAGCTGTAGCAATCTCGCACAGCCCTGCCTAGCCTTGTCTAGAAAGTCCACGCGTGCCGTATAGTTGGCTGCCGCGGTGGAGATACCTAAGCAAACGCGCAGCAATCGAATTTCCAGCGGTTCACACAGCAGGAATCACAAGGGCGAACGAAGCGGGGCCGTCACCGAGAGATGGGGACATTCCCAGCGGACGGCTCGTCCACCAGCAAGGATGGTGGCGGCGCCCCGCGGAATCCGTCGGCAGACACCGGCCCCTACCAACCCTACCCGGTTCCCCACCACCAAATCAACCGCCGGAGCGGGCGACGGGGTGGGGGAGAGAGAGATCCGCAGACAGCGAATCGTCCCCGGCGGCCGGCGGTGCGGCGGATTCCCCGCCGAAGCTAGAGAAAAGGGGGAAAGGGATCGGAGGAGCGGGGCACAAACCTTGCTGGCGGCGGCGGCGGCGGCGGCGGCTGCGGTCGACGAAGTCTCCTCTGCTCTCCTCTCTCCTTCCGGTCGGCGAAGTCTACGGAAATTTCCCCTGCTCCTCCTCCTCTTGATCTGCAATTCGCTGGCTGGCTTGGGTCTGGTCGTCTAAATCAACACGCGATTTGATTTGTTTTCTCTCCCTCGGGTTTGCTCGCCTCGGCTGTGCTTGTGTAGAAGGGGAAAGAGTCAACAAAGGGAAGCAGCTGGTAAACTATACTAAAATAAATAAATAAAAATATTACGTAGTAGTATAAAATGTTGGAAAACGATGGGCCGACGCGGTGGTCGAGGAGGGGGACGCGCTCGCAACGGTCACACGCCACGCCGGCACGTCGCCGTCTGGACAATGCAGGTAGGTGCGCGTCCGATGGCGATCCCACGGCTCTCGCTGCGGGACCTTGTCGACGGCGACCGCGCCTGCTCTCGTCGCTGTTGACGGCGCTATTCCCCGTACGTATGGGTATGCGTATGCGTTGGGGCAAGCCGCCGGCCCCGGGGACTTGGCCTCTTTGCACAGTGGGCACAGCCGTGCTGTTTAATAAGGCTAGCTTCAAAGGTCGATTGCATTTAATTCGTAAAAAAAAGGTCGATCGCATTTCGAACAGCTTATCTGTTCCTTTTGGTCCGCCGTATACACAAGCCGATAAATAATGAAGAGGCTCATGTCCTTTTACTCCTGCCACCTGCTTAATGGCGGTCTGCATTTCATAATTTTAAGGTTATCTTCCAAACCGATTTGCACACATAAGCCACACTTGTAGTGCATAAAATAAATAATAGCACAACAAACATAAAAGTTAAAGTATGTCATAATTTATTACAAACATTGGGATTCAAAGAGAGGTCTACAGATTTTTTTTTTTCCGAAACGGAGGCAAAAGCTTTGCCCCATTCATTCATTAAGAAGAAGGTGCCCGGTTTTTAGGAGAAAATCGGGCAAAAATCAACAACAACAGTGCCAGAACACACCCAAACCACACACACTCCGCCAGAAGGGCACACCCAGCCACCTTGGCTACCCACAAAAGCCAAGAAGCTCAAGTCGGCCAATGCCAAACAGATGGCTCATCGAGGAGAGACCGGCAGCTCCGCTTTTGACGACGAGCCTCGGAGAGGAGATGCGCAAGACAAGCGTCGAATAGGACCTTCACCGGACCGCCCCTCGAAGGTCATCGTACGCGGCCCGAGGGTGGCTTCGACTTCACAGCAAGGAGAGACCACCACGAAGACATTCGAACACGCCGGAACGGTGCCGACTAACATGACCTTGCCGCAACCAAACCTTGGTCACCACCATCGTCGTTGCCTCTCAAGCCTCCACTCGGAACACCCGCATCTTTGGTTGACGTCCTGCCAACCCAGATGCCCTGTGTGTCAAGGCCACCGGAGTGCGCAAAAGGGATCACCAACTTCAAGACGACGCCCTCAAGAGGGGACACGACGAAGAATCGACGCCCTCAAGATCTACAGATTTTCAACATGATTCCACGTGTGTTGGACCAAATTATTCTGGACTCGGCTATCAGTTGCTTTGTCTCACATGGTCTGGCCACCTCCTGGCCCTCCTTCGTCTACTCTCTGGACTCTGTCTTCGTTCAACAAAATAAGAACTTTGGCTTTTGTTTCGTCCAATTTCGAAAATATTTCCTGTATAATTTTTCTGAAATACAAAATAACAGAAAATAGGGAACTGGCACTGTGGCATCTTGTCAATAGGTTAGTTCCAGAAAATGCATAAAAGTGTCATGAAGTGTAAACAAAACATATAGCAATTGGTGTAAAACAAGCATGGAGCATCACAAATTATAGATACGTTTGCAACGTATCGGCGCCCCCAAGCTTAACTCATGCTCATCCTCGAGTAGGTAAGTGATAACAAAATAATTTTTGAGGTGACATGCAGCCAACGCAATCTTGATCAAGTTATTGTAAAAGCATTGTGAGCTGGGATCAAAGTACTCTAAACATAAATATGATAGATATAATTCTAACAATAGAACTTAACAACTATGTTACAACATGAAAAGTAGTTCAAACAAATTATCATGAATAATTGTGCATTGAAAGCAACTGTTTGTTTATGAGCATAGAGAAAACATAGCAAAATTGTACTCAGCATGTCCTTCATGAAGTAGCAAAACATAAATGCTAGGACACCTTTAAAGTTTAAAGGGTGACTATATACAAGTAATTTAAGAACAAACAATAGCATAATCATGAATCAATCAATAATAATTTTGGAATTATGCACATTATACTAAGGATGACAACTATGCTCTCTTAATTGGTGCATAAAGAAGAAGATGGAGACTCAATATAAAAGTAAAAGAAAGACTCTTTGTAGAGGAAGCAAGATTAACAAGTTTTATAAACCTTCCAAAAAGTATGGTACTCATTAGCTTTGAGCTCTCATTACCCCTGTCATAAGCATCTTCAATGGTTAAAGTTAATGTGAGGGCAAATATGAGTTATATGCTTGACAAATCACAAGTTGAAAATCGCGTGCCCCTTGAATACGAGTACATAAACCTCATGCTACTCAACTTCGGTCCCAAATAAGTTCTTGTCATTGTAAGTATACATGTATCATTGAGAATGTAGGGTACCTCATGCCCCATGATATGGAAGTACTCCTGCCTAGGAGCACTCCCATGCCAAAATGACAAGGCAAACAGACAATGAGCATCCCAGCAATCCTTTTATTTACTATGCGCATAGCTTTTTATTGAAGATGCTTCACATAATGCTCACTATGGTTCGCTGTAAATTTTCTCCATGAATGATGCATGGCTTAAATTGGCCGCCCAGGCGTTTCTCTGACACATATATAAACTCCATGGACTTACAAGTTTCCATTTTATTTCGCACCGCTAGGCATCCATAAACAAAGGAACATGACATCAACTAAATAGGAATAAGTGCAATGTTAAAAGCGTTCCCCATGAAAGCATGGTTGTGTTAACTCCCAACTCGTAATTTGTAAGCATATAAACTTCATAAGATAGTCACAGTGGCTCTAGTTTATTAAGTGCAAGAAAGTAAATGTGCCATCAAGTTCGTGAGAGCTTTATTAACTAATTTTCTCATGTCAAAATTTAATTTGGAAAGTAAAAACATGATGAATATACCTGGAATAGCAATAATGCTAGTAGGTAGATATGGTGGACACAATTGGCAAACTTTGGTTTTTGGTGGTTGGATGCACGAGTAGAGCTCATACTCAGTACAGGCGAAGTCTAGCAAAAGACTGGGAGCGACCAACTAAGAGAGCAATAATGGTCATAATCATGCATAACGACAAAACATTATTAATCAAAGCATAAAGTAATATTACAAGTCAAAAACTAAATGATCATAGAGGCTTTAGTTGACTGGTTTGTAGTCATAACATGGTATAAGTATGTGCCAAGTCAACCCAATAAAGCATCAAAGAAGAATACCACAATATTATGCTTTGTATGATGGAAACAACACATGATTCTTTCAATAGCACATTATGCACTCTCAGCTATTTGAAACAAGTCAGGCTATAGCAATAAATACTAAGAATATGACAAGAATAACATCCAACATGACATGCCAAAGTCTATGCCATAGTTTACATCACTATAAGTATGAAATATTTTACTCGTCTCCAACACCAATCAATTTATTTGAAACAACTCTCATACATAAATGAATAATACTAACAAGCTATGAACAAAATTTGAGTGAAAAAACAAGAGCTAAATGCAGTACTAGCAAACTAGAACACTCGCAGAACAATAAGAGTGAAAACTAGAGTGTTCTATGCAACAAAAATGGAGCGTGTCTCTCTCCCACACAAGAATGCTAGGATCCAACCATATGCTACAGCAAAAGAACAAAAGAAAACTAAAAACAAAAATAAAGACGCTCCAAGAACAACACATAGCATATGAAGCAATAAAATTATAGCGTCTAGAAAGATGACCTAATGCTTTGTTGATGAAGAGGGGATGCCCAAGTTTTGACGCTTGTACCTCTTGGATATTTCTTGTGGTGAAATGGGCATCACAAGCTTGAGCTTTTGTCCATACTTCATCTCATTGCATCATTCTTCTCTCCCTACACTTGAAAATTTCCTTCATACAAAACTTCACACAATTCTCATTAGCAGCATTAGTGCAATCAAAATAACAAATCCACCTGGGTTCAGTTCTAACATATATCAAACATCTATTGAAACATTAGCTACTGTAGCAACATCTTCAAAAAGATATTTCCTCAAAAAACTCAATAATAAAGAGATTAAGAGGCAAATGCAAATAGTGGTAGAAATCTGTCAAAATAGAACATAAGGTAAAGATCGATTTTTTTCAAAAATCTTCTGTTGCTCAGATCGAAAAGTGCTCAACTAACGAAAGTTAGATAATAACCTGGGGCATATGCTCAAAAATTTTCAGCTCAAAAAATTACGTTCTGTCCGGGAAAACGAATTTTTATGGTGACAACACAGAATCTGTTTTAGGACAGCAACTTCCCCAAATCTTACTTTCTTCCTATCAGAGACTATTTTTGGCACAAAAAAGAAATAAAAATGATAAGGAGAGGTTATTACAGAGATAATAACTTCCAAGACTCAACAAATGAAAAATTACAGAAATAAAACATGGGTTATCTCCCAATAGTGTTTTTCTTTAACGCCTTTCAGCTAGGCTCACTAATTTGAGAAGATGCTCACATAGGAAATATGAATTGAAGCAAAAGAGAGCATCAAGAAGCAAATATGAAACACATTTAAGTCTAACCCACTTCCTATGCATAGGAATCTTGTACACAAATAAATCCACAAGGAACAAAGTGACAAGCATAGGAAGATAAAACAAGAGAGGTCTTTTAGTACCATGAGAACTTCTACAACCATATTTTCCTCTCTCATAATAACTTTCAGTAGCATCAGGAATAAACTCAACAATATAATTTTCACATAAAACATTCTTATCATGAGCGAGCCTGATACGTCTCCGACGTATCGATAATTTCTTATGTTCTATGCCATATTATTGATGATACCTACATGTTTTATGCACACTTTATGTCATATTCGTGCATTTTCTGGAACTAACCTATTAACAAGATGCCGAAGTGCCAATTCTTCGTTTTCTGCCGTTTTTGGTTTCGTAAATCCTAGTAACGAAATATTCTCGAATTGGACGAAACAAAGACCCGAGGGCCTATTTCGCCACGAACCTTCCGGAAGACCGAAGAGCATACGAAGTGGGGCCACGAGGTGGCCAAACCACAAGGCGGCGCGGCTAGGGGGCCCGCGCCGCCCCGTGGTGTGGGCCCTCGTCGCCCCCGACTCCGCCCTTCCGCCTACTTAAAGCCTCCGTCGCGAAACCCCCGAGGTGAAAAACCACGATACGGAAAACCTTACCGAGACGCCGCCGCCGCCGATCCCATCTCGGGGATTCGGAGATCTCCTCCGGCACCCTGCACGGAGAGGGATTCATCTCCCGGAGGACTCTACGCCGCCATGGTCGCCTCCGGAGTGATGAGTGAGTAGTTCACCCCTGGACTATGGGTCCATAGCGGTAGCTAGATGGTTGTCTTCTCCTCATTGTGCTTCATTGTTGGATCTTGTGAGCTGCCTAACATGATCAAGATCATCTATCCGTAATACTCTATGTTGTGTTTGTCGGGATCCGATGGATAGAGAATACCATGTTATGTTAATTATCAAGTTATTACATATGTGTTGTTTATGATCTTGCATGCTCTCCGTTACTAGTAGAGGCTCGGCCAAGTTTTTGCTCTTAACTCCAAGAGGGAGTATTTATGCTCGATAGTGGGTTCATGCCTGCATTGACACCGGGACAAGTGACGAAAGTTCTAAGGTTGTGTTGTGCTGTTGCCACTAGGGATAAAACATTGGCGCTATGTCCGAGGATGTAGTTGTTGATTACATTACGCACCATACTTAATGCAATTGTATGTTGCTTTGCAACTTAATACCGGAAGGGGTTCGGACGATAACCCGAAGGTGGACTTTTTAGGCATAGATGCGGTTGGATGGCGGTCTATGTACTTTGTCGTAATGCCCAATTAAATCTCACTATACTTATCATGACATGTATGTGCATTGTTATGCCCTCTCTATTTGTCAATTGCCCGATCGTAATTTGTTCACCCAACATGCTTTTATCTTATGGGAGAGACACCTCTAGTGAACTGTGGACCCCGGTCCATTCTTTAATACTCGAAATACAAATCTGCTGCAATACTTGTTTTACTCGTTTTCTCCGCAAACAATCATCTTTCACACAATACGGTTAATCCTTTGTTACAGACAAGCTCGGTGAGATTGACAACCTCACTGTTTCGTTGGGGCAAAGTACTTTGGTTGTGTTGTGCGGGTTCCACGTTGGCGCTCGGAATCTCGGTGTTGCGCCGCACTACATCCCGCCGCCATCAACCTTCAACGTGCTTCTTGGCTCCTCCTGGTTCGATAAACCTTGGTTTCTTTCTGATGGAAAACTTGCTGCTGTGCGCATCATACCTTCCTCTTGGGGTTGCCCAACGAACGTGTGAAATACACGCCATCAGAGCCACATGCATAAAATAATTATTACTCCCCACATAAGCATAGTCATTCTTATTAATTGTAGTGGGAGCAAATTCAACAAAATATCTATCATTATTATTCTCATCACTATAATCATCAAATATAGGAGGCACACTGTAATCATAATTAATTTTCTCCCCAATAGTAGGTGGACTTAAAATAACATAATCATCATTGTAAACATCATATATTGGAGGCATAGTATCATCATAGCAAATTTCCTCCTCAAAAGTTGGGGAACTAAAAAGATCATTTTCATAAGAACTAGCTTCCCCAAGCTTAGAATTTTCCATAGCATTAGCAATAATGGTGTCCAAAGAATTCATACCAATAACATTGCTATTGGCATGCAAATAAAGTTCCATAGGTTTTTAAATTTTCTCTTCAAACACCTCATGTCCTAACTCAAGATAAATATTATAAAGCTCTCTAATTTTGTTGTTGTTTTCCATTAAGCCTAATTAGTAAAAATAAAAACAAGAACAAAAATATATAATTGCAGAATCTAAAGGAAATAACTTCGAGCACTCACCAACAACTAGTAAACTTAGTAGCCAGAGGATGTGAGTACCTTTTACCTTACCTCCCCGGAAACAGCGCCAGAGAAGAGCTTGATGTCTACGCACGCTTCTTTTCTTGTAGACAGTGTTGGGCCTCCAAGTGCAGGTTTGTAGACCAGTAGCAAGTTTCCCTTACGTGGATCACCCAAGGTTTATCGAACTCAGGGAGGTAGAGGTCAAAGATATCCCTCTCAAGCAACTCTGCATGATAAGGGGTTGCCCGATCTTCTCAGTAAGCACGGTGGATGGTGATGAACACACGATGAAAGCAGCGGAGATAACACGATGAGGAGGTGGAGATAACTTGTATGACGCAAACGAAGTCTCTCGATTGATTCTTGTTGCCAATGCAACAGCTCTCAACCCTGCAAGATATTCGCAACTCCACACACTTGCGCACGTAGCCGCCAACCACGAAGCGGTAAATTGCAACCGTCTAATTCCACAATGGAACATCAGATCACACAAAACTTTCAGTAGCAAAACACCAGATCGATGCGAATTGGTGTATAGATTCAATAGAGTTGCAAAGCAATCAACTATGAACTAGGGTTTATCTTAAACGTGGTCTAAAATTATTATGGGAGCATCCTAGGCACTTATATAGGGGTTCAGGACGACCAGAAGTCGAGAAAATACAATAATAACCGACCCAGATCGGGATCTGGTCGAGACTGACTCGGACATGGCCGGACAGGGGGGCGGTCGACCAGGCCAAGAACCGACCGGTCCGGTTTGGACCGGGCCAGGGACCGGGCTGTGACCGGGCCAAGGGCGGGGTCGCTCAGTACACCCACCCGGTTGGCACCAGCGCAGGAGCCGGCGGGCGCCGGGCTCATCCGGTGTGGGATCCGGTTGGACCGAGCGTGGGGCCGGGCCGGCCGGTGTAGCGGCCGGTCGCGCCGGACGTAGCGCTGGCCTGGACTTCGTCTTCCTCCCTCGCGCATGCCTCCCTCTCTTCCCTTGCGCGTCCATCAGGTGTCTTCATGTCCAACACCATGTCCAGTTGTTCTCCTCCTCCTCCTCGTGTGATGCTTCCTTTATCCTCGTACCTGATCATACACAAGTCAAAGGATTTAGGTAGTATAAAATTCTCATCAATCAATGTATCATTTAAGAAAAAATTCACCTGTTGTTTTAATAGATTCGCACGAGCTCTTGTCATAGGTCCAGTTCTGACTTCATTGGACTTGAGCTTCACAGCAACATCTTCTTCATCTTGCAATGACGGAGGTATTGGTTCGGTAGGGATGTCCTCATCATCCCCCCCTTCAAAAGGCGTCGACCTCAACGCTCCAAGGTCTTTTCCATCGTATGGTGTCAAATCAGCCACATTGAAAGAATTGCTGACACCAAAATCATCAGTTGGAAGATCTATATCATATGCATTGTCATTGATCTTGGCAAGCACTTTGTAAGGACCAGCACCACGAGGAAGCAACTTCGACTTACGTAGCTTCGGGAACCTATCCTTGCGAAAATGAACCCAGACCATATCACCGGGCTTGAACAACATCTCCTTGCGCTTCTTGTTCACCCTTGCAGCATTGTTCTTGCCTTTCTTCCCAATCAGCTATTTAGTCTTCACATGTATCTTCCGTACAAAATCTGCCCTCTTTGATGCCTCCATATTGACTCTCTCATGTATGGGTAGAGGCAACAAGCCAAGTGAAGTAATGAGTTTGAAACCATACACCACCTCAAACGGACACAACTCTGTGGTAGAATGTACCGCCCTGTTGTAAGCAAATTCCACATGCGGCGAACAATCTTCCCACTCCTTCAAGTTCTTCTTGATCATGGATCTCAACAGTTGTGACAATGTTCGGTTCACCACCTCAGTTTGACCATCAGTTTGGGGATGACAAGTAGTACTGAACAGTAGCTTTGTCCCTAGCTTTCCCAAAGGTGTCTTCCAGAAGTAGCTCATGAACTTCACGTCATGATCAGAAACAATAGTCTTCGGGACTCCATGTAAACATACAATCTCCCTAAAAAATAGGTTAGCAATATGCGACACATCGTCGCTCTTGTGGCAGGCAATAAAGTGTGACATTTTAGAGAAACTATCCACTACCACCAATGTAGAATCAAGGCCTCTCTTAGTTCGTGGCAAACCCAACACAAAATCCATACTTATATCTTCCCATGGTGTAGTAGGTTGACAACGCGTGAAGCACACGTCCGTTGGGAACCCCAAGAGGAAGGTGTGATGCGTACAGCAGCAAGTTTTCCCTCAGTAAGAAACCAAGGTTATTGAACCAGTGGGAGTCAAGGACCACGTGAAGGTTGTTGGTGACGGAGTGTAGTGCAGCGCAACACCAGGGATTCCGGCGCCAACATGGAACCTGCACAACACAATCAAAATACTTTGCCCCAACTTAACAGTGAGGTTGTCAATCTCACCGGCTTGCTGTAAACAAAGGATTAAACATATGGTGTGGAAAATGATGTTTGTTTGCGAAGAACAAGAGAGAACAGAGTTTGCGTAGATTGTATTTCAGATGTAAAAGAATGGACCGGGGTCCACAGCTCACTAGTGGTGTCTCTCCAATAAGATAAATAGCATGTTGGGTGAACAAATTACGCTTGGGCAATTGACAAATAGAGAGGGCATAACAATGCACATACATATCACGATGACTACTATGAGATTTACTTAGGGCATTACGACAAACTACATAGACCGCTATCCAACGATGCATCTATGCCTAAAAAGTCCACCTTCGAAGTTAGCATCCGCACCCCTTCCAGTATTAAGTTGCAAACAACAGACAATTGCATTAAGTATGGTGCGTAATGTAATCAACACAAATATCCTTAGACAAAGCATTAATGTTTTATCCCTAGTGGCAACAAGACATCCACAACCTTAGAACTTTCCGTCACTCGTCCCGCATTCAATGGAGGCATGAACCCACTATCGAGCATAAATACTCCCTCTTGGAGTTACAAGTATCAACTTGGCCAGAGCCTCTACTAGCAACGCAGAGCATGCAAGAACATAAACAACACATATATGATAGATTGATAATCAACTTGACATAGTATTCCATATTCATCGGATCCCAACAAACACAACATGTAGCATTACAAATAGACGATCTTGATCATGATAGGCAGCTCACAAGATCTAACATGCTAGCACAAGAGGAGAAGACAACCATCTAGCTACTCGCTATGGACCCATAGTCCAAGGATGAACTACTCACACATCAGTCCGGAGGCGATCATGGTGATGAAGAGTCCTCCGGGAGATGATTCCCCTCTCCGGCGTAGGTGCCGGAGGCGATCTCCTGAATCCCCCGAGATGGGATTGGCGGCGGCGGCGTCTCTGGAACTTTTTCCGTATCGTGGCTCTCGGTAATAGGGTTTTCGCGACGGAGAGTTTAAGTAGGCGGAAGGGCAGAGTCGGAGGCGGCGCAGGGGCCCCACACCATAGGCCGGCGCGGGCCCCTCCCTGGCCGCGCCGCCTTGTGGTTTGGCCACCTCGTGGCCCCACTTCGTATGCTCTTCGGTCTTATGGAAGCTCCGTGGAAAAATAAGACCCTGGGCGTTGATTTCGCCCAATTCCGAGAATATTTCCTTTGTAGGATTTCTGAAACCAAAAACAGCGTAAAACAAGAATCGGCGCTTCGGCATCTTGTCAATAGGTTAGTGCCTGGAAAATGCATATAAATGATGTAAAGTGTGTATAAAACATGTGAGTATTGTCATAAAAGTAGCATGGAACATAAGAAATTATAGATACGTTTGAGACGTATCAAGCATCCCCAAGCTTAGTTCCTACCCGCCCTCGAGTAGGTAAACGATAACAAGGATAATTTCTGAAGTGACATGCTATCATAATCTTGATCAATACTATTGTAAAGCATATGAGATGAATGAAGTGATTCGAAGGAATGGTAAAGACAATTACTTAAACAACTGAATCATATAGCAAAGACTTTTCATGAATAGTACTTTCAAGACAAGCATCTATAAGACTTGCACAGGAGTTAACTCATAAAGCAATAAATTCTTAGTAGAAAGCTTTGAAGCAACACAAAGGAAGATATAAGTTTCAGCAATTGCTTTCAACTTCAACATATTTATCTCATGGATAATTGTCAACACAAAGTAATATGATGAATGCAAATAAGCAAGTATGTAGGAATCAATGCACACAGTTGACACAAGTGTTTGCTTCTAAGATGGAAAGAAGTAGGTAAACTGACTCAACATAAAGTAAAAGAATGGCCCTTTGCAGAGGGAAGCATGGATTACTATTTTTGTGCTAGAGCTTTTCATTTTGAAAACATAGAAACAATTTTGTCAACGGTAGTAATAATTCATATGTGTTATGCATAAGACATCCTATAAGTTGCAAGCCTCATGCATAGAGTACCAATAGTGCTCGCACCTTGTCCTAATTAGCTTGGATTTACATGGATTATCATTGCATAACATATGTTTCAACCAAGTGTCACAAAGGGGTACCTCTATGTCGCCTGTACAAAGGTCCAAGGAGATAGATCGCATTTGATTTCTCGTTTTTGATAGATCTCAACTTAGGACATCCATACCGGGACAACATAGACAACAGGTAATGGACTCCTCTTTAATGCATAAGCATTCAACAACAGATAATATTCTCATAAGAGATTGAGGATTAATGTCCAAACTGACACTTCCACCATGATTCATGGTTTTAGTTAGCGGCCCAATGTTCTTCTCTAACAATATGCATACTCAAACCATTTGATCATGATAAATCACCCTTACTCCAAGCAAGATGAACATGCATAACAACTCACATGATATTCAACAAAGGTGTAATAGTTGATGGCGTCCCCAGAAACATGGTTACCGCTCAACAAGCAACTTATAAGAAATAAGATACATAAGTAACATATTCAATACCACAATAGTTTTTAAGGCTATTTTCCCATGAGCTATATATTGCAAAAACAAGGAATGAAATTTTAAAGGTAGCACTCAAGTAATTTAATTTTGAATGGCAGAGAAATACCATGTAGTAGGTAGGTATGGTGGACACAAATGGCATAGTTTTTTGCTCAAGGATTTGGATGCACGAGAAGTATTCCCTCTCAATACAAGGATTTGGCTAGCAAGGTTGTTTGAAGCAACACAAGTATGAACCGGTACAGCAAAACTTACATAAGAACATATTGCAAGCATTATAATACTCTACACTGTCTTCCTTGTTGTTCAAACACCTTAACCAGAAAATATCTAGACTTTTAGAGAGACCAATCATGCAAACCAAATTTCAACAAGCTCTATGGTAGTTCTTCATTAATAGGTCAAAGTACATGATGCAAGAGCTTAAACATGATCTATTTGAGCACAACAATTGCCAAGTATCAAATTATTCAAGACATTATACCAATTACCACATGAAGCATTTTCTGTTTCCAACCATATAACAATGAACGAAGCAGTTTTCAACCTTCGCCATGAACATTAAAAGTAAAGCTAAGAACACCAGTGTTCATATGAAACAGCGGAGCGTGTCTCTCTCCCACACAAGGAATGCTAGGATCCGATTTTATTCAAACAAAAACAAAAACAAAAACATACAGACGCTCCAAGTAAAGCACATAAGATGTGACGGAATAAAAATATAGTTTCACTAGAGGTGACCTCGATAAGTTGTCGATGAAGAAGGGGATGCCTTGGGCATCCCCAAGCTTAGATGCTTGAGTCTTCTTGAAATATGCAGGGATGAACCACGGGGGCATCCCCAAGCTTAGACTCTTCACTCTTCTTGATCATATTGTATCATCCTCCTCTCTTGATCCTTGAAAACTTCCTCCACACCAAACTCAAAACAACTCATTAGAGGGTTAGTGCATAATCGAAAATTCACATATTCAGAGGTGACATAATCATTCTTAACACTTCTGGACATTGCACAAAGCTACTGAAAGTTAATGGAACAAAGAAATCCATTCAACATAGCAAAACGAGGCAATGCGAAATAAAAGGCAGAATCTGTCAAAACAGAACAGTTCGTAAAGACGAATTTTTCAGGGGCACTTAACTTGCTCAGATGAAAAAGCTCAAATTGAATGAAAGTTGCGTACATATCTGAGGATCACGCACGTAAATTGGCAGATTTTTATGAGTTACCTACAGATGGGGCTACTTAATTTCGTGACAGCAAGAAATCTGTTTCTGCGATAGCATCCAATTCTAGTATCAACCTTACTATCAAAGACTTTACTTGGCACAACAATGCAATAAAATAAAGATAAGGAGAGGTTGCTACAGTAGTAAAAACTTCCAAGACTCAAATATAAAACAAAAGTGCAGAAGTAAAATAATGGGTTGTCTCCCATAAGACCTTTTCTTTAACAGATTTGTTAAAAGCAGTTTGTGTACTAATAAATTCTTTAAGCATGACTGCAAGACCAGAGGGTACACTCCTATTATTGTTGTAAGAATTACCATAAGAATTACCATAAACATTACCATTATTAGAAGGATATGGGCTATAGTTGCTACCAGAATTATTCCTATAAGCATTGTTGTTGAAATTAGTACTTTTAATGAAGTTCACATCAACATGCTCTTCTTGAGCAACCAATGAAGCTAAAGGAACATTATTAGGATCAACATTAGATCTACCATTCACAAGCATAGACATAATAGCATCAATCTTATCACTCAAGGAGGAGGTTTCTTCGACAGAATTTACCTTCTTACCTTGTGGAGCCCTTTCAGTGTGCCATTCAGAGTAATTTATCATCATATCATCAAGAAGCTTTGTTGCGGCGCCTAAGGTGATGAACATAAAAGTACCTCCAGCAGCTGAATCCAATAGGTTCCGCGAAGAAAAATTCAATCCTGCATAAAAGGTTTGGATGATCATCCAAGTAGTCAGTCCATGGGTAGGGCAATTCTTCACCAAAGATTTCATTCTTTCCCATGCTTGGGCAACATGCTCATTATCCAATTGCTTAAAATTCATTATGCTACTTCTCAAAGATATAATTTTAGCGGGAGGATAATATCTACCAATGAAAGCATCCTTACATTTAGTCCATGAATCAATACTATTTTTAGGCAAAGATAGCAACCAATCTTTAGCTCTTCCTCTTAAGGAGAAAGGAAACAATTTCAGTTTTATAATGTCACCATCTACATCCTTGTACTTTTGCATTTCACAAAGTTCAACAAAATTATTAAGATGGGCAGCAAGCATCATCGGAACTAACACCAGTAAAATTGTTCTCTCATAACAAGATTTAGTAAAGCAGGTTTAATTTCATAAAATTCTCGCTGTAGTAGCGAGTGGAGCAATAGGTGTGCATAGGAAATCATTATTATTTGTGCTAGTGAAGTCACACAACTTAGTATTCTCAGGAGTACCCATTTTAGCAGTAGTAAATAAAGCAAACTAAATAAAGTAAATGCAAGTAACTAATTTTTTGTGTGTTTTTAATATAGAGAACGCAAATAAGACAGTAAGTAAAGTAAAGCAAGTAACTAATTTTTTTGTATTTTTGATATAGAGAAAGCAAACAAAGCAGTAAATAAAATAAAGTAAATGTAATATCCCAGGTAATGGTGTTACAAAAATAGAGGAAACAGATGTGTGCATTGCATTCATGCATAGAAAATCTGGGGAATTTTCGCGCTTTAAAGTAAAACAGTCACAGTAACTGAAGTTTCACTTGACCTTGGTGGAATTGAAGTAGCTCATCAAGTCAAGCGCTATAAACATCAATGTGACTTTGCTAAAACCTTGTTTTGGGTAGAGATAATTTGATCTAAGGGGTTAGATCAAATGGAACTAATAATCAACACAATAACATATTAATCAAGGATCAATTACTTGATCTTATTAAAGATCATAATATGGTATTATTTGCCATAACATATGAACATATATTCTATGGTAAATCAATTAAAAATAAAATGAAGAAACCATTCTTCACTTATCTTTTCCATGTCTTAAAACTAATCCATGATCCTACCATGAAACCTCATGGTATCCATTCCACTTCAACATTGGAATTATAACAAGGAGATCCACTAAAGAAGTATATATTCTTCTTTATTCCAAATAGTTTCACATCAAACCTAAAGAGGTGAGAGTCCTATTTTATTTAGGGAAGCAATGACAAACCTTGAGGCAAATCTTGAATATAAATATCCATATGATCACAATATTATCTTCAAGAGGAACCCTAGAGAATTATTCAAGCCTTCCCAAATGAGAGAGACCATTCATACTAAACCTAGCTTTACCTATTAATGAATAAAGAACAACCTTTGAACTAAAGTATTAGGTTGTAAACCATTTCCCTTGGAGTGGTGAGATAACCTAATATCACATGGAATAATACCATATCCATGAATTAATAAAGTGGGAGGAGCTTAATTCAATCAAGCTAGCCAAGTGGAGTTTTAGACTTAATACCTATTGAGATATTGTGAGTACACCATAAACCCTACAATAACTATTCCTATGAAAGGGAGCTCAAGCTTTGGTGCTACACTCAAGTTAGTTGAGGCAACACTTGATCATGGAAGTGAAAACCCATTCCATTAGAAATACTTTAGGAAGCCAAACCTTGATCATTATAAATTGAGTAATGATCATAACCCTTAGAATCTGAGGTAGAAGATATTAAGAACAAGTTGATCATGTATCCATAATATTACCCTGAAGATATATAATTACCAATCCAACCTTAGTGGGTTGATTAGATATTATCAAGCACATAAAATCATAAGGGAACTATTAGCAAACCTAAAACATTCCCTTATGATAATTAGAGAAACAACTAAATAGTAGCAAACCTTTGTCTAATCCAGCCCTTTAACAATCCAAATGATCTTGGATTGAACCAACCCATGTGTGATGATTAACCTCTTATATCAACCACTTGTCCTCGTAAACCAAAACCAAACTATGATGAGAGTCACATCCACTCTAGGCATTTCAAGCTAGGCTAAATATAATAGTTGAAACTTGGAATAAATTTAACCTAAGTCCTAATTCCTTAGTCAAGAGATGAGCACATAAAATAATAGGCAAGTGACAACATTCTCAGATAGGAGGTCAAGTCCTTAGAGATATTCTAACACCTGAAATCATGCCTTTAAATCACTTTCTTATTTGAAATCCATAAATAAGTATTACCTTGAGATTGTTCTTGCAAGCTAACACCAAATAAAACTCTATGTATCACTAAGTAAGAAAACTATAATTTGGAAAGCAATTTGAATACTTCCAAAGATAATATTTAAATTCATGTCCATATGGGTATTTAAATTCAAATCCAAATTAAATAATAAACCAATGTTATAGTACCCATATTAGTTTTCTAATACCCCACCAAAGTGTTTGAAGAATTTTGGGATAATCCTTGAATAACTCAAATAAGAAATACCTGCAAAATAGAAAAGCATTCAGAAATTAAATTAAAAACAGAATTCAAAAACAGAAAATAAGAAGAAAAAGCAAAAAGAGGAAAAAAATAGAGAAGGAGCCTACCTGGCCGAGCAGCCACGGTGCAGCCCAGCACCATAGCCCAGCAGCAGCCCATAGCCAGCCCAGACCACCGCCAGAGTCAGCCCGAATACCGTTTCACGTTAAAAGCGAGTGAGGAGACGAACTCGTCTTCCTCCTCGCAGGCATGCTCGACACCACGGCGTCTCCACGTCGCCGACCGTCGACGTGGACCTCCTGAACGCGGTTGACTGCCACCAAGGCTATGACCTTATCCTCCAAGCAACCATCCTCATCCGAAAGCATCCAGATTCGCGCTGGAACAAGCTCGCCGTCATCGACGCATCTACGCCGTTGTCGATGCCGTGACAGTGCTGCCGAGCTCGCCTCGTCATATAAAAAGCACGTAGAGGATCACCGAGACGCCCCTAATCTTCGCGCCGTCTCCATCTCACTCTCGATCTCTCCATCGCTTCCTATTTCTTCCCAAGCCCCGTCCTGTCTCGCCGGTGTCAAGAACGAACCGTCGGAGGAGGCCACCCCAGGGACAGAGAGGTAGTCCGTGAGAAGCGCACGAGTGTGGGGATCATCCTGGTAGAAGTAATCGAGAAACGGCGTGCTCAATCGGGCGAATTCGCCCGTTCCCTTTCGCCGGTGTTCGCCGGAAATCATGTCCGTGAGCTCATCTCCTACCACCCCTACCTTCAGCGACCACACCAACGCCACCGTGGTAAGATTGCGCGTCCATAGCATCTTTTATCTCGTCATTTACTCAATCATAGCTCGATCCCGATACTTCGCCGGAGTTTGCTGCCGCGGAGACGCTCGCCGGAGACGTCTCCGGTGACCATTTGCTGGGGGCGCTGCTTCTATCTTGTTCAGCGTGTAGAGCCGAGCGTAACTAACCCCTTAGTCCGTCCCCTACTGGCCGGAATCGCCGTCGCCGGCCACAACTGGCTCGCCGGCGTTGAACCCCTATGCCCAGTCAACACTTGGACTTGGTCCACGCCGACGTGGCCACCAACGTGGCCTAAGGCCCACCAGTCAATCTCTGGGTGTAGGCTAGTCCGGGTACGTTTAGTCATGTTTTAGTTTTATTTCAAATTCAATAATTGCTGAAACTTTGCAAATATTTAAGAAATTAATTATAACTCAGAAAAATACAAATGAGATATCAAAATGCTCCTAAAAATAAAATCTACCCAATAAAAATATAAAATGAAATTTATATTTTTAATAAAAATTCGATTATTTAATAGTTGCTAATTAAGCCTTTTCTTTTATTCTTAATTGAATTAAAATTCAATAATTAGGAAAATTCTCCAAATTAAATAAAACCAGTAAATAAATAAATAAAACATTAAAACTAATTTTATTTATTTATTTATTTTGTTAAATCCTTATTAAAAGGATTTAAACCCTAAATAATAATTACCTTAATTATTAATTCTAAAAAAATAGTAAAATGCCAAATTCAATCTTATGTTTAATTTAACATGATTAATAACTTCAACCTTCTAATGAAGTTATTAACCTAAATACTACATAGTAATTAGGAAACCCTAGTTCCTTTATACATAAAGTAGTAGCTCCATCATTTTATGTAGAACCCTAAAAACCCTAATCCATTCAGGAACCCTAGGTCCACTATTTCATGTGAACCTTAATTTGCTTCTAACCCAAACCTTAGGTTAGAACATGTGATCATGATACTTTCCTAGCTCCATAGTAGCAACTAAATAATTGCCATGACCACATAAAATGTAAGAACCCTATCACTAGTTAATTGCTATGCTATGTTCTCATCTAAATAAAACTTGTTGATCTAGTAGGATCAACCAAGTGTAAAACCCTAGTTCCTAATCCCAAGACCACCATCCCTAACTATCCATGAGTAGCATCACACCATTGTGATGAACTCCAATAGCAACCATGCTAATATTGACATCACATCCCATACACACTAAACCCTATTAGTGTGAGATAATTATTAAACATCCTATTTAGGAAACCACCATTCCTTACTTAATGAATCCAATAACAAAACCTAGACAACCTCAACCATAATAGTTATACTTCTTATTATTTAAGAAGTATGTTCTTCAAAAGATATTCTTTTGAAGTAAATAAAGGATCATCATCAACCCTGCTTAATAGGAACCATAAACCCCAGCCAGTTATCACCAGCAAGATGAACCCACCATCATAGCAACCATGAATAACTAATTGCTTAAGTTATTTATGCTTAAGTAAAACTATTCAAGCCTTGTTGCTAATAAATCCAACATTCTCAGGATCCATCTAATACTTACTCCAGAAACTACATGAAACCATAATAAACCATAGAACTCCACCACCCTAATTATCATACTTTTTCTTTATTAAAAGAACATGTTCTTCAAAAGTTATTCTTTAGAAGTATATGATAATTAATCATTAACCATGCCATGTAGAGCGAAAACCAACCACTATTCATTACATGTTAGTGTTATACCAAATGTTATTGTTGTATGCTATTAGTATTATTATTATGATATATTACAACACTGTTTATGATATCAAGCAACCAATCCTTAATAAGAACCTTGTTTGTGAATCACTCTAAAAGTGCAACACACCCTGAAACAATTATTACAACTCACTGATCCTAAATCATCGGGGTTAGATCACGCTTAGAGCGATTGCATCTCATACTTATGCATTATTGCATCCTTGCCAATCTTTTAAACATCGTCTTTACCGGACGATGATGCTATTTCAGAATTTGGAGTTATTACGTATCGAAGACCTTGTCTGCATAATCTTGCAGCCAAGAAAGGCAAGTTCATCGCTTGCTCATGTCATTTGAGTATTTTTACCAAATTACTTGCAAAGTACTATGTTTATCACTATTGCATAAAAAGCAAAACCACTATTTTCATAACTATGAATATGACTATGTGGTGGGCAATGGAACCATGGATTGTGTTGATATGGTGGAGGTTCCATTGCAAGGGTTATATCCATCTAGGATTAAACAACAAATGTCGTCCAGTGATTCTTGTGCCGTAATACCCGTGTTAACCATAAGATCCGGAGTGGGACGGAATAGTCAAAAGTGTTTCCACCTCTCGTTCATCAACGGATGCTCATTATCGGGTGCACATGATCTTGCGAGACATGATGCAGGGGTGGGAACCCGTAGAAGTCCCAACGGTAATGAGGTCTATGATGGGTTGCAGCTGCCGGTGTAGGAATGTATGGTAGAGCCCTGCATTGACGTCGTGGTCGGGGTCCACCCTGAAATATATGGGAATAATGGGACCGGCGTGGACCCAGGGTCGGAGTTTGCAGCAAAGGGTGGGTGTTCGAGGTAGCGGAGGAACATGATTGGCTAGACCTTATACCGGGCCTCACACCAAAGGAAGTGTGGACGAGAACATGACTCGGTTGGCACCAAGGTTAAGATCTCTTATGGGTAAAGAAACACACCTCTGCAGAGTGTAAAGAACCGTGACCTGTCACTCCTCGTTCCGGGATATGGAGCTGCGAACGCGGCCGGAAAGGAGCTCCATGAAGTTCTAGTAAACCGGTGAAGGTCGACGGACATAGTTCTTCCGAATAAAAGCAACCTTTTGAAGAAATGGTTATGAAAACTCTGCATTGGTATTAGACTTTTCTGGTCTAATGCTGTAGCTAGTGCATTAAACACCTCTTTCCTATAATGAACTTGTTGAGTACGCTCGTACTCATCCCACTCTTAAATCCCCTACTTAGATATGGAGGCATCGAAGGAGGATCTACAGTGCAACTCGAAGGCCGAGGAGTCAATAACGTCTTCAAGGGACAGGACCCTGTCAGAGGAGTCAAACACTACATCCAACAAGGAGAAAACCTAGATTAGCAATAGAAGGGAACTAGCTTCCTAAACTTAGCTCCTATTTAGCTAGAATCTATTCATAGCCTCTATAGCTAGTCAAATACTCTTCAAATAGAATTCGTGATAGGACTAGACTACGAGTCGTTCTTCTGGAGTTTATTTGCAGTTTTACCTCATTGTAAAGTAGGAGGATGTGATGATCTTATGTAACAGAGTCAATGTTGTAATTCTATAGACATGCCTTGGACCCGCATATGTTTCTGTTGTACCACTCTGAGCGATATAATACTAGTGGAACGGTGTTTCATTGGTGTTATATCAGACTTGCATACTACACCATGCAGTGGTATGCCGGGTCACCACATTAAAGCAAGACAAAAACAAAGTAAAGAGATTGGATGTGGGAGACTCCCCTTGGAGCGTGTCTTGATCTCCCCGGCAACGGCGCAAGAAAATATGCTTGATAACGCGTGAAGCACACGTCCGTTGGGAACCCCAAGAGGAAGGTGTGATGCATACAGCAGCATGTTTTCCCTCAGTAAGAAACCAATCGAACCAGTAGGAGTCAAGGACCACGTGAAGGTTGTTGGTGACGGAGTGTAGTGCGGCGCAACACCAGGGATTCCGGTGCCAACGTAGAACCTGCACAACACAATCAAAATACTTTGCCCCAACTTAACAGTGAGGTTGTCAATCTCACCGGCTTGCTGTAAACAAAGGATTAAACGTATGGTGTGGAAAATGATGTTTGTTTGCGAAGAACGATAGAGAACGGAGTTTGCAATAGATTGTATTTCGGATGTAAAAGAATGGACCGGGGTCCACAGTTCACTAGTGGTGTCTCTCCAATAAGATAAATAGCATGTTGGGTGAACAAATTACAGTTGGGAAATTGACAAATAGAGAGGGCATAACAATGCACATACATATCACGATGACTACTATGAGATTTACTTAGGGCATTACGACAAAGTACATAGACCGCTATCCAACGATGCATCTATGCCTAAAAGTCCACCTTCAGTGTTAGCATCCGCACCCCTTCCGAGTATTAAGTTGCAAACAACGAGACAATTGCATTAAGTATGGTGCGTAATGTAATCAACACAAATATCCTTAGACAAAGCATTGATGTTTTATCCCTAGTGGCAACAGACACATCCACAACCTTAGAACTTTACGTCACTTGTCCCTGCATTCAATGGAGGCATGAACCCACTATCGAGCATAAATACTCCCTCTTGGAGTTACAAGTATCAACTTGGCCGAGCCTCTACTAGCAACGAGAGAGCATGCAAGAACATAAACAACACATATATGATAGATTGATAATCAACTTGACATAGTATTCCATATTCATCGGATCCCAACAAACACAACATGTAGCATTACAAATAGACGATCTTGATCATGATAGGCAGCTCACAAGATCTAACATGATAGCTCAAGAGGAGAAGACAACCATCTAGCTACTGCTATGGACCCATAGTCCAAGGATGAACTACTCACACATCAGTCCGGAGGCGATCATGGTGATGAAGAGTCCTCCGGGAGATGATTCCCCTCTCCGGCGAGGGTGCCGGAGGCGATCTCCTGAATCCCCCGAGATGGGATTGGCGGCGGCGGCGTCTCTGGAACTTTTTCCGTATCGTGGCTCTCGGTAATAGGGTTTTCGCGACGGAGAGTTTAAGTAGACGGAAGGGCAGAGTCGGAGGTGGCGCAGGGGCCCCACACCATAGGCCGGTGCGGGGCCCTCCCTGGCCGCGCCGCCTTGTGGTTTGGCCACCTCGTGGCCCCACTTCGTATGCTCTTCGGTCTTCTGGAAGCTCCGTGGAAAAATAAGACCCTGGGCGTTGATTTCGCCCAATTCCGAGAATATTTCCTTTGTAGGATTTCGAAACCAAAAAAGCGAAAACGAGCAAGCGGCGCTTCGGCATCTTGTCAATAGGTTAGTGCCGGAAAATGCATATAAATGATGTAAAGTGTGTATAAAACATGTGAGTATTGTCATAAAAGTAGCATGGAACATAAGAACTTATAGATACGTTTGAGACGTATCATAGGTTCCGGTAAAGGAGTATACAAACCGTGAGGCTTCAGCTTGGACTTGGACTTGTTGCAAGTAATGCATCTCTTCACATACCTATCCACATCCCGCCTCATCTTTGGCCAATAAAAGTGATCAGCAAGCATGAGTAGCGTCTTCTCACGCCCAAAGTGACCCATTGCGGTGACCCGGCATACCACTGCATGTTGTAGTATACAAGTCGTTGATATAATCTTCATGAAGGGACTTCTTCACAAATATCACATCCCTCAGAGTGGTACAACAGAAACATTGCAGGTCATAACACTCGAGATTATATTACAATCATGGTCTTAACAAGTTGGTATTCTCACAGGTCCGATGAGAACACCGTAAGATACTACTAAAGTCTTATTACAAACCAACATAAAGATTAAACTGAGCTCAGCAAGTTATTTGGGTAAGCTACTACGCTACTCGACTCTATGATAACTAGGGTAAGACACTACTCCTCCGCCTCATTGTTGTCAGGTCCGTAGACTATCCCATAGTCCAGGCCTTCCACCCCTCCGGACAGATCAGGTTCTTCGTAGACCAGCTCATAATCTCCTTCTGGTGCTCCATCGGTGGCCTCCACTTAATTGTCATAGTCTAGCAAGGGTGTCGAAAGAAAGTGAGTACAGAGGTACACAGCAAGTTCAAAAGAGAAAATGTGTTTGATGCACTAACTACGACCATTGATCAGAAAATCTCAGGTCAATGCATGTTTCGAAAAAATTTCTTCAAAAGGTTGATTTTATTCTGAAAACTATGCCCGCTAGTCTTCACAGGTTGAACAGAACTTCACGGAGTTCCTTTCCTGTCGCGTTCGTAGTTCCCTTCCCGCAACAGGGAGTGACAACCACAATTTGATACACTCTGTAGAGGTGTGTTACTTTTCCCATAAGAGAACTTATCCTTGATACCAACCGAGACGCGTTTCTCGTCCACACTTCCTTGGTGTGGGGCCAGGTGTAAGATCCAAGCCAATCACTGCCTTCTCCGCGACCTTGCATACTGATACGTCTCCGACGTATCGATAATTTCTTATGTTCCATGCCACATTATTGATGATATCTACATGTTTTATGCATACTTTATGTCATATTTATGCGTTTTCCGGAACTAACCTATTGACGAGATGCCGAAGTGCCAGTTCTCGTTTTCTCGCTGTTTTTGGTTCCGAAATCCTAGTAAGGAAATATTCTCGGAATCGGACGAAATCAACGCCCGGGGTCCTATTTTTACACGAAGCTTCCGAGAAGACCGAGGGGGAAAGGAAGTGGGGCCACGAGGCGCCGCCACAACAGGGCAGCGCGGCCCAGGCCCTGGCCGCGCGGCCCTAGTGTGTGGGGCCCTCGTGTGGCCCCCCGCGTTGCTCTTCCGCCTACTTAAGGTCTCCGTTGCGAAAACCCTATTACGTTCGACGAAACCAGAGAAAACCTTCCAGAGCCGCCGCCATCGCGAAGCCAAGATCTGGGGGACAGGAGTCTCTGTTCCGGCACGCCGCCGGGACGGGGAAGTGCCCCCGGAAGGCTCCTCCATCGACACCACCGCCATCTTCATCAACGCTGCTGTCTCCCATGAGGAGGGAGTAGTTCTCCATCGAGGCTAAGGGCTGTACCGGTAGCTATGTGGTTCATATCTCTCCTATGTACTTCAATACAATAATCTCATGAGCTGCCTTACATGATTGAGATTCATATGATGATGCTTGTAATCTAGATGTCATTATGCTAGTCAAGTGGGTTTTACTTATGTGATCTCCGGAGACTCCTTGTCCCACGTGTGTAAAGGTGACAGTGTGTGCACCGTGTGGGTCTCTTAGGCTATATTTCACAGAATACTTTTTCACTGTTATGAATGGCATAGTGAAGTGCTTATTTATATCTCTTTATGATTGCAATGTGTTTTGTATCACAATTTATCTGTGTGCTACTCTAGTGATGTTATTAAAGTAGTTTATTCCTCCTGCACGGTGTAATGGTGACAAGTGTGTGCATCGTGTAGTACTTGGTGTAGGCTATGATTGTGATCTCTTGTAGATTATGAAGTTAACTATTGCTATGATGGTATTGATGTGATCTATGCCTCCTTTCGTAGTGTGAAGGTGACAGTGTGCATGCTATGTTAGTACTTGGTTTGGTTATGTTGATCTGTTATGCACTCTAAGGTTATTTAAATATGAACATTGAATATTGTGGAGCTTGTTAACTTCGGCATTGAGGGTTCGTGTAATCCTACACAGTTAGTGGTGTTCATCATTCAACAAGAGGGTGTAGAGTCTAGCATCTATCTATTTATTTTGTTATGTGATCAATGTTGAGAGTGTCCACTAGTGAAAGTATGATCCCTAGGCCTTGTTCCTAAATACTGCTATCGCTGTTTGTTTACTGTTTTACTGCATCTTTACTTCCTGCAATATTACAACCATCAACCACACACCAGTCCTGGACAGCAAAGCACTTTTCTGGTGCTGTTGCTACTGCTCGCATTTATTCATACCACCTGTATTTCACTATCTCTTCGCCGAACTAGTGCACCTATTAGGTGTGTTGGGGACACAAGAGACTTCTTGCTTTGTGGTTGCAGGGTTGCTTGAGAGGGATATCTTTGACCTCTTCCTCCCTGAGATCGATAAACCTTGGGTGATCCACTTAAGGGAAACTTGCTGTTGTTTGATACGTCCAATTTGCATCACTATTTTATATCATAATTTGCTGTTATTCATTGATATATTTCATATTGGGACACAATACTTATGTTATTTCATCTATTTTGCATGTTTCATGATTATTTGGAGATTGAGCACCGGAGCCGGGATTCTGCTGGAAAAAGCACCGTCGGGATGCGATATTTCGGAAGATCAAGCTGCGGAAGGAAGTTTTACGATCAGAGGGATCTAACGATGGATTCCATCCTCGGGTAAGCATCGTCACTATGTGAATTAACAAGAGGCAGTTTTTGAGTACCGACCGTTGTTGCTCAACTAACTCTCATGCAGTTTTCGAATAGGATATCCAAATAATGGGCTTTTGGTCAAAAGTTAGGTCAGGATTCTAGCTTACTTTTCGTGATTCTAAATGCTATAAGAATGGTTTACTTCTCCTGCGGTGGTTGCAACTACCATCTCGTTGAGGATTTAAAGCTAACATTCACATATACATCTGAGCTCTTTCTGAGGTAGCTCATTTCGATTATTTCAATGTACCAGAGCGAGATTTGTTCCACTAATTTCAACATCATCTGGGAATTGTTTTGCTTTGAATGCTTCTTGCCGGTTCGGTAAAATTGCATCCATGTGGACAGGGGCGTACTGGCCCAGTTGGGTATCATCAGGGTGGAGCCTGCATCGGCAGTCTCTACCGTCGTCGCTCGTTAATAATGTGCGCCGTGGCGCTCCTTGTAGGTCCACAAGAAAGCATTCGTCCCTGCTAGTGGTAGCCAGATCGTCGTACGGTCGATGTGGAGTGACGATGCATATTGAGGATCGGCCTCTCAAGATGATGAGGAGAGTTGATGCTCTAATTGGGTAGATCAGGAGGCAGTAGCAGTAATGGAGTATCAATACATGAAGATATTGCTTTTGGTGCCAGATTTGATGACACTGATGATGAAGAGAAGAATGAGAACAAATTTGCTCTGTTTTAGCCAACATTTACAAGGATGACTTACCAACAATTGAGTGAACCAGGAGGATCCTCAGCTTGCAGAAGGCACCGTGTT
>NC_061510.1:215618248-215760538 GCF_022539505.1 Lolium rigidum
ATCTTAATACAATACCATCTATACTACACTATTCCTCTCTCTAGCACTACTCCTCATCATATTTGTTCGCCTCCGCGTACATGCCTGGAGTCCATCCGGTACATCGGTTGGTCTTCTGAACACCGTCCGGAACATAAGTTCTTCCAGTTGGAATGTAGTCTGAGTCGAACGAAGTGCCGAGATAGAGATCTATCATGCCGAAATAGCTGGAAAGTGACTCATATGTATCCCCAGTAGAATACACACTTCCCTCATTCGCAATCCATGAAGGGTTTCTATCGACTTGCCCCCTCATCTTCTTCTTTTTCTTCTTATTCACTCTGGAACTTTCTCCTACCTCATACTGAGATGTTTTTGATACCCCCATCTCCAAATCAAGAGAAATGGAGTTGGTATCTTTCTCTTCCTGCCCAAAGTTTTGGTTAATATTCTGGTTAACCTCGCCTCCTTCATCCTCCGTATCAGATGTGATAGGTTCTTCTTCATTTTCGAAGGGTTCCCCGAAACGCCAGCCAGACGATTTCTCGATTGGTGATTCCAAGCAAGCTAGGTTTCCCGAAGCATCTTCCCCATATCTTGCATCATATGACATTGACACATGTGGATAATGGGGAACGAAGTTGGGTGTGAGTGGTTCTGACTTTGGCACCTGGTCACTCAAATCTACGTAGCTGTTTAGGCTGAAGAAAGGTGTTGTATGTTGAGGTTGTGCCCTAAGATCATGCATTCGAGCCTGGACTTTCCCAGGGTTCGTGAACTCAGCTAGCATGTGTGTGACTTCCTCCACCATCTTCATGTGAAGTAAATACATCGTAGTCAGCAAGGACTTGCAGTTGTCCATGTGTTGTGCTGCTACTTCAGGACGTTTGTGTGCCATGAGTAGATGATTCCGAGATGGATCTTCATCTTACTCGGCATGAGGCACATGAGAATACTCTGAACACAAAAGCTCTATTGATTTGTGTTGCCTGATTTCGAGAATTGCCTTGAAGATAGCCATGTGGTACGACGTGGTGAGTGTTTTGGCTTCTCCATACGGCATAATACGACTCATCTCCAGTATTTTATGAAGTTGTATGGAGACTCTACACTTGGCTACTATCTCGCTATCATAGTAGATGTACTTGAGAACATGAATCCTAGTTTCGCAATGAAGTTCCTTCAGCATCCAACGCAGGAGATCTGTAAGACTTCCATCATAATCGCCAAGCCAGCCTTCAACCTTCCTTAAATTTCTCTTTGGAAAAGTGTACACCATTTTGGCTGTATACATGAGTAGAATATTAATAGTGATGATGTAGTGATGATGTAATGATGATGCATCATAATAGTTATAATAAAGAATTATCGCACTAAAAGATATGATTTTGCTATTCTCAAGTGAATAAACACCATATTTCTAGAGAATTCTTTACTATTCCTACTTGACTCCTACAGGTTTTTCCCTTTACTAGGTTTTTCCAACCTAAGGTCACAACATTTGCTCTGATACCAGCTGCGGTGACCCAGCATACCACTGCATGTTGTAGTATACAAGTCGTTGATATGATCTTCATGAAGGGACTTCTTCACAAATATCACATCCCTCGCAGTGGTACAACAGAAACATTGCAGGTCATAACACTCGAGATTATATTACAATCATGGTCTTAACAAGTTGGTATTCTCACAGGTCCGATGAGAACACCCTAAGATACTACTGAAGTCTTACTACAAACCAACATAAAGATGAAACTGAGCTCAGCAACTTATTTACGTAAGCTACTACGCTGCTCGGCTCTATGATAACTAGGGTAAGATATTACTCCTCCGCCTCATTGTTGTCAGGTCCGTAGACTATCCCAAAGTCCACGCCTTCCACCCCTCCAGACAGATCAGGTTCTTCGTAGACCAGCTCATAATATCCTTCTCGTGCTTCGTCGGTGGCCTCCACTTCATTGTCACAGTCTAGCAAGGGTGTCAAAATAAAGTGAGTATAGAGGTACTCAACAAGTTCAAAAGAGAAAATGTGTTTGATGCACTAACTATGACCATTGATCAGAAAATCTTAGGCCAGTGCATGTTTCGAAAACATTTCTTCAAAAGGTTGATTTTATTCTGAAAGCTATGCCCGCCAGTCTTCACAGTTTGAACAGAACTTGACGAAGTTCCTTTCCTGCCGCGTTCGTAGTTCCCTTCCCGGAATAGGGAGTGAAAGCCACAATTTGATACACTCTGCAGAGGTGCGTTACTTTTCCCATAAGAGAACTTATCCTTGATACCAACCGAGACGCGTTTCTCGTCCACACTTCCTTGGTGTGGGGCTAGGTGTAAGATCCAAGCCAATCATTGCCTTCTCCACGACCTTGCATACCCACCCTTTTTGTCCATCCGTACATCCCCGGTAGACATCTCCCGATCATACGGCTTTACCCCCATGTACTATGGACAATCCCTCATAGACGGTAGAGCCTCTCATCCATACGGATGGGGATTTTTAAGGATTTCCCAACCTACTGTGGTGTTATGCCCAACACCCAGCCAGGCCCTATCAAGTCCGTTGATATGCAAGAGGGACAAGATACAACTGACTTCCCCAGAGCCATTATAGATCTCATGGTCAACGCGAATTGTACGACGCTAGAATCACTAGACGACATTGGTGATTAGTCCTAGATTAATAGAACCCTTGCAATGGAACCTCCACCATATCAACACATACCATGGTTCCATTCCCCACCATATAGTCATATTCATAATTGGAAAAGTAACATTTGATTTTCAATGCAGGAATGATAAGTATAGTACTTTTGCGGGTAAATTGATATAAAATAATCAAGATGACATGAGTAAGGGTGAACTTGCCTGGTGACTGCGAGATAATGCAGTTCGATGTGTTGGATGGAACCTGGACCTCGGGTTCTGTAAAGAAGCATCATTGTCCGGTAAGGACAATGTTATAAAATCCAAATGATGCATGCATGGGTGTATGATTTCATGCTGAACCCATTACCCCAGATTTAAGATTTATGGTTGAGTTAAGTATTTGTGCCTTTGGCAGTAATTTAGAATCACTTTCCTTTAACATTGTTTTATTTTCTAAAAATAAAAATATTTTAAGGGTAATAGAATTTTCCTTTTGTAAAATATTTATTCAAATAAGGAATTTTAAATAATAGAGTTTACCTCATTTTTTGGAATTAATAGGAATTTTAGAATATTAAGGTATTTCCCTTTTTGGGAAATATTAATCTTTAAAAGAAAAGATTTGGAATGATATAATTCCGTTTGAAAACATTTGAATAACAAATGTTTGAATTCATTTGGAATTTTCCTTGATTTTTAAATCCAAGGAAAATTGCAAATTTAAAATTCCAAGTTCATATTTAAATTTAAAAATACCAAAATTTGAACTTTTGTGATAAATTCTATTTCTTATTTTATTCTTGTTAAGAAGAATTTCTTATTCATCAACCCTATTTTTCTTGGATTTTTAGAGATATTTTTCATTATTTAATTTTTGGTAGAATTCACAGGTTATTTTAAAAATGGAGAAGACTAAAATGCCCCTCTCTGGCCCAATTGTGCCAACCCATTAAAATGGCCCATTTGGCGAGCCTACCTGGGCTTGCCCAAAATGGTGCGGTGGGCACCGAACACGTCGGCCCACCCCCACTCGCTCACTTGTCTCTCTTGCATAACCCTAACCGTAGTCGTGGCGATTCCTGTGGCGACTGTGCCGCCGCGATGGTCGCCGCCATGCTCCGACCGCTTCCGGCCGTTCTGGGGCACGCCACTGGTCGCTATCGACGCGGCGCACGATGGTGCATCTTCGCATCCGCGTCGATCTAACTGCTTCTTCCTCGATGGCGTGCGCGTGCTCGACACCTCGTAGACGCCGATGGATCCTTGGCGATCCCCGTCGATCTGCGCTTCCTCGCCACGCCTGGGCATTCGCCGCCTCCCATGCTGGCATGCGTGGCCTGGCACGGGCTTGGCCGCGGTCTGGCGCCACCGTGGCTGGTCGTGCCACCATGCCGCCATGACTGCCTCCATGTTCTTCGCTAGGTAACCTATTCCTTTGCTTCGGCTACCTCCTCTACTCCATCCTCTCCTTCTCGATCTATGCCTACTGCCCTCTATGCGTATGCTGCTGTTGTGCTGTTGTGCTGCGATGCTTGCTTCCTTCTACACCTAAGCCAGCTGATGCCATGATCTAGCCTATTCATGCCTACTAGTGCTTTCATTATGCATGTGTAGTTCTTCCTGTTACACTGGACTCATGCTATCCTATATATTCATGCCATGGTGCTGTTCATTGGCTTACTGGTCCTTGTGCTAGGCCTATTCTATTTGTTCATGTCCTTGTGCTGTGTAAATTCTGGCTAATTGCCTACTGTTGACTTAGGTTAGCACTACTGACACTTGTGGTGTCAGTAATGCTCACTTGTGCCATGTATTTGCTTCATTTGATCCAATTCTTGGATCACTGCATGCCTGTGATGCTCTGCTATGCCTAGGGCTTGATCTAATCGATCCATTTGCTCAATCAGATGCTAGTGGCTAGTTACTGGTTTGATCATTTGCTAGTTAATTAGCTTGTGGTAGCTTCTGCTGTGACTTATACTTGCTAATAATGCTCAAGTGTGTATGTGTTGTTGTTGTTGTCCATAGCTCATTGGACAAAATCCAATGGCTAGGATGCAACGGTTCATGCTGCTGTTGCCTCTCAGTGATGCTGTTGCATTATTCATGCATGGATTACCGAGTATGTATGCTTGGGTGGATTGTTTATGGATGAACTGCTTCTGTAGTTTTGATTAAATACATTGTTGTGCATGATTTGATATTTCCATGATCAATTTGGAAATAAATGGAGTCTGAATCCATTTCTGGATAGTGATGACTTATATTGTTGGTTTAAATGGATGGATTGTGGTTGATGTGACCACAGTAGCATTGCTACTGCTTGGTTGCTCACACAACTTGTCTAGTTCTTGTTGGCTACTCATCTCTCCTTGCACTTAGGGTATCATACATGATATGAATGCCACTATGCTTGTTTGTGAAGAAAAATAGGGTCAACTGATGGTTTAGTGGCTAGGATCTTGCTAGGTAGTGTTTGGTAGCTTCTAGTACCTATAGATCCTTTACTGGTGCTATGTGTGCATCTATCCTTGCTTATTTGCACATGAATAGTATCTAGATGGTTTTGGGCTCTAGCTGCTCCATTTCTGCCAGTGATCCTTGGTCAACACCAAATGATGACAACCCCATGAGCATCTGCTCATCTCATGCCTTGTGTCATGCAATAATTATGGATTGGATCCACTGGATCCTCTCCATGTACTTGCTATACCTTGTTCCAGCTCCTAGATGGTTATGCTCAGCTGCTGTTGAGCTGTTGCTTGATGATTTGATTACTTGCCGTACTCCTCATAGCTCCTGGTGATCTTGCTTAAATCCCCATGTCTTCTGTTGGGTTTTGGTTGGTTGATTTGGATGAATAAATGGTTTCGGTGGTTGGTTGTGCTGTTCTTGAGCAAGAACATGATGAACTATGCACTGCTCCTTGCTGGTTGCCGGTTGCTGGTTGAATGATTATTTGATCGACTTGTGACTTATTCTTGGGTGTTCTACCCTTTTATACTGCCTGTTGGTTCACCATGGCTGTGACACACAAGCATGTCATGGCTTGGTGACAAAGCCAGGCCTTGGCTTGCTGTTGGATGCACAGCAGCTCTATGAGCTGTGTGTTCCTTTGGTGAAACTTGAGCCCCTGAGTGGCTCAGGTTTGGTCTGTTGGTGCCTATCTTGGTTCTGGCCATGTTTTGGACATTGCCAAGTGTCCTTGACACTTGGTTTTAACCCTTTGGCTAGTTCTTCACTTGGTTTAACCCCCCGCCTAGTTCCTCTTTCTGTTTTGCAGGTTTGAAAGCTTGAAATGATCAAGGACAAATCCTTGCAGGACATTTAGGTTTTAGTATAGGATCGAATTTATGTAATCTTCTTTTTATTTTGTTTATTATTCATCCAATTCTTGTATGGTGAATATTGTAAAGACAATGTATGTGTGTGTGTATGATCAATAAAGATCAAATTTTCTTTATGAGCTTATTTGTAATTGTATAAATTACTTATGAATTATTTGTGTATGAATATTTTGATTTGAATTATGTAAATTCATTTTATATGATTTGAATTATAATGTGTTTGGAATTATGAATTCATAATTCATTTATAGATTATTTATCTATTACTTCTTTTGTTTTAAATTCAAATATGACTTGTCAATTCAAATCATCTCCCAAATACAATAATTACAAAAGAGGTCATGTAAAAATTCTAAACCTCACATTGCCTAACCCTAATTGCAATGAGAGAGAACCTCGATCCCTCTTAGGTTTTTATGCAATAAGGCGCGAAAATTTCCCTCGTTTTGCGATGAAATGCTCATCCCAATTCTAAATCTACCCTTCGATGTTCCTATGTTCTGGGTTATTACACCCATCAAACCTCCAACATGTGATTCCTGCAATAAGAGCAAACACACAGACGATTCTGGAACACATAGTTTGTTAGCTCTAAACAAGAACCCATCATGCATGTGATATTTTTCCAATGCTTTACCAATAGCACACAAGCGATATGGTTTAGCAAAATCATGATCAGTGGCATACAAATCACATAGTACTTCTAATCCAGGAATTTTATCATCAAGTTGAGTTAATAGCATGTTTTTCCTAGATAGAGCAGCAACAACAACATTATCTTTTCCCTTCTTATTCTTAATAATGTATGGAAAAGACTCAATGAACTCAACCCACTTAGCAAGACGCTTATGCAAGTTAGATTGGGCTTTCAGATATTTCAAAGCTTCATGATCAGAATGTATGATAAATTCTTTTGGCCACAAATAATGTTGCCAAACCTCAAGAACTCTAATTAAAGCATACAATTCTTTATCATATATAGGATAGTTCAACTTAGCACCAGGAAGTTTCTCAGAAAAATATGCAATTGGGCGAACCTCTTGCATCAACACACCACCAATTCCAATACCACTAGCATCACATTCAATCTCAAATTGCTTATTGAAATCAGGAAGTGCAAGCAACGGTGCAGAAGTTAACATACGTTTCAGCTCATCAAATGCATGATCTTGGGCTGCGCCCCACTCAAACACAACACCCTTTTTAGTCAATTCATTCAAAGGTACAACAATAGTACTAAAATTGGGCACAAAATGTCTACTAAAATATGACCTTATCTTTGCAAAATGTTTACTTCTCAAGATTATCATAGAGGTTATTGTCACGCAACACTTGCAAAACATGTCGAATATGCATAGTATGATCAGATTCATTGCGGTTGTAAATTAATATGTCATCAAAGTATACAACCACAAATTTGCCAATAAAATCACGCAAAACATGGTTCATTAGTCTCATGAAAGTACTAGGTGCATTAGTCAAACCAAACAGCATTACTAGCCACTCGTATAACCCAAATTTTGTTTTAAAGGGTGTTTTCCATTCATCCCCCTCTTTCATCCTAATTTGATGATAACCACTACACAAATTAATTTTAGAGAAAACAGCAGCACCACTCAATTCATCTAGCATATCCTCTAAACGGGGAATAGGATGACGATATCGAATAGTAATGTTGTTTACCGCTCTACAATCTACACACATGCGCCATGTACCATCTTTCTTAGGAACTAAAATAACAAGACAACACAAGGACTTAGGATTATGTGAATATAACCTTTGTTGAGTAGCGCTTGTACTTGATTTTGTATCTCCTTTGTCTCTTCCGGGTTCGTCCTGTAAGGCGCCCTATTGGGAAACGAGGCACCAGGGATCAAGTCAATTTGATGCTCAATACCACGCAATGGTGGCAATCCTGCGGGCACCTCCTCCGGAAACACGTTGCTAAATTCCTGCAAAACACTAGAAACACCAAGAGAAATAGGGGTCATGTCGTTAGAAACCAAAACCTCACCCTTGTACATGAGCACAAGAGGCATCGCTACAAGATCCTCACTAAACTCTCTCATATCCTCTTTGGTGGCTAATATGACTAAGGAATTCACTCTCTCACTTTTTGTTATATCACTCACGGCATTACAATTCTCTCGCCTATCTATGGATGCATCCTCTAAGTTCACTTCAACTTTCTGACGAGATTCATTGACAATTTGCTGTGGTGACATAGGCTGCAAGTTAATTTTCATGCCCTTGAAATCCAAGTGATATGTATTGGCGCGGCCATTGTGCTGCACAAAACAGTCATAGAGCCATGGCCAACCCAATAGTAGGTGACACACCGTCATAGGAACCACATCAAAATCAATGGAATCCTTATACGGTCCAATCTCAAAATCAACACGCACCATGTGGTTTACCTTCATCTCACCATTATCGCTCAACCGTTGAATATAATATGGATGCGGGTGCGGTAGATACTTTAGTTTCAGTTTGGCACACAACTCCTTGCTTGCTAGATTGCGGCAACTCCCGCCATCAATAATGGCCTTGCAAGCTTTATCAGGACCAACTAGTGCCTTTGTTTGGAACAAATGGCAGCACTGAGTAGATGCACTTGGCTGCACATTAACAGCACGATGTGACACATCAATAGTGCGAGCTTCAGATGGATAAGCATCTACACCATCACTCTCATAGTCATCATCTTCTGGAGCATCCGGATCAGCATCATCTTCAGTCTCATTCTCATTGTCCTCATAAATAACCATGACCTTGCGGTTACGACAATCTCTATTGAAGTGACCGTTCCCACCACATGTATGACAAGCCATATCACGGTTGCATGCCGTAGACATGCTAGAACCACTTCCACTTGCAGCAGGTTCGGATTTCTTTGTGTTGGACACATTGGAGACCGGCTTGCTAGACGAAGTAGGAAACGGTGCGGGGCACGAAGATGGCGCCGACATCGTAGATGGGGGCGCCCTAGGCGTGTAACGCCCAGCTCCCGTAGCACGTCCTTTGATTTGCGCTTCTTCCGCCAACTGTGCTTCAGCTTCTCTTGCATGATGTAGTAGCTCATTCATAGTAGTGTAACGATGATGACGAACAATGCCCTTGATTATACTTCAAACCATGAAGAAAGCGCTGCAATGTCATCTCAGGTGACTCACGGACACGGCCACGCTGCATAAGCATCTCCATCTCCATGAAATAAGCATCAACCATCATAACACCTTGTCTCAAGAGGGCCAACTTATCATATATAGATCGCAAATAATTAGTGGGAACGAAACAAGCTTGCATAATTGCCTTCATCTCGCGCCAAGTAAGAACTGGCACTTCTCCATCTTCTTGACGAGCATGTGTAATTTCATCCCACCAACGGAATGCATAGCCATCAAATTATGAGGAAGCAAGATTAATCTTCCTGTCTTCAGTATAGTCATGTAAGCGCCACTGCTTCTCAATTTCCAGCTTCCAAGTGAGGTATTCTTCAACATCAGGACCTCCTTCAAATTTGGGTATTGAGAACTTTGGCTTACCCAAACTATCGTCTTGCGGTTATAGAGGGACGCAGCAAGCTCCGAGTTCAACAAATCCACGACCACGGTTACCACGTCCAACACCACGACCAGCAGCAGCAGGTTGTTCTTCAAAATCTCCATGAACACTGTCCCCTTGTTGTTGTTGTTGGGTCATGTTCTCAACAGCTAGAGTCAACGCTTGAATATTGCAATGAATATCCGTCATTTGTTCTTGCATTGTATTGACACTGTCAGTAGTGGTATCAAGCTTCTTGGTGACCTTTTGAATTTCAGCAGTAAGTTCTTCGTCCTATTCGCGAAATTCACGTCGCATCTCATTACGAAGAGCTTCATACTCCCTCCAAAAAACAATATCAGCTCCATACTTCTTTTTTTGGTTAACAAGTTTAGCATCACTAGAAGACATGGTTAGTAGATTAGTGCACTAAAACAAAAATCTGTGGTGGTACTCTCACAACTCACTCAAAACTGATAAGAAAAGGTAAATCTTACCGCTCCAAAGTGAATTAGTATTGCTTACCACTTGGATTGACAACTAGTGCACGGATGTAGCGAAGCGAATATCAAGGGTATAAGAACAATCACACAACAAAGCAGGATATATGTGGGGTTGTAGGTAGGCTACCTAGCGCTGACCGTAGAACAAGCAATGATACTCACACAAGGCGATAAATGTGGCAATGCAACTATATGGATGAAAAAGGTTGCAATGCACTCGAGAAACACTAGCAAAGCTCAACGAAACAGGCACAAGATTTCTCAACTACAGGTTGCAGAAAAGTAAACTAGGCCTTCACTTGATCTTACTAGCATGTCACTTTTTTTATTTTTCTTTTTATCACACGCAGCACTTGTAGCTCTTTTTGCTTCTTTTCTATTTTATTTTTTTGATTTTATGACTCGACTCTTTGTAACACAGCCAATAGAAATTGCAAAGCACCCAAACCCTAACGAGCAGCCTGTCGAGCGGTAAAACTAGTCTCTTTTGGGAAAGTTCCTAATCACGTATATCGAAAGGTTGTGTCTATGGTTGTGAACAAGCAAACTGTACGCTATGTAGACTCGGAGCAATAAAAAGTGAAAACTAGATGATAGCGAAAACGCAAACCCTAACAATCTACTAGATGAAAGATAAAGATACGCAAAAACAACTACGAAAAGCAACTAAAACTCAAAATTGATGCAATCTAAGGCTATGGCAAACGCTAACCCTAATATTTTTGGCTTTTTCTGGATAGGAAACACTCACAACTCAACTATGGGGTGGATTGTGGATGGCTTACCGAGAAAATGCTGAAATCTGATACCAAGATGATACCAGCTGCGGCGACCCAGCATACCACTGCATGTTGTAGTATACAAGTCGTTGATATGATCTTCATGAAGGGACCTATTCACAAATATCACATCCCTCAGAGTGGTACAACAGAAACATTGCGGGTCATAACACTCCAGATATTATTACAAACATAGTCTTAACAAGTTGGTATTCTCACAGGTCCGATGAGAACACCCTAAGATATTACTTAAGTACTATTACAACTCACATATAGATTAAAGAGAGCTCAGCAACTTATTTAAGTATGCCACTACGCTGCTCGGATCTAAGATAACTAAGGTATGTCACTACTCTTCCGCCTCATTGTTGTCGGGCCCGTAGACTATCTCATAGTCTACGCATTCCACTCCTCCGGACATATGAGGTTCTTCATAGACCAGCTCGTAGCCTCCTTCCGGCGCTCCGTCGTTGGCCTCCACTTCCAGGGGTAGAGACTGTAATATCCCAGTATTTGGGGTTACAAAATAGAGGAAACAGATATGTGCATTGCATTCATGCATAGAAAATCCGGGGAATTTTCACGCTTTAAAGTAAAACAATCACAGTAATTGAAGTTTCACTTGACCTTGGTGGAATTGAAGTAGCTCATCAAGTCACACGCTATAAACCTCAATGTGACCTTTGTTAAAACCTTGTTTTGGGTAGAGATGATTTGATCTAAGGAGTTATATCAAATGGAATTAAAACCAACACAATAACATATTAATCAAGGATCAATTGCTTGATCTTATAAAGGATCATAAGATGGTAATCCTTGCCACAACATATGAACATTTATTCAACTATAAATCAAGTAGTAATAAAATGGAGAAACCATTCTTGACTTATCTTTTCCATGTCTAAAACTAATCCTTGCTCCTACCATGAATCTTATGGTAATCATTCTACTTCATTCTTGGAAACATAACAAGGAGATCAACTCTAGAAATATATATTCTTCTCTATTCCAAATTAATATACATCAAAACCTAGAGAAGTGAGAGTTCTATATTATGTATTAGAGAAGCAATAACAAACCTTGAGGCAAAACTTGGATATATATATCCGTATGATCACCACATCATCTTTAAGAAGAACCCTATGATATTATTTAATACATTTCCTAGAGAGAAAAACCAGTTATGTTAAACATAGATAGTGATGATCACATCATTTTCTATGGAGCCTAACCTTAGGATAGTATTAAAGTCCTTCCCAAATGAGAGAGACCATTTATACCAATCCTAGCTTTACCTATTTAAGGACCAAGGACAATTCTTGAACTAAAGTATTAGGGTATAAACGACCTCACCTTGGAGTGGTGAGATAATCTAGGATCAAATGGAATAAAACCATATCCATGAATTGATGAAGTAAACTAGTACCTAATCCAACTAAGTTATCTAGGTAGAGACTTAACCTTTTCATACCCAATGAGATATTGTGAGTACACCATAAACCCTAGAATAAACCATTCCTATATAAGATAGTTCAAGCTATGGTGTTACACTCAAATTGGATGAGCCAACACTTGATCTTGAGGGAAGAGAACTATCTATATATCCATAAGAAGATATTACCATTATTTGAGAAGAACTCTAAGTGGATATCTCACGCATTTTCCTGGGATATAAACTATTGAGGCAACCATAGCTATGCGCACCCAAGAAAGTAACATAGAAGTACTATACCCTAGGTGATAAAGACAATACTTGATCTTGAAGATGAGAAACCTAGATCATGAGAGAGACCTTAGGAAGTCAAACCTTTGATCAATATAAATTGAGTAATGATCATTAACCTTAGAACTTGAGGTAGAGGATATTAAGAACAAGTTGATCATGCCTAATCCATGATCATGCTTTGGAGGTATATCATTACTAGTTAAACCTCAGTGGGTTAAGCAGACATAATCCAGCACATAAAATCATAAGGGAACTACTGGTAACTCTAGACCATTTCCAATATGTTAATTAATTAGAGAGACAACTGAATAGTAACAAACCTTTGTATAATTCAGCCCTTATATCAATCTAAATGATATTGATTGAACCATCCTATGAGTGGTGAGGAAAAGCAACCCTAGCTAAAGTAATATGGTGTTAAATTACCTATAGAGCCTATACCCATATTTCCAACTAACTTGTGAATTACTTGATAATCACAAGTAAAACCCTAAACCATACCTCAAATCTAGTTTGTGTATCACTTGGGTGATCACAATTAAAACCTAAGCCATAATTGAGTTCCAAACCTTGTGCCATTAGGTGAATAGAATTAGAGTCCTAGAATTGCTCACTAGTTATATCTCATGCTTCAATTATTGAATATAAGAAACACCTAGTGCTAAACCCTATAATTAAACCATGGTGGAGATCAACCACTTATCCTTATAACCAAGACCAAACCATGATGAGAGTAGTACCTACTCTAGATATTTCAAGGTGTTATTAAAATATAATACTAGAGCTCACCTTGAAATAGGGATATGATAAACATTACAAGACCTTAATAAAAGGGCGATCACATAAAATCATATGTAAATTAACAAATTCTCAAATAAGAAACCAGTCCTAATAACAATCTCTAAAATACTTGGAGTAGAAATCCTCAACTCTAATAATTCAAACAGATTTGATTCCACAAGAAAAAGGGAAATTAAAATGAGTGCATAAAATCATGCTTAATGGAAATTGCAACAAAACTTAATATGTTAAATATTTATTTAGAACTACAAGACCATGTAATTACCATTGCTATCTTATTAGGTAACAGTATAACGTAACCACCTATGCCCTCCCACAGCGATTTGGCGCTTTGAACCGTCGGATTAAGTTATTCAACGCGCCAGATCATCTCAGGTCGCTCAAACGTCGCTGGAAAAAAAGTCCCACCGTTAATTCGCGTCAAAAGGCAGCCCAACATTATATGGGCCGCTTCTCTGCAAACCGACCTGGGAGTTATGTGGTGAACTGGGCCGGAAATTCCTTCAAACGGGCCGATTGGTCACCATCTGTTGCACTTCAGTCCTTGCCGGTAGTTGTGGTGCGACAGGACACAGGAGGAGCGAAGCGTCGGTACTGCTGCCAGGTTACGCGATGCGGGCGATTGAAACCGGCATTGAATTAACCTCTCTCATGGGGCGATGGCGATTGTACACCCAAAACCCTAGCTCCCTCTCTCGGTCGATGGCGAGGCGGCGGAATCGGCGGAGGCGGTGTGTGTGAGGAGGCTCCTGGCAGCCGAGGAGGTGTGCGCGGGTAGGTAGTCAAATCCTATCTCCGCATACCCAGGTTCGAACATGGCGGCGATGGGGAGGACCACGGTGAGGCTGCAGTACGGCCACGACTTCATCTCGGTAAGCAGTTATGTACAGTAACACGAATATTCCATGGATTTGAATCCCCGCCCCCATTTTTCCTTTCTGTAGCAGCAAAAAAAATTCCTAGGTAACCGGCCTCATGTGTTGGTGCTGAACAGGCTGACAGGTATGGTCTACTTGTTCCATCCCACGGTTTGATCTTCAGGTTAGATCTGGTCACGAAAGTGTCAATGATGTCTATGTATAATGTATTGTTTGGCAGATATAAGAAACAAGCTAAGAGGGGCTCAATTATTTAAATGATACTCCATGTTTGATATTTTAAGAAAAATCATCCACCGACAATTTTAAGCTAACTCCAGGAGAGGCCGCTTTGTCTAGAGGTCACTGAACTTGGTGTCCATAGAGAAGCCTGCTGGCTTCGTGGCCTCTTTTCGACAGTGGGCAAGTGCAAAAGAGGATAACGAAGAAGCAGCCGCAACTGCAGCTCCCACGCAAGAGAACACGAACCTGCCTCGCTGGTCCCGACTGTTTATTTACCTTTCTTTATTTCTGTGTATTGTTTTTCTTCTAGAAAATTGTGAAAGTTTGTCTTTGGCAGGAATACAACAGAGTGATACCATCAAACTATTGTGGAGCTGATTTGATTATGTTGCCTTCTCACCTATCAGAAGGCCACCTATAAGAATGTTCCAAGCTTTCAATTTAAAGAATGTTCAAAGGAATGCAGAGGACTAATTCTTATTCATACTATGCAGATAGATTTTTTGATCTATGTATTGTTGGTTCCAGAAGTATTTTGCACAATTCTAAGATATCCTTTGTATGGCTACTGTCAATGATCCGACTATCCTATAAGCTTATTTGCAATGGCATGTTTACCATGAGCGATGAATGACTGTCTTCTTCAGTGAAAAACTGTACCAAAAGAAAGAGGTATGTGCAGAATGTTGCTTATTCTTAGCATTTATTTAGTTGTTAGTGCATTGAATTCCTACATCAAGGTGCTTGTTCTCATGCATGTGAGCTATTGACTTCCGAATTCAGTTCAGATATTGGGTGAATATTGGTCCAAGAACTGTTATTTCGGGTTCACTACAAAAGGTTATTTTCAAATGCTTCTGTTTTGTTCATATTAGTACAAATTTATGATGTTTTATGGTTGCTTATATTGTATTTTTTTCAGGAGCTACGAGTTTTGTTTTCCTTGTATGATTGGCATTGTTTATGATTGCAATCTCCAGAACGATCGGCATATAACGCCTGCATCAACATGAAGGGATAAATATTCAGTTCAGATATTGGGTGAATATTGGTGCAAGAACAGTTATTTCGTGTTCACTACAAAAGGTTATTTTCAACTGCTTCTGTTTTGTTCATATTAGTACAAATTTATGATGTGTTATGGTTGCTTATAGTGTATTTTTTCAGGAGCTACGAGTTTTGTTTTCCTTGTATGATTGCCATTGTTTATGATTGCCATCTCCAGAATGGTCGGCATATAACGCCTGCATCAACATGAAGGGATAAATATGAGGTGGTAAGAGAACTGTTAAAAAAACTACATTTCGTTTATGTTACTAGAAAGCAATGATATCAAGAGGTAGCTTAGATACCATGTCCCCCCCATAGTTGACATTTTAATAGTTCGGTTTTGATCAAATAGTCTTGACAAAACAAAGTCTGTAAGGCCGCTTTGTCCGGAGGTCACTGACCTTGGCGTCCATAGAGAAGCCTGCTGGCTTCATGGCCTCTTTTCCATAGTGGGCAAGCGCAAATGAGGATAACGAGGAAGCAGCCGCAATTGCAGCTTGCCAAGCAATAGAACCGAACCTGCCTCGTTGGTCCTGACTGGTTACCTTTCTTTATTTTTGTGCATGGTTTTTTCTGCTAGAAAATTGTGAAGGTTTGTCTTTGGCAGGAATACAACAGCATGATACCATCAAGCTATTGTGGAGCTGATTTGATTATGTTGTCTTCTCACCTATCAGAAGGCCAACTATAAGAATGTTCCAATTTCTCAAGGTTGTATATGTTGTTGTAATTGTAGTCCTCTTTTATGCCCCTAACTTAGTATGGAAACAACCTGTATGAATGGTACTTGTGCAGAATGATGCTTATCCCTTGCATTTTTTTTAATTGTTAGCTTGTTCTCATGCATGTGAGCTATTTACTTATCAACTGCAGTTGAGATATTGGGCGAACATTGGTCCAAGAACTGTTTTTCCGTGTTCTCTACAAAAGGTTATTTTCAACTGCTTCTATTGTGTTCATATTAGTACACATTTATAATGTGTTCTGGTTGCTTATATTGTATTTTCTTTCAGGAGCTAAGAGTTGCGTTTTCCTTGTATCATTGGCACTTTTATGATTGCAATATCCAGAATGACCCCCTAAGCCTTATTTTCTTGCTACTATCTACTACCTCCGTCCCAAGGAATAAGGCGCACGCGTATTCCAAGACGAACTTTGACCATAAAAATTGAGCAACAAAATCTTGGTTATATTAGTATATAATTAGTATCGTTGGATTCGTATTGAAAAACACTTTCTAATAATATTAATTTTATACAAACAATCTTTATATATTTAAAGTAATACTTAGTCAAACGAAAAGCACGTAAAACGAGGGCGCCTTATTCCTTGAATCGGAGGTAGTAATAACCAATCATAACATTAGCACTATATTATTTGGAATGCCCATATTTGGTACTCTTATTTGCGAAAGTTTCTCATTTATTCAAAAGGGGCAGGAGAGGTACTACTCAGCTCATGGATGGAGAGACAAAGTAACTAACGTAGTACAATTATTCTTAAGCGAGGCGTATATCACACTTGCTGTAGAGCAACCAGCTAATCAAGTAGTTTTTTTTTACTGATGACATTTACACTATGGTGATACAAGTTGAGTTATGTATGATCTGCAACAGAAAGTTGTTGATGTAGGATATTTACACTGACAATTGACAAAACTACAACATAAGTATATGTGGTGTGTATTCTATTTATTACGTTTTGCGTTTATCAAGAAAAAGAATCGTTCATCAACTCGTTCACATGGATATGGACTACTTCGAAAGAGTTCTCCGTGAAGTCTGCATACTTGGCCTTTTTTGAGGGGTGTACTTTGTGGGCGTGGCACGACCCGATTTGGAAATGCAAGGCTCCTCTCAAATTCAAACTATTTGCGTGGAAAGTGGCGTGGAACCGTTGCTGGACGGGAGAACGAAGGCTTCGTCACGGCTTGACTAACGACGATTCTTGCACCTTCTGCTTGCAACACTCAGAGACTATTGACCATCTTCTCCTCCAATGCCCTTTCTCCCGAACCATCTGGTTCGAAGTCCTGAAGGGCTTGGACCGCACCTCCCTTCTCCCGACCAATGTGGATGACCTCCTCGAGTGGTGGCCGCGTGTGCTTGAGTCCTGGCCGACCAAGCTGAAGCCTCAAGCGCGCTCCCTCTTCTTGTTGGTTCTTAGATCGATTTGGATTGAGCGAAACAATAGGATATTCAAGAACAAATATAGGTCGGAGGCTCTTCTTCTCGACTCGATTGTCGAGGAAGCGGATAGGTGGAAACTTGTGGGGTTTTTGTGAGGAGTTTATTTTTCCTCTTTGGCCTTGGCCACGTGTGTTGTAAGTGTGGAGTTTGTATTTGGTTCTTCCTCTATCAATAAAAAAAAAGGCGTGCTTTCTCGCGCGTTCCTGAAAAAAAAAAGAATCAGAAACGGAAGTTGTAAGATATGCGAAAGCTCATAATTAGAATGCTTATTTTGACATTCTAATCATGCATAAGTTACTATATAGGGTACATATTGAACAAGAAGCACAAGGTCATAAAGTGAATATATTTTCCCGTTTTCACACACATAAAGGGGAGAATTTTTCCACTTTCACAATGTTGATTTTTATAAGATAGATTGTGATCACGAGATAAGTCTTCATATGTGTAGATAGTAATAAGATGCCAATAAGAACAGGCCCCGCCATCTATATTAAGCCAGTGTATTTCAAAAGGCTCAAATTTTATCATGTGTTTATATTGATCCACTTTACTCAAGTATTGTTTTTACATTTTTTCATAATGGACGGGCGCGGCAAAGCGCGCTTTCATGGTCTAGTATTTACTAATTGGAGACTCCCTAGGAGCTACCACAGTAATTCTAGAGAAAACAACAAAAATAACCATACGATTTTAACTGTGCGGTTACGATCAAAGAAGGGCCACGTTAGATTTTTTGCGGAAGGGAGAGACCTAGAGATGCAGAGGTCCATAATGTGTTAGCCTAATCTTCTTCATCCACACATCGCCGCCATCTATGATGGAATCCTCCATGGCTCCATGGCTCCGGCGACCGTGGCCAGACTTCCTAGATATCACCCGGAACAAAATCTGCTGTCAGCCTCGCCTCCTCTTACTCTCATATGGAACGCTCATGCATCTTCCCTGCAGGCTGCACAAAGTATTCCTTCCAGGTCGTCCGGACGATGGCTCCAATTTGCGTTGTAATTAGACCGCGGCCACGCTTCCTCGATCACCCGTCAGAGCTAAAGCACCGGCATCCTCTCCTCCTATTAGGCTCACACATCAACGCTGATGCATCTCCCGTACAGGCTCCACATGATCTTCCTTCCGGGTTGTCCGGCTGATGGTGCCAATTTGCGTTGTAATTAATCTAGAAAAAATGTGGCTATTCAGTCCAGCTTTTCCCTGATTTTCCTATACAATACTACAACCTTTGACTCTGCTCACCTTCCATGATCCAATCAATCGCTCAATTTTTTTTCAGAAGAATAAGAGATCTATTCATTATAGGTAGATCAAGCAACAAGGCTAAGTAGAGGAATTGTATTGCCGATTGATCTCGCAGGGATTCAACTCCTCGACGCTGTGGACAACCATTACTTCTACACATACTTCTGTAAGTAATCCTGTATGACTAAAGTTCCTGCTAAAGTCTCTGATTGTCTAATAACAAGTAAAACCGAATATGTATGTATCGTTTCCTAGCAGTGCACTTTCATCCTATTCTTTCCTGTAGGGAGCAGAGAAGACAAAGCTGGGCGTGGTCTGCATAACCTCCAGTAACACAAAAGACACTCTATTGTATGTCTGCATTAGCTAAATCAACAATTCATACTCCGGCCAGCCACTTCATCCTGATGTTTACCATGTACAGGGTTTAGGTGTTGTATTTATTTCTTCTGAATAGATGCCAAATCTGTTAGTTGCACGGTATGTCTCTTTTTTTTCTGCGTTGGGAGAAGGTATTTGGTGACTATACATTAAATAATTTCCTATACATTTTATTTTAACATATGCCAACTTTCCACACTTCTCACATTCATGTCTAATAGTATGCAATCTTTAATTTGTTAATCTGGAGGTCACAGTTTAAACATGTTGCTAATGCATAAATTAGGCTAACTGTAGTGACTACTTGAGCCGTACAGGTTTAACCATGGTTCCTATATATGATGCATGGTATCAGGATCAAGGAATGATGTCGTTTAATAAATAGAAAGAGATGTAAATATTATTGTATAATATTCCTACAATAGTAACACATATTTTTAGTTTTAGTATTTACATTTTTAGACATACTGCTTATAGAAAACACAATATCCAAATAATGTGGTTGCAAAGAAGACCATATTATTTTACAATTGTATATGCACGCCTTCATATTATAAACATTATATCTCATTTTTTGATTTGCCATGCTTAGGTTTTAACAGATATGTTGTGTTTACATGTATGCTCCAATTCAAGCTCGGCACCCCTATCAAATAGTTTCCTGTGACTAACCATGGTATGATGGTCAGTGCATACTATTGTGTACTATTTATGCGCATTGTGAGCATATCTTCCGATCGCTCCATAGGGTCTCCATATTCAGTGCTGCTTTTACATGTCTACACTGCTTAGTAGCCCTTCTCCCAGGACTAATTTCAGTTTTCCAACCACAATTCGTATGTGGTGCTAACTAAATTAGCCCCTTTAGTAAACATATTTGTGCCTTAGTATCTAAATTATGCATATCAGCAAAGAGTCGTACATCACTTTTTTTTGAAAATTCGTACATCACTTTTGCTTGGACAAGGAATCGGTTAAACAGATGTAGGTACGTACTTTGCTCCTTTTCAAAAGGCTATTAGACTATGCACTGCATTCTGTAAGATCAATCATCTATCGATAGAAGCAGCCACTAAAAATGTGTTATATTAAAGGGGTTCTTCTGCTCTATACGACATTAAAGGTTAGATAGTATCTGCCATACATCTTAGTTAACCCCTGAACAATGCACAAACAACAAACAGGCTATAAAGTGTTTCAGAATTTACTTCCATAAATTTACAGTCTATTTTTCCTAAGCAGAGAAGCCACGAGCAATACATTATAACCGGTTGTAGTATAATATTTGCTACCACATGGTTCAAACAAATTGAATGGATATTTTCTTACAATTTATTGTTTATGTATTTGTAGGTCAACATAAGAAATTGAATAGATATCTCAAACAACATATCCGGTTCTCAGATGGAGACCTTTGTTGGAACATGCGTGCAACAGTATTCGAGCATTTTTGCCTGGTGCCACTAAGTTGTGGGAGCATGATAAGCTTGACTGTGGAGCCCCTAGAGCAATGCTAATTCACAAATTGCATGAAATTTATTGTGAAGCAGTAGATGATATCAACGTCCTGTAGTAATCTCTGCGTATGCATATGAGATAAGAATGTGTGCATCCCTGTTAGTTCTGATTTAGAAAATATGATTTCTGATATGATATTGCCTTGAATAGTATGATCATTGAGACACTCATATCAGATGCATACATAATCCTATTGGAAATTTGCATGAATAAAAAGTGTATATCTAATAAAATTACTATTGTCCTTATCAGAACAAATAATATTAGAAGATCATAGAGCCAGTGTGAACAAATGATCAGGTTCTAAAATGAAGGATTCAGTTTTTCATTCTGCATGGACATAATTTTATTGTTGGGCATAAATCAAACAAATATAGTAACATATGGTAAATTAAAATAAGTATAATCATTTATAACAAAAGTTCAAATAATTCTGATAGTACTGATGTAGTAGCAAAGATATGACAAAGCAATCACATGTAAAAAATACACACATGCAACTACATATACATGCAAAAAATGTATTAATAATATAAAACATTTGAAAGATTATACATTCGCCTTTCCAAGTGACAATGTGAAATTGCTGCATATTTTTTCAAGTAACATATTGAACTTCTATGTAAATATGTAATTGAAGTGTTTTAGTATTTCCTTCACAAAGCTCCTAGACCGTGCCGGCGCACGGGTTGATGACTAGTTAAGTCCTAATTAAAATAGGTAGAAACTCCTGCAAAGCATAATTGAATTCAAATTTGAATTCAACAAATTAGAATTGAAAACCAGAAATAAAAACATAAAAGAAAAGAGAGAAGAGGCTCACCTGCCGCAACAGCCCAACTGGGGAGCCCAGTAGCAGCCAGACCCAGCCCCAAACCGCAGCCCAACACCAGCCCGTACCCCTTCGCTTCGGATAAATACGAAGTGGACGAGAGCGTCTTCGTCTCCTTCGTCTCTCGGAGCACGAGAGAGTGCCACGACGCCGACCAGCTCCACGTCCCGGCCGCCAAGGTGGACTCCCACGACCATCTAGTTTTATTCCGCATTTATTAAGCCATATTCTTTGAAGTTTTAAACCATCTATTCACCCCCTCTAGCCGGCATCCATGTCCTTTCAGTGAGTTAGTGTGTTCGAACCATCGTTGCAAGATGAAGCTATTGGCGGTGTCACCTTTGTAAGATGGTCATCGGAGCTTGCTCCGGCAAGCTATACCGTGCCAGCGAACTCCCCAGCGTGAACTAGCTAAAGGGAGCTACAGACTGCAACATGATGCAATAAAGGGTTCGGGAGATGCGCAAGTTCACTGTGGTGCTTCCCAGATGGTCTACGACGCCAATCATGGACGGACGTGAACTCAACTTCCCCAATACCTGCTAGCTTCTGTGAAAAGGAATGCTAAAATCCTCCTCCCTCCGAGTTCCTCTAGATGTCTGACTTCACCGAGATGATCACTGCAAAGAAGCACATCACCCAGACAACTCCACAAAACTTTGGGATGACCTTAATCGATGGCTAGCCAGAGTTAGGTCGGTGGCAACTTTCAGTGATTGTAGAGGTTAAAGAGTAGTAGTTAGATTGAGAAGAGGCAGCGAAGGATGAGGGTCGTGATGTGCTTCTTCTCGAGTATTTATAGACCTTGTAGAGGTCTAAATCGTCCGCTCACCGTTGGCTATGGTCTAGATGCGGTGGTGATATCGGCGTGTATCTAGGCAAGAATCGCTTCGTTTCTGGGTAAGAACGATTGAGAATGACTTTTAGACTACTCCAAGACGATCGCGTACGCCCGACGCAGTCCAAACAGCCGCCGGGATGTGGCAGTCATCATCACGTTGTCAAGCTCGCGAAGGAAGACGAAGACCTCGTCCTTCTCCGGTGTGCCCCGCCTTTTATAAGGCTGAAATGATATGTTGAACTGGGATTGCTTGTGCAGTTGTGCTGGTACGGGGCTTCTGGGCGATTCCTGGGCTGGTTCGTTCCAGGGGTTTGCATGGTCTGGCTCTCTCTCTTTTTCTTTTCTTTTTTGTTTTGTTTTCCATTTCCATTTGAATTAAAATTTGGTTTCGGATAATTTAAATGTGTGTATTCGGTTGGAATGTTTAGAGATGGTTCATAGATCATTATTTTTTATTTGAAAATATTTCAGGTATATTTGTATTGTTATAATTTGATTATAACTGAATATTTAAAATAGGTATGTTAAAAAGATTATATTTTTTCTCTTTCTTCCTGGGTTCAAATTATTTTTCTAATACTTGGACAACTACCTAGTGATATGTAATATTCATTTTGTCTCAACTATAATGAGACAATTAATTGGAATGGAGGACATTATTTGGTTTCTTGTTTGGAAAGTGTTCCCAAGGGAAATTATTTAGTTTCTTTTGAATTTCCTAACGATTTGGAAATTGCCTAGGTTTATTGCTATGCCATTAGGGGAGAGTCTTTTAGTTTGGATATTAAGAGATGATTCGTATTTCTTTGTTAGAAGAAAGATATATATATCTAGGGTTAAGATTTGTTTTGTAACTCACCTATTAATTTGGTCACTTGATTCATGGGATTGACATTAATTCTAGGGATTTCTATTTTCGTGCCCCTGGTTCGTTAGTTGTACTCAGTTTTCCCCAGTCCCTTAGTTTTTCCTCAGTTTTCCCCTCCCTCTAGTTTGAAACACGCACAAGTGCTGGAACGGCCGGTAGCCGTCAGGTCAGAGGCCTTGACCGTTGTGGTGACCCTGCATACCACTGCATGTTGTAGTATGCCAGTCGTTGATATAACATTCACGAAGTACCATTCCGCAAATATTACATCCCTCAGAGTAGTACAACAGAACATAGCAGGGTCCATAACTCATTCACTTATTATTACAACTATCATACACATGTCATCTTGGAGCTCCTCTTGGGTCCTAAGAGGAATACTCCTGGGTTCGAGGCGAACCCAACTTAACTTACAATACAAGAGTCTCATTAAACTAAACATTTATTTCATCGAGCAGCTAAATACTAAGAGTTCGGGCTGCTCGGTTACTACTACTATCGGATATCTCTAGGCTTGGTCTCCTCCGGAAGCCTCCCCGGATCCGTAGACTATGAGATAGTCTACGCCTTCAACACCTCCTGAGAGGTTAGGTTCATCATAGCCGATGATCTCGGCTCCTTCATTGTTGTCGTAGTCCTCCTCCAGACGATTCAGACAATCTAAGCATGGGATTTAAGAGTGGTATGAGTACGAGCGTACTCAACAAGTTCATTATAGATAAGAGGTGTTTAATGCACTAGCTACGATATTAGACCGGAAAGTCTAATACCAATGCAAGTTTTGGTAAACATTTCTTCAAGAGATTGCTTTTATTCCAAAGAGCTATGTCCGTCAGCCTTCACCGGTTTACTAGAACTTCATGGAGCTCCTTTCCGGCCGCGTTCGCAGTTCCTTATCCCGGAACGAGGAGTGACGAGTCACGGTTCTTTACACTCTGCAGAGGTGTGTTGCTTTACCCATAAGAGATCTTAACCTTGGTGCCAACCAGGCAGCTTTCCCGTCCACACTTCCTTCGGTGTGAGGCCCGGTATAAGGTCTAGCAAATCATGTTCCTCCGCTACCTCGAACACCCACCCTTTGTTGCATGCCCCGACCCTGGGTCCTCGCCGGTCCCATTATTCCCACTCACGGGTGGACCCCGACCACGACGACAGATTGGGATCGAACCAAACTCCTTCGCCGGTAGCTGCAACCCATCATAGACCGCAATACCGTGGGGACTTAAGGCTTCCCCAGCCAACCGCTTGCACTTCGAGCGACAAGTGTCTACGGACTATGCCGTGGGGACTTAAGGCCTCCCCGACCAACCGCTTGCCCCGACGGATACAAGTGTCTACGGTAAAGCGCATCCGTTGATGAACGAGAGGTGGAAACACTTTTGACTACTCCGTCCCACTCCGGATCTTATGGTTAACACGGGTATTACGGCACAAGAATCACTGGCGACATTTGTTGTTTAATCCTAGATGGATATAAACCCGTGCAATGGAACCTCCACCATATCAACACAATCCATGGTTCCATTGCCCACCACATAGTCATATTCATAGTTATGAAAGTAGTGATTTGGATTTTTATGCAATAGTGATAACCATAATACTTTGCAAGTAATTTGATAGAAATACTCAAATGACATGAGCAAGTGATGAACTTGCTTGAACACTGCAAATTTTTGCAGTTGGAAGGTGTGGACTGACCCTTGTCCTCTGTATCTGAAAAATAGCATCATTGTCCGATAAGGGCAATGGTTAAAGAAGCAATTATGCATGATTCCAGTTTTAGGGTTTGTTCCCCCCTTCCGATGTCGTTGTTATTTTATGAGAGGTTAATACTAAGATAGATTTGGAGATACTCTATTTAGGATAAATACAACCTTGAAATATTGTCAAGGTGTTTTTAAAGTCCAATTGCATTAATGGACTTATTTTTATTGTTGAAAATAATATGTGTGATTTAAATCATTATTTAAATCCTCAAATTAAGGCTTATTCTTAATTGTCTTCAAAAATTCTCTTTGATATTTTATTTAGATAGAGAATTTTATGCTGATCCATTTTCATATTTTTAATTTATTTTTTTGAGCTTCTAGGAATTTCTTATTTAATTTTAAAGTTTCTGCATTTATCTGAATTGTGAAATGACTGAAATACCCTTGGGCCCCACCTGTCAGGTGGCCTAACGGGTTAGGTCGAACCCGAGCCACCCTTTGGGCTCGGTCGGCCCATTTGTCCTCTCCTCTCTCCTCGCGCAGAAACCCTAACCTCTCTCTCTCCTCGCGCAGAAACCCTAACCTCTCTCTCTCGCTCTCGCGACGCCGTGGTCGCCTCGCCGTCGCCGAATTAAACCGGCCGTCTCCGACCAGCTCCGGCGACGAGAGTGGTGCCACTCGAAACGCCGTTCGACGGCGCACCGATTGGTCCGCGTCGATTTGCTCTCCCTCGCCGCCACCGTTCTTCCCCAGCACCCCTGTGACATGGCCGCGGGGGAATCGCCGCGATCTCGTCCTTGCCGACGAGCCTGGCGCCGTGGCGTGGCCGTGTGCCCCGCCGTGGTTGCACTGGAGTCCCTGCGCCCCGACGACTTCCTGGATTGGCCATGGCCTGGCGCCGTCGTTCGCCCGACGTGTGCCGCCGTGCCGCCATGGCCGTGCTTTCCTCCGTTACGCCTGTAAGTGCTCCCCTCCTTCTTCTTCCTCTAGTCCTTCTCCTAGCTGAGCTACGGCTGTCTCCCTTCATGGAGATGCCGTGAGGTGCCATGCTGCTGTGGCTATGTGCTGCGTCCTAGCTACTGTGCTTGCCCTAGGGTGTCTTCGCTCGTCGCGCTCTGCTTGCCATGGCCTCGCTCTAGTCTTGTGCTTGTACTGATGCTCTCCCCTCTCTAGCTTATGCTTGTGCTGCTAAGCCTATGCTCATATTCATGCGAGTTCTTCTTCTGTGCCGCCTCTATACTTGCTCATGAGCAAGCTGTGATGCTCATGGCTTGCCATGTTGCTCCAGCTGTTGTTGCTGTTACTGGATAACCATGTTGGTTCTTGCCCCTAGCTTGATTGTTGTAGTTAATCCTTGCATATTTGCAAGTGCCAGTGCCTCTGGGCTAGTTCATTGTGTTCAAATTCATTATTATGCTCAATTGAGCATTACTGTTGGCTTATCAGTGTGATTCAGTGATGATTTAATATGTGCTTTGCTTGTGTATTATGATCCGAGTGGTTCATCAAGCATTTAATGTGCTACTGGATACAATCATAAATCATTTATGTGATTATCCGTGAATTCAGTTATGACATGGTTGGTTTTCTTCGATGAATCGGTTATTTCCTGTTGCTGTACTTAGATGAGGCAATCTGTAGCAAGAGCTAGTGGTGCTCTGTTGATCAATTGATCGGTAATTGCTTGTGAGAAAGTGTGTGCTCCTCTCTCGTGGCTAACTCGGTGCTCATCCGGTGCTATGTGTGCATCGAACGAGGCTTGGCCTGTGTGTGCTGGTGCTTGCCCAAGCATCAGTGGATGCTTGCAATGATCCATTGGATCATCTGCAAGGCTCTGTACATTAGTAGCTTGTCTGTTTCATTTATCTGTTTATTTTGCCTTGTTAAATGGATGAATGATGTGAACTGTGATTCAGTGATGATCATTTCAATGAATTTGTTAGGGCTAGCTGGATGCCAACCACTGGTTTGGTACCCTAGCCCACTACTGAACCTTTCTGGTGATGATTTGGTGGTTCTAAGTGTTGGCTGTGGGTGGAGGTAGCCCTGGCAGCACGGTGATGCTGTCAAGGGTAGCTCCCCCTTTCTATGGCTTGCTGTGCATGGACAATTGCTTTCTGGCTGATCATGTTTGACTGCCAGAAGCCTTTTGATGTTGACAATACTAGTAGAAACTTGTATTTCTACCATTCTGATGGTGTAGCTAGACTGTTAGGTGCTTGGTGACTTTGAATGGCTAATTAGGATCAAATCCATGATGGATTTCTCCGGTTGTGTCATCGTGTTGACACAACCAGTGTTCCCTTGGTTGTTTTCCTTCTAGCCTTTGCTTTATTTACTGGCACCAAATGGTTTTGCAACCAAGTGATGATACATCCAGGGTTTCCTACCCTTATTTGATTCTGTGATGCAAGTGTATGCTTATTTATGAGCAAAACAGGGTTTTGCTCAGGTTGATCTTGTTTATACCTCACTCCAGCTCCTAGATGGTTTGTTGGTGTAGAGGATTGCTTCTGTGTTGTTCTTGTGGTTGATTTACTTGCCCTGCTCCTCCTGGTGAGCTTGATTCAGTACTGTGATGAGTTAGCAGATTGAACAATAGTGGCTGTTCCTGTGTTCTTGTGTTCTTGGTGACTTACCAGTGGAACCTGTCGATGGATATGGCTTAGGGTTTGCTTCTGAAAAGCTTATATTTGGTGCTCCCTTGCCCTCCCTGGTCGACAGCTAGGGTCTGGCACACTTGGTGACTCACTGATGATGTGTGTGTGTGTTGTGCTACATGCACACTCAGTGGCTTGGTGTTGAGCATGCACACATGCAGTGTGAGCTGCCTGTGTGTGTGTGTGTGTGCACTCGATACTCCGAACTTGGCTTGGAGAGGATCAGCTCGGCAGCTTGATCATATCCCCTTCATTTCCTTTATTTGCTAACCTGCCAAGTGGCTTTGCCACTTGGCTTAATTCTTGTCTTGCTTTGTTTTGTGCAGGGAATCAACAATTGATCAAAATGGATATGGAGGTCATCAAATCCAAGATCAAGTGAAGATGATCTTGTAGTATTTAGACTAGGATCCATCCTTGTACTTTTCTTTTTATTTTCTTTTATTTTCCAATTTCGCCAATTCTTGTAATGTGTTGTAATATTCATTTATTTTCATTATGAATATTGTAAAGACAATGTATCTTGTGTGTTAATCAATAAAGCTCAAGATTTTCTCTAATGAGCTTGTCTTAGTGTTTAAATTATTCATATGTGTGTTATGTTTTATTTACTTAATGAATTTCCTCACAATTCAAATATTTAGGGTAATTATTAAATATTTGAATTTGAAATTCATATTCAACTTTGGTTTGAATTTTAACCATGTCACTTAGTTTAGAATTTAATCATGCAACTTAAGTTTGATGCAAACTCTCCCCTCTCTTCTCAAAACCCTAAACTAGTAAAGTGAGATGCAAGTTTGTCGCACTCTCGAAACCCTAACCCTGTAAGGTGTCGAGAGAGAAACTTGTCCCCCTTCGATGCAGTTTTTGTTTAAAAGCGCGAAATTTCCCCAGAATTTGCAATGCAATGCACATCCCTTTCTAAAATCTACCCCTCGATCGTCTCTAAACCTGGGACATTACAACCGTTAGTCTGACCGGGTGGGGCCGCACAGGGGCAGCTCCTCCCTGACCGTCTCGTGCTGACGGGTAGGGTCAGGAGACACGTCGGAGCAGCCATCCATCTATCGCTGACGCGTGGGCCGTTTTATTTCATGATTTTATACGCGGTGCTGCCAATGACAAATGGGGCCGCTCTATAGGGCTGCCGCAGCCAATGACCGGTGGGGTCGTCTATTTTTCGAGGAAAAGACATATATTGCCGCTCCGTGGGGCTGCCGCGGCCAATGACCGAGTGGGGTCGTCTATTTATTTAGAGAAACTCATATATTGCCGCTCCGTGGGGCCTCCGCAGCCAATGACCGAGTGGGGTCGTCTATTTTTCGAGAAAAGACATATATTGCCGCTCTGTGGGGCTGCCGCAGCCAATGACCAGTGGGGTCGTCTATTTATTTAGAGAAAATCATATATTGCCGCTCTGTGGGGCCTCCGCAGCCAATGACCAGTGGGGTCGTCAATTTTTCAGGAAAAGACACATATTGTCACTCTGTGTGGCTGCCGCAGCCAATGACCAGTGGGATCGTCTACTTATTTAGAGAGAAAAAATCATATATTGCCGCTCTGTGGGGCCTGCGCAGCCAATGACCAGCGGGTCGTCTATTTTTCAGGAAAACTCACATATTGCCGCTCTGATATATGTCTTTAGAGAATATCATAGAGAGAAGCAACAAGTTCGCTAATTAATTATTCTTAAGCTAGACCGGAGAACCGCTGGCAGCTCGTTCCCCACCGTCGGACGGAGCAGCCATCGCCGGCGCCTCGTCGCGCCGCCGGCTCGTCCCCGGCGGCGTCGGACGAACTGCGGCGCTGCACGTCAACCACGGCTCCAGCACTTGTTTCGTCCGCACGCATTGTACCCACCGCAGGAAAGTCCGCCGCAAGCAGATCCGCCGCCCACGACGACCGGGATTTGTTCCGCGCACCAATTGGTATAGCTTGGTAAGACCTCCGCTTCTGCCTCCCCCGTCCCCTAATCGATTCGGTTCCCGTAATTTATTGGAGTTTGCAGGTACGAAATAGTCCTCAATGTCTGGTCGTAGCGGGTACACCGGCGAGGGTGGGGATTCGATCATGTCGTGGCCACGTTCTACTTCTCCTACCTCGTCGGAAGTGCAGGTATCTAGCTTCAGCTCTCTGTACTACCGGTGAATTTGAAGTTCCGCCATGGCCTGTTGGGGTGATTTCAGTTGTTCTTTTTTCCATTATTGTTACGGTTAGCCAGGCAAGCCGATGATCCATGGTACATTGCATACCAAGATGAATCAACCCAGTGGTGTAGCCAGAGGATGGATTTGGAGGAGAAGGTGGCCAATTTAGGTGATGAATTGGCTCGTAAAAACCTGATGATATTCGAGCTGAAGCGTATTGTGGAGGAAGAAAAGAAGAATTCAGAGCTTATTCGCAAGGAGAAGTTGAGAGTTGAGACAGATCTTGCCGTATTTGATCAAGTGGTAGAAAATCTAGAACATGAACTTAAAGTGATGGGAGAGGAGAAAAGTAGATTCATCTCGTGCAGTTTTATTAGGTGTCATCCCTGTCCTAGCAGCTTATGTGGTTCTGGTAGACGATTTAGTATAGAATTGTTATTCAGTAGATGGCTCTAACCACTGTATTTTGTTGTGGCTCTAAGCACTGTATTTTGGTGTACAATTTCCTACTTGTGCTAAGTAATGCGCACGATAATTTTAGAATGCATGAACATTTTATAAAAGTGAAGGGATCCCAAAAGTGAAAGCATGTACCAGCCTCCGGATCAAATACATATCAATATCTTCCCAATCAAGTTGGGATAGAATTCAAATCATACATACAGATGTACATGGACACATCAAGAACGTGGAGAAGCTTTTTTGAGACGGAGGTAGTAGTTCGAACAATTTTATCCCATTTGGAAATTGAAAAATACAAATTTATCATAATTTATCCCAATTTGCGGCGTCGAACACGGTCATCTGCGCCATCAAACGTTGAAGCGATGTTATCGGCGATGGCTTCAATGTTCGTGGCATCGATGACCGAGTGTCGGAACCGCCGCTGTCTTGGTGTACTTCATCAGCGACGGATCTGCGGAGGGCTGGATCGGCGGCTTTGCAGCGCGGTTGTAGACGATGGCTTCAATCGTCTTGGCATCGATTCGCACTCTCGGCACCAGAAGTGAGACATCAACAGGCTCTGACATTGAAGGCTGGGTCTGCGCCGTCGAAGCGATGTTGTAGGCGATGACTTCAATGTTCATGGCATCGATGACCACTGTCGGCACGGCCGCCGTCTTGGTGTTCTTCATCATTCAACAGATCTGAGAATAGAATCCTCACCGGTTAGAGACAGAGAGAGACAGAGAGAGACATTTCAACTATTTCTGACGGTTAGATCCTCACCGGCACTCTTAGATCCACGGCGCACGCACGGTTAGATCCGCGCCGCCGCACGCCGCCGCACGCACGGTTAGATCCGCGCCGCCGCACGCCGCCGCACGCACGGTTAGATCCGCGCCGCCGCACGCACGGTTAGATCCGCGCCGCCGCACACACGGTTAGATCCGCGCCGCCGCGACCGCCGTAGTAAGAGAGGAAATACGAGAGAGGAGGATGCGACTGGAATATGCGACTGCCAGGGTTGGTAGGTATGTGCTCTGCTCTTGTCTCCGTATGCGTCCATCGTGGTAGAGAGAGAGATACAGGCCGTCCGATCATAAATGATCGAACGGTGCAAGCGTTCGTTGAGCTTTCAACTAACCAAGATTGTCGGGGGGAAGACCCCGGGTAGGGCAATGGACGCGGAGCAGCCGGCTGGCCACTGGCCGGCTCGCGGCAAAGGCCGGCTGAGGAGCAGCCGGCTGGCGCCGTGGCCGGCTGGTCCGGAAGCCGGCTGGCTCTAGGTCCTAGTCGGCCTGGCTACGGCCGCCAATGCTGTAGCTGGGCCGGCTTCTACAAGCCATATCCGATTGGGGGTCCGTACCTCAGACCGACTCGAGGCTGGCGAGTCTTGCACTGGAAGGAACCGGGCTGGTGATCCGGGTTCCCAAAGTCCACGCTGACTTCATCTTCCGTAAAGCGCGGGGCACTGTGGAGCAATAGTGCCACGCGCCGGACAGGCCATCATGGCTAACGACGATCCGTACTGGCTACAGTGGCTGACGGCGACAGGGACACCTCCTCTCCATACCGCTGACCTGGGGAGCCGGATGGGACAGGCCACTACGCCTCAACGGCTCCTGACGTCACTACCTCGGGAAGGAGCGGAAGCCGGAGCTGGCCAAGCCGGCCAGTAAACTATAGGGTCTTATATGTAAAGTGCCGGTGCCTATATAAGCCGCACTACCCCCTCTCGTGCAGGGGATCGATCATTCTCACTTCATTCCACCCTTAGCGCTGCCCTGTGAGAGAGACCATCGTCTCCCTTAGCCTCCCAAGAGCAGCCGGACACGGCTCTAGGAGCACCATTGTACTCGTGTGATATCTTATACACTCTAGCAGGAGTAGAGGTTTTACCTCCACCGGAGGGCCTCGAACCTGGGTACGTCGCCGTGTCGCTCGTGCCCATACCCGCTTCCGGATACCGCCGTGAGATCTCTCAGGAACCACCTTCGATTAGCCACCCTATGGCATATGCCGTGACGATACCACGACAAAGATCCGTGTGACATACATCTCGACCAATCAGAGATCAGCCAGTGAGTACAAGTTAGGAAAACTGAGTAGAACTAAGAGGGGGAAAAGTGAGGAAATGTTTATCGGAAGGGCAAAACTGAGTATGACTGAGTAAAACAAGTGGGCCCGGAGGGGGAAAACTGAGTAACACTAAGTAAAACAGGGGCTCCCAAATAATAAACGGACTAAGGGAAATTGAAGCTTTTGGCATAAAAATTGTAAAATTGTGTTATTTGAACAATATATTACATTTTGGCCGACTAGATATTGTTTGCAACTCAAAGATACACAAGTGTGACGAATTTGGACTCATTTGGACAAAGTTTGTAAGCATAGTGGGTATTTGGGAGGTGTATTGAGCGAGAAAGCCCCGCATCTTCATATCTAGTAGCTCATGGACTAGGAAGTGGTTTTGAAGCTTTTGGCATAAAAACTTCATATCTCTATATTTTCTTTTCCATTATTATTTCTCTAGGTTGTAGGTAACATAACAAGGCTCCATGGGAAGGTTCCACCATGTTTTGAATTATTTTGAATTGAACCCTAAAACCCTAAAACCCTAAAACCCTAAAACCCTAAAATGATAAATGTGGCTTAAATGTGGCATACAAATTGTTCATACAAATTCAAATTGTTCAACACAAAGGGATCCCCAATACAAAGGGAACCACAATACAAATTGTTCATACAAATTCAAATTGTTCAACATCCCCAATACAAATTGTCCAACACAAAGGGATCGCCAATACAAAGGGAACCCCAATACAAATTGTTCATACAAATTCAAATTAGTTGTTCAGAATAAAATCTTTCTCTTGCTCCTGGTGTGACTCGCCGGGGCCACCACCTTACTCCGGGTAACCCTAACGAGGATATTACCGGTGTCTACCTTCCTTTTGCCCTCTTTCTTGTTCTTCTTCTTACGCAAAGCTTGTGCTTTTTCTTCTGCCATGTACTCTTCGAAGTTAGCTTGTATCATGGCCTTACCACTTTCGTGGCATTCTCGACTATACTATTCCCTCTCCTCTAGACTCATCGGTTGAAGCCATTCTACATCCATCTGTTCCCTCTGCTCTCCATCCAATGGTTCAAGCAGCTCTACATCCATCTGTTCCCCCGCTCTCGATCCATCGGTTCAATCTCCTCATGTTGAACTGCTGCTTCAATCTCCTCTGCATTTGCTGCTTCAATCTCCTCATGTTGAGCTGCTTGCTTCAATCTCCTCTCGCATTTGCTTGCTTCAATCACCTCATGTTGAACTGCTGCTTCAATCTCAAGTTGAATTGCTGCTTCATTCTCCTCTCGCATTTTCTACTCCCGCCTGATCTTCCATTCCAAAAGCTGGGTCAACTCCATTTTTACAAAGCCTAGCAATGTGTCCAGGGATTCCACAACGTTTGCACTTACGTTTTCGAATCGGTGCACCACCCTCCGCACTAGCTCGATCCTATTCTTCCTCGGCCTACCTGCCGGTCTAGTCAATACTTGGAGAGTACGGTTTGAAGCCTGGATCGACTTTCATCCATTGGTCTTTTCCCAACAAGGTAGGAACATTCATAGCATATGCAGCCCTAAATTTGGCAACGAGATAAATACTCGACACATACTGATCAACTTCACCATCTTCACCCCTATAACACTCATGAAAAACAATGCGTGTATGCAGGGTATCCCACGGATCTTCCATCCCCTACAATGGCATGTCCTATCAACCAAACTCACTGGATACCTCCACTGCCTGTTTTCTTTGTCAGTGTAGGTTACCTCAGCCTCCATTCCTTTTCTGACGCACTGCATCCTCAATTGTTTTGCCCTGGCATGCAAAGACTTAATCAAAGATGGGAGCATGAGATGGCCAACATAATTTGTGGATGCAATTCTTTGATGCAGATCGATCTTTATCATGATCATCTGCCTAATCTTATCAAATATTTGCCACAAGCATAAGCCCTTTCAATGACTTGACCTTTGAATTGAAACTCTCCGCAAGGTTACTTGTTACATAGTCTACCTTGCAAATTTCATTGAATTGGCTTCTTGACCACACCCTACCATGATGTTCATCCAAGTACTCCTTCACCCCGGGTTTTTGTTTATACAACACATCCAAATGAAACAGATGCTTCCTAGAGCTGCATGTGTATGAAGCTGGCCATAGGTTGTCAATAAAAACTTTACCCTTGAATTTCTTTGTAAAATTCTGTACCAAGTGTCGCATACATTCCCTATGCTCCACTCCAGGGAATACTGCTTCTACCGCAGTCTCCAAACCTTTGCAAGCGTCTGTGTGGATAACAAGTCCTGGTGGATGACCTATAAGGTCGCGCAAATTCTGCAGAAACCAAGTCCAACTTTCATGTGACTCAACCTCCAAAACCCCATAAGCAACAGGGAACATCCAATTATGTCCATCAACTGCGATAGCTGACAACTAGTCTGTCCTTTAAACCTGCCATGAAGAGCTGATGCATCCACGGCCAAATAAGGCACCGCAACCGTCCAAAAAGCCTTTCCAGCACGCTTTGAAACAAACAAAAGCCCTTCTAAAACATTCCTTGTGCATTACCTTCCCGCTTTTCAATTTGTAGGGAACTGTATGCTTGTCTATCGCTACAACACTGCCTAGACTAGCCATCTCCACTTCAGCTTTGAAAGTGTAAAGCAACTGAAAGCTTTCATTCCATGGACCATTGATCTTGTCAAGAGCCATTTCCTTTGCATAGAACATCCTCATGTAAGGTACTTCCATTTTATACTTCTCAACCACCTTTTTACGAGTGCTTCGTTGGACCAAGTGAAGGATTTTCTCTCAGCCAATCTAGGATTACATCTGCCAACCACCTAGTCTTCGCTAGCTTTGTTTTCAGCTCGGCTCTCCCCCTAGAGGTGGACACCTATGGATCTCATTATTCTTCTTTATCCGAAACATAATGATAAGGGATGTCGGTAATAGATAACAAATTTTACACCGTGATCTAAATACACAACCGGTTGGCGTAGTACTCGAACCAAGCCGCTTCGCGCATTGTGGATGCATGCAGCCTAAACTTACACCTTAGGTATGGGCATTTAATTGTGAACCTACCTGGCTCACTTTTAATAACCTCAAAATTATTCTTAGTGAGAATGTGATATGTAGTAATTGCATTACGGCAGTCCATCATCGTTTGAAACACGGTGCCTTCTACAAGCTGGGGTTTCTCCCTGTTCCACTCAATTGTTGGCAAGTCTTCACCTTCGTAATCGGCTAAAACGAGGCTGTCATCATTCTCATTCTTCTCTTCATCATCAGTGTCATCAAATCCGGCACCAAAAGCCATATCTTCCATGTATTGATCCTCCATTGCACCTGCTTCGCATCGATCTACCAATTCAGGAAACATCAACTCATCCTCATCATCTTGAGGAGGCTGATCCTCAATGTCCGCATCGTCCTCCACATCGACCGTACGAACGATCCGGCTACCACTAGCACTCGGGGACGAGATGGTGCTGCTCGTGGACCTACAAGGAGCGCCACGGCGCACACTATTAGCAGAGGCAGCGAGCAGTAGAGAGACATGATGCCCGACCACTCGATGATGCCCCGGCACCGGATGATGCCCGGCCCCTGTCCACATGGATACGAATTTTACCGAACCGGCAAGAAGCATTCAAAGCAAAAAGAAATCCCAGATCATCTTCGGAAATTAGTGGAACAAATCTTCCCTCCGAGCTGTTGAAATATTCGAAATGAACTGCATCGAGAGAGCTCCAGGTGTAGTTATCGTAGATGTTAGCTTTGAAATCCGTTAACGAGATGGTGGTTGCAACCACCGCAGGGAAGTTAAACCCAGTCTTACAGCGTTTAGAATCACGCGTAAAGCTAGAATCCAGCCTAACCACCAGCCGAAAAGCCAGCGCTGGATCCATCATATTCGAAAAGCAACGCAGTTAGTTGAGCAACAACGATTGGCGCTCAAAAACTGCCTACTGTTAATTCACATGGGATAGGCAGACGATGCTTACCCAGATGGAATCCATGCGTTAGATCCCTCCGATTCCCAATCTTCTCCACGGCTGGCGGGAATAGTCTGCACACCAGACGGAATTACAAAGAGGACATGGGTAGATCCAGATCTGGTGGAGGCGGAGCCCGGGGGTGGTGGTGGGGGCGGGCCGGCTCGGCGGCGGACGACGCCATAAGGTAGGTGGGCAGGATGGCGTGGCGGCGGAGGGGCGGTGTGTGAGCTCCTCCAGTCTCGGACGGAGGGAAAGCTTTGGGTCAGCTCTTCCGGTCAATAGTCAACACATTTCGAAAGCAACGGTCAAGTCAAAACCACCGCGGCTCCCTAGCCGTCACCGGTAACGGAAGGCCTCTGAACAGACGGCAACCCTCCCGTCCGAGCCTCTGAAAGGGGTTTCAAACTAGAGGGAGGGGAAAACTGAGGAAAAACTAAGGGACTGGGGAAAACTAAGTACAACTAACGAACCAGGGGCACGAAACTAGAAATCCCTTAATTCTAAGGATGGTTAATTGATCACACCATTTTGATTTGAGTGTAGGGCTTGGTACTAGGGTTTTCCTATGCTCACCAGAAGCATAAGTGTAATGGGATAATATAGATTAGGGTTCCAGATATGTAGATGAAAAGTTATAAATTATGAGAAGGTTCTGTCTCCCACCACAAGGAGATATTGATAAATTCTAAGATGTAGCTAGTGTGATTTAACTTCTAATCTACAAGAGCGTAGAATGTAGGTTTGTTTTTATCATTATCTTGATTACTTAGCGTAGTAGAAATCTTGTGCAAGGTTAAGGTTCTGCTCCTAGTTGCTATGTACTCACATAATTTCCCTTCTCTACATTTAGTTAGGATGATAACTGCTTATCACACTAGGGATTCCTATTTAACTTATTCACTTTATATGTCAAAGCATAATCAATGTACTTGACATGATCAACTTATTTATCATTAGTTTCCTTTTGTTATATTTTTCTATAATATTTACCTCTAGTTTTTATAACCTTGGCACTAAGGCTTTTAAAGGCTTGGTCATGGAGATTGTCTACTGTTAGATGTATATATTTGTCTATTGTAGTTTCCCCATATGTTAGGGGGCTTTCTGCATATGTGCACCTGTACATGTACTATATATTGTGGCCTTTGGCTCCCTGGTAATACATCAAGCATATTGCCCTAACATGGTATGAGAGCAAAACTTGGTCCTAGTCTGTACGTTGTCCCGGCCGTAGTTGCTGCTCTCCGTCCGGCCGTCTCCGCGGTCGTCTCCGTCGCCGGTCTTCTTCCTGGCTGTGCCCGCCCCGCCAGATTTCTTCCCTGGATCGGATCGGATCTTCTCTCCCACCCCGCGTCTTCTTCCCTACTCGATCGGATCTTCTGCCCGCCCCGCGCGCGCCCGCCCAGGCCAGCGCCGGATCGATCTGATCTCCTGCGCGCCCGATCGGATCTTCTGCCAGGCCGATTCTCCCCACGCCCGCCGATCCCGCGTGTGATCCACCCGTCCGCGCCGTGCTGCCCGCCTGCTCTCCCCGGATACGTCCCGCTCGCTGCCTGCTCTGTGCTGCCCGCCTGCTCCCCGGATCTCCCGTGCTGCGCTTGAGCGTGGCCGTGCTCCTCTCTCCCGTGCTGTGCTGCCCGCCTGCTCCCTGATCCGTGCTGCTCCACGCGTGGCCGTGCTCCTCTCTGCAGTTGACTTTCTTCTGAGGTAAAAAAAAAAGCAAAAAAAAACTATGTCTTCCTCGGGCTATGTTGCGATCCCTCGCTGCCCGGTGATCTTCGATGGCGCAAATTACCCTGATTTCGCTGCCTTTATGCGCGTTCACATGCGCGGTCTTCGTCTTTGGGGTGTGCTTTCTGGCGAGGTCTCCTGTCCGCCGCGCCCTGTTGCTCCTACGGTGCTTGTTGCACCGCCACCTGTTGCCCTTGCCCCTGATGCTACTCAGGCGGATAAGGATGCAGCCAAGAGCGCTGCTGACACTGCTCTGGCTGATTATGACCGGAAGGTCTAGGACCACTCTACTACCGTTGCGACTTACCGGCTGGATCTGACTGAGTACACTCAGTGGATAGATGAGGGTGCTCGTGCTGCTGCTGTTCTCACCTCCAGTGTTCTGCCTCAGTATGCTGCTGAGTTTATGGGTCTTCCCACCGCTGCTGCTCAGTGGGCTTTTCTTCGTTAGCGTTATCAGCCGTACGGGGATGCTCTTTACTGTACGTGGTCCGCCGGGAGCATGCCCTTCAGCGGGGTGATTCTACTATTGATGAGTTCTACACTCGAGTGCTTGCTATTTGGCGCCAGCTTGATTCTCTCCGTACAGCTGTGTGTGCCACCTGTCCCTGCTGTCTGACTGTGCGCGCGGATTTGGAGTTTCAGCGCGTTTTTAAGTTCTTGTCGCGGCTCCGCAAGGAGTTTGAGCCGCGCCGGGCCCAGCTGCTTGCCCGTGGTCGTGTTCCGCTTTCTGAGGTACTTGCTGAGCTTCGTGCTGAGGAGACTCGTCTTCGTGGTGCTGGTCTTCTTGAGGTTCCCTCTGTTCTTGCTGCTCGTGGTCCTCCTGTGCCGTCTGCTCGTGGACCTCCTATGCCGCCGACTTTGTTGTGGCCTCCGGCACAGCCGATACTTCCTACTCCTCCATTCCAGGGTCAGCGTCAGCCCCAGCAGCCTCGTGGTTCGACGTCACCTCCTTGCACCTACTGTGGCGGGCCCGGCCACACTATCTCTACTTGCCGGCGAGAGGGATCCTAGCTTACGCCCGCCGCATCTTACTCGTCATCGAGCTGGTTCTTCGGGATCTTCTGCTGTTGCGCTATCCGATCGAGGACATTATCCGTGGTCTTCGTGGTCTGCTCGCTGGTACAGGCTCTTCCTCGACGGGTAATGCTGGTTCTGTTCCTGGCTCTTCTGGCACCGCGCGACCACCACCTTCCACACAGTCAGGTACGTCATCCCCGTGGTATCTGGATTCTGGAGCTTCTTTTCATATGACCTCTACGTCTTCTATTCTTTCTGCTCTTCGCTCTCTTGTTTCGCCTGTTCATGTTATCACGGCTGATGGTACCTCTCTCCCTATTTCCAGTCGAGGCACCCTTTCTACTACCTCTTTCTCTGTTCCTTATGTTTCTCATGTTCCTAGTCTTAAGATGAACCTGTTTTCCGCTAGTCATCTTGCGATTCCGGTTGTCGCGTCATTCTTGACGCCGATTCTTGTGCTCGTTCAGGACCGCCGTACACGAGGCCCTGGTTGGAGCTGGCCCTCGCAGCCTTGAGTCCCCGGGGCTCGGGAGTTAGGGCGGCTTCGCGTTCCTTCTACGCCACTTCATCCGCCGGTTCTCTGCGGTTGCTTGCTTATGTCACTCTGGATCTTTTCAGCAGGTGGCATCATCGGGCTGGGTCACCTCTGTGGCTCCCGTTTATCGTCATTAGTTCGTCGTGGTCTTCTGGGGTCTGTCTCAGGAGATGTGTCTTTGCATTCGTGTCAGGGTTGTAGGCTAGGCAAACAGATTAAGCTTCCCTATCCTACTAGTGCGTCCGTATCTCAGCGACCTTTTGATTTAGTTAATTCGGATGTTTGGGGTCCGGCTCCCTTTCCTTCGAAAGGGGGTCATCGATACTATATTTTGTTTATTGATGATTTTTCGTGATACACCTGGTTGTTTCTTATGCACTCTCGCAGTGAGGTGCTTTCTATTTATCAGCGTTTTGCAGCCATGGTTCGTACTCAGTATTCCACGCCTATTCGTGTGTTTCGTGCTGACTCTGCAGGCGAGTATATCTCCCAACACCTGCGTGGTGTTCTTGCTGAGCAGGGCACCCTTGCCCAGTTCTCGTGTCCCGGCGCCCATGCTCAAAATGGTGTCGCCGAGCGTAAGCATCGTCATATTCTTGAGACTACCCGTGCTATGATGATTGCTTCCTCTCTTCCGCCGCATTTTTGGGCTGAGGCTGTCGCTACGTCGACTTACCTCATTAACATTCAGCCTTCTGCCGCCCTTCAAGGTGGCATTCCTCTCGAGCGTCTTTCCGGTTGCTCTCCGGATTACTCGACACTTCGTTTATTTGGTTGCGTTTGCTATGTTCTTCTCCCTCCTCGCGATCGCACCAAGCTGACCGCTCAGTCTGTTGAGTGTGTTTTTCTTGGATACAGTGATGAGCATAAGGGCTATCGCTGTTGGGACCCCGTTGGCCATCGGCTGCGCATCTCTCGTGATGTCACGTTTGATGAGACGCGTCCCTTCTATCCTCGTCCCACCTCGGGTACTTACCCGGTGGATGATATCTCTTTTCTTCTTTTTCCGGATGCACCCCCTGCTATCCCGTCTCCTCCCCCTCCTAGTCCTGATGCGCCCCCTTCGGCGCCATCCTCTCATCCGTCTGGTCCACCTAGTACTTCTCGTTCTCCGGTTTCGGATCCTTCTGATGTTGTCCCTTCTTCCTCTTCTTCTGATGAGTTGTCCTCCGCAGATGACCTTCCCCCTTCATGGCCTGTTCGTCAGCGTCGTGCTCCAGCTCGTTACTCTCCTAGTCAGTATGGTCTTTCTGTCGTTTCCGAGCCGACTTCTTATCGGGATGCCGAGCGTCATCCCGAATGGCAGCTTGCCATGGGCTGAGGAGATCGGCTGCGCTTGAGCGCACCGGCACTTGGGATCTTGTTTCTCCCCCTTCCGGTGTTCGTCCTATCACGTGTAAGTTGGTCTATAAAATTAAGACTCGCTCTGATGGATCTCTTGAGCGCTATAAAGCGCGTCTTGTGGCTCGTGGCTTTCAGCAGGAGCACGGCCGTGACTATGATGAGACTTTTGCCCCTGTGGCTCATATGACTATTGTGCGTACCCTTCTTGCTTTTGCTTCTGTTCGCCGCTGGTCTGTCTCCCAGCTTGATGTTCGGAATGCTTTTCTTAATGGCGAGTTGAGTGAGGAGGTTTACATGCAGCCTCCTCCTGGGTATTCTGTTCCCGATGGGATGGTTTGTCGTCTTCGACGTTCTCTCTATGGTCTCAAACAGGCCCCTCGTGCCTGGTTTGAGCGCTTCGCCTCTGTGGTGACTGCTGCTGGTTTCTCTCCTAGTCTTCATGATCCCGCCCTTTTCGTTCACACTTCTCGTGGACGTACTCTTGTTCTTCTCTATGTTGATGATATGATCATTACTGGTGATGATCCTGAGTATATTGCCTTCGTCAAGGCTCGTCTTCGCGATCAGTTTCTTATGACTGATCTTGGTCCTCTTCGCTATTTTCTTGGCATTGAGGTTTCCTCCACTTCTGATGGCTTTTCTATCTCTCAGGAAAGTACATTCAGAATCTTCTTGCTCGTGCTGCTCTTGGGGATGAGCGCACAGTCGATACTCCTATGGAGCTTAATGTTAAGCTTCGTCCCTGCGATGGTGATCCTCTTCCTGATCCCACCCGTTATCGCCATCTTGTTGGGAGTCTTGTTTATCTTGTTGTCACTCGTCCTGATATTTCTTATCCTGTTCATATTCTGAGTCAGTTTGTCTCAGCTCCCACCACTGTTCACTATAGTCATCTCCTCCGTGTTCTTCGTTATCTTCGTGGCACGATCACTCGTCGCCTTTTCTTTTTCCATTCCAGCTCTCTCCAGCTCCAGTGCTATTCGGATGCTACGTGGGCGAGTGATCCTACGGATCGTCGTTCGCTTTCTGCTTACTTTGTGTTTCTTGGTGGTTCGCTTGTTGCTTGGAAGACGAAGAAACAGGTCGCAGTTTCCCGTTCGAGTGTTGAGGCTGAGTTGCGGGCTATGGCTTTGTTGATTGCTCAGGTGACTTGGTTACGGTGGTTGCTTGCAGATTTTGGGGTCTCTGTTACGACACCCACTCCACTTTTGTCCGACGAGTACGAGTGCTATCAGTATTGCACTTGATCTGGTCAAGCATGAGCTGACCAAGCATATCGGTGTTGATGCTTTTTACACACATGCACAGGTACATGATGATGTTGTTGCGGTTCATTATGTGCCTTCAGATTTGCAGTTGGCGGATTTCTTTACGAAGGCACAGACTCGAGCGCAGCACGATTTCTTACTCTCCAAACTCAGTGTTGTGGATCCACCATGAGTTTGAGGAGGGGTGTTAGATGTATATATTTGTCTATTGTAGTTTTCCCATATGTTAGGGGGCTTTCTGCATATGTGCACCTGTACATGTACTATATATTGTGGCCTTTGACCCCGTGGTAATACATCAAGCATATTACCCTAACATCTACATCATCAAGGGCATCAGGTCCTCACCTTTTTTTTTTTGAGGGAAATCAGGTCTTCACCTACTTTTCCCTTGGCGGCGCTACAGGTTGACCATACTGGGCCGCAGCCCACCCTTTTGTTTGATTTTTAGCTAAATATATGGTATTATTTCAGCCCATGAACATGAACTGGCCTACTATTTATGCTGATTTAGCCCAGTTTAGCTGAACCGACCCATCCTTATTTTCCAGCTCCGTCACTGCCCTTGAGTGTCGAGTGCATTTCAGGTAAAAATGTATACTGGAATCTTTTGACCTCTTCGGCATGCACTTCTACAAATCACCTGCCGATGGACCGCGGAGATGGGGGGAGCGGGGTACGAAGAGGTGCCGATGCAATGGCGAGTCTCCGTCACTCCGTCAGGTGATTCACCTTCAGTCGTCCATGGCATCTCCCTCCTCTCCACTTTTGAGTGGAGACTTGTGGCAGGAGGTCAAGGACTCTTAACTGGTTGGACTCGGCGCAGACAATCCTGTGTCATCTTTTTTTTGAGGGAATAAACATGTGTCATCTTTTTGTTGAAGTCAGCGGATTAGTCTGTGGCGAGATAACTCACACACAAAAAAATCTTCTATGCCACACGCCACACGTAATGTACACTCAACTAAGCTGATGCTTATATATGTGATCTTGATGCCCTTGCAAATAACAAGAATCGATCTTATAGGTTACACCAGTAGTAGAGATATGGCAGTGTGAGAAATATACACAACTGTGCAACACTGCAGATACAAATGCAGCTTTGCTCCATGTTCTCAGTTCCTCCTTTCTTGCCGCCACGGTGAGTGCCGGTCGTTGGCCCCAGAGCCCGGGTAGTCCTCCAGCTCCATATCCATCTCCATCCTTCTGCTGAAGCCGCCGGAATTGGCCTCTCGTGTTATGACAGCCTGGGGTGATCATACCAAAGATTCAGGCCAACTACAGTTTGAAACCTGACTACCCGAGAGAGTGGTCTGAAACAGCTAGTACTACTTGCATGAACATGCGGTAAAATCTGGACAACACCTTACCAAAGTAATATAAATCTTAAAGAAAGTATCATGTAAATTAACTTGTGATCACAGATAGTTCAAGAGTATATCACCTGGCCATCTGCCCCACTTGAAGCTGGGATCGCCTCAGTCTCCCGCTGCACCATCGGGGCCGCTGACACATATAGGAATAAATTGGTCACAACTCATTCAGAACAGTAGAATTAAATATCTAGACGGGATGAGAAGGTTACCAGGTGGAAATTGAATCGCAGCACTTGAAGCATGGACGAGGCAGCAGAAGCCCAGCAGAGCCACCACTGCCAGGTGCAGCGCAGGCGATCTCTCCATCCGTGTCATCTGAAGCATTTTCTCTGACTGTTTCTACTCTTCTTCTGCACCCATGAGGGGTTCATGTAGAGGACCTGAACTCCAAGCTATTTATAGCACAGTTGGCAGTAGTCATGGAACAGATTGAGGCTTCTGAAGCATCCTCCACAACCTTTGTTAGTTGCTATATAAGTAGTTAAGCACCTTCTCTTAAGTGCTTCATTAGCTCACATGATGAGCTTTTCTATGACTAGAAAAGTAGGTGGCCAGCATTTCGTAGGCATGTGCTGTTTCTTGGAACTGTGAATTGCTATTTGCTAGGAACGCACGCGGAAAGGGAAGATATACATATCACGAAAAGGAGGGGGTGAGAAAAAAGGAGGCAACTGCGATTGACAAAGGAATGATTTAGGCCAAGAAGAGGTTGCAAGAGGTAATCAAAACAGGAATTTAGGATGGTGACACGGCGCAGATGATTCTGAGGATTTTTCCAATCTGGTACCGGATTTTCTTATCCTGATGTAGGCAGAGTGGGCTGCAGACTTCAGGTAAAGTAAAGTTGGCCCCTTTATTTTGAGCTCATAGTGGATTCAGCACTTAGCCAGATAACTTGTGAGCCTCCACTAACTCACCTGATGAAATAAAAGTGCACCTAGCAGCTCATCAAGTCGGTTTTGCCCAGTTGAAGCTTGACACCTTGTAGAGGGCATGCTACGAGCATCTCCAGCCACCCCCAAAGCGTCCCCAAAAGGTTTTTCTAGTGCCGTCGAGCATTTTTTTCGGCCTCAGTCGCGGCCCCAAATCCTCCTTCCACCTGGCGTGGTCAAATACGGTGTCTAGCGCCCCGAGCCCGTCTTCGCTCCACAAGAAACGCTTCGGGCGCGCTGGACATAGCGAGAAGCAAGGTGGGGAGTGGCGGTCCTGATGCGTCATTGGCACACGAACGACGCCCAACCGTCGCCTACCTTGCGATGAAGTTATTATTGACGCGCAGCGACGGTGCAGTTGCAGGAAGGGGAACCGCCGCAGTGGCAACTGCGTCGGTCGAAGCAAGAACCACCGAAATGGAGCGCGAACTCCGCAGAAGAGCAACCACAGCCCTCTTCGATATCTGCGCCGTCATTCATCCATGCTCAATAAGACCCCTACGTCTGCACATTCCGACCTCCAACCCGCTGGCGCCCTTCATCTCTACGACTGATCAACCTCTCCTCTCTGACCATGAGCAACCTCTCTTTGTCATCGAACACCGTGTTATCACCAGAATTTAACCAAGTCTGGAGATGAGCCGTGATTAAATGGGCTTAGAGGATATGCACGGAAAATATTCCTGAACCGGCCTTGTACAAGAAGTTTGGGCTAGACTGCCCGTGTATCTGTAAATTATAGTAGGTTACATGTCGGTTAGAATTAAGAGATAGAGTTTAGCTCGTACACGGTTGGGTTTATTCCCAAGTTAGAAAGTCTACGGACTATAAATATGTATCTAGGGTTATTGAGAAAGGAGGACGATCACGTTCACAACAAATCAATCTAGGCGCATCGCCACCCCTTGTTTCGAGGGTTTCTCCCGGGTAAGCATCATACTGCCTAGATCGCATCGCATCTTGCGATCTAGGCAGTATCAGTTTATTCGTTATTGGTGTTGCTCGTGCTGAAGCCTTTTTGATGGCGAGCAACACCCTTATCTTAGGTATTTTGGGGCTGACGTCGATGGTTTCACGATACACTTGTTTAGCTACGCTGCCCCTCGATATCTAGCTGCCCTTACACCTATCTTAGGTGTAAGGGCAGCATCTTGCTTGTTCTTTATTTAGTAGATCTAATCCGTTGTAGTTGCTCCTTGTTCTTCAAGGATTGGTTTGATATCCGCATGGTTAGGCCTTATAAACGGGTTGAACGATCCGGTAGTGCGTAAGGTGTGGTTTATTAAGCCCTAGAGGGATTGTTCCGGGGATCAACTTCATGTTGGTTTTTAGGCCTCTTTAGGGCTGGTTTTCCATCATCTTACGTATCTGCTAGGCTCAACTACGCGTAGGATGTTCCGATTATACGGTGAAAACCCCAAACTGTCGTAGATTAGTTTAGCTTGATATCGATATAGCAGGATCCCCATGTCATCATAAATCTAACATGAACCATGGGGCAATCGGCTCTTTGAGCCGATCCACATGGCAACCTAAGAGCCGATCAGGGCTCGTATTTAATGTTTACGTGTTTGCCATGCAGGAAACTAGTCGAAGCAGTCCATCACCTTCCTGACCAGGTATAGTTCAGGTGGCACGCCCTCGTAAGCACCAGGACGTGTGCCAGAAGGCATTGCGGGCCGTTGCCCGAGGGACCAGGGTCCACCGCAGTCCTGGGAGCCTCCCGGTTCTACGGTGTTGCCCGTCGCTACTCGTCGGTGGGTTTTTGACAGCAACACATTCTGGCACGCCCGTTGGGACGCTCTACAACAACCACTGCGTCGACATCTGCAGCAACCATGTCAAAAGCTGCGGATGAGGTGGTGGGCGAACCAGTCACGTACGCAGATCTGCCGGAGGAACACAAGAAGAAGTACGATGAGATGAAAGCCATCTTGGAAGCCGATCTCATCGGCTCTTTCATGAAGACCCGTTCACATGGCATCGGATGGAAAGGGTTCTCCCCGAAGGTGCTCTCGATGAAGTAGACCTCTCTACCTCTTCGGAGGAGCGCACCGAGCTCTACGCCGAGGAGATTAATTACATGGTGGCTCATTCTCTACACCGCCATTCTGAGAGCTTGGTGAACGATTTCGAGCGCGTTGCGGTCCGAGTGGTGCAAGAGATCATGAAGCATCAGTACTCTCCGTCAGGACCTACCCTGGGGACTCACCGGGGAGAGATACCGCTCCAGATTAGACCGCCGCTGCCATTCGCGCTTGCAGCGCCAGAGCCGCCGGGTTCACCGGCGTACGTTGTCTACAAGGTTGGAGGCGATCCTAGCGATTGCCAATTCCTATATGAGCCGCCTAAGGAGATCCCACATGGATACGTGTGCACATACGTGCCGAACCGCAATGCCTTGGCGCACACGAGCCAGATTGCACCAACGGGGATTTACGGAGCGAGACGTCGACAAACAAGCATGGCTAGCTAAATATGCTACTTGGAACGAGTCATGAGGGCTCGGTCCCTACGGCTAATACCATGGAACAGATCGGCATCATCTTGAGAGACCGGTTCGGCATCTTGCCGAAGAGGAAAACAATCGGCTATTCCAAGCCGTACCCGACGAGTACGATCCGATCCCGCTGCCACCCAAATATCGGCTCCCTGAATTCTAAAAATTCAATGGAGCAGAAGGGTCTAGCTCAATAGAGCACGTAAGCCGATATTTGGCACAGCTGGGCATGATTTCAGCGTCAGACCCATTACGTGTGAGGTTTTTCGCACAATCTCTTACGGGATCAGCCTTTGGGTGGTACACGTCGTTGCCACCAAACTCGGTCCGGACGTGGAAGCAAATGGAGGAGCGGTTTCACGTGCAATATCACTCGGAAGCTACCGAGGCCGGCATTGCCGATCTAACACGGAGTGCGGCAGAAGCGGGGAGAAACAGTGTCTGAATACATCCAACGTTTCAGGACTGTCAGGAACCGATGTTATTCGGTTCGTTTATCTGAGAAAGAAGCAATCGAGCTGGCAGGATTGGGCCTCGCGACACCGATCAAGGATCTGGCTTCCCAAGCAGTTCATTGTCGCACATGGTGCAGAAACTCACATCGTATGAGCAGCGGCACCCTGAATTGTACCAAGACAAGTTCAAGCGTCCGGTAGGCCTGGTCGAGATGGAAGAAGCTGAAGATCCCGCACCGGACACGGAGGTGGGCTGTAGGCTGAATGGGCTCGGGGGCAAATCCCGTGTCCTGCAAATGGGTAAAACCACAAGGGCCTGCAAGAGGGTTTGACTTCGATTTGAGCAAAAGCTGAGCAGATTTTCGATCTGTTGCTTAAGGAAAAACAGCTGAAGTTACCCGAAGGCCATAAAATCCCTACAGCACAAGAAATGAACGGGAGGCCGTACTGCAAATGGCATCACTCGTTCACCCATACCACCAATGACTGCAAAGGGTTTCGTCAGCAGATCCAAACGGCGATAGAACAAGGCCGGCCGATCTTTAGCCGGTTTGCCATGAAAGTGGACACACATCCGTTTCTGGCGTCAACATGGTGGAACCCGATCACTCCGCGAGGCGTCGACTAGATTTCTCGTTCGATGTTAACATGGCAGGGCACTGTACGCCACCATGGCAAGGATAAAGAAGAAAGCGGTCACTCCCGCGGAAAGGAAAAGGAGGAGGCCGATCCACGCGACCGGCCCCGATATGATGACGAACGGTACCTCACCGAGGAACAAGTGAGAAGCGTGCGATATCAACGACCACTCTCCACGCATCTCCTTAACAAATATGAGTATCGAGTATGACCGACGTCGGCAATGACGAGAGGACGATCGACGATGAGACATAGAAGGCACCGCGGCTAGAGGCGAGAGAGTCAAAGGGAGCAGGGGAGGACATGGATAGACACTGGGACTGTCCCTTCTTTAAACACTGCTGGGATTCAGGGATGAGCCGATTGCCTACAATCGACAGCTGCCCGGAGTGTAGACGCCGGAAGAAGGGCGCAGGGGAAGTTTCAGTTTTCAAGCGTCTAGAGCCTCTCCCGCCACAGAACAAACGAGCTGGGTCATCTCAAGATGAAGACTTTGAGGAGTCAGAAGATGAAGAAGAAGATAGGTACCACCGGCCAAGATGGTGCCCTGATGGACTCAGCCACTCCCAAAAGCGTAGGGTTCGGCGGCTACGTAGCTTGGAGCAAGCCGAAGCGCGATACTTGCACACGTTGAGGAAAGCGCGGCCCGATCTGGCCGTGAAAATTCAGCAGACTTTGGACGAAGAGAGTCGTCCACCAAAGAAAGTTTGGCGTCCCAAGCAAGAAAAAGCAGATGTGAGTACATCGGCTGGCACAAACATGGTGTTCATCCTTCCATCAGAGTTTCGTGCCCCAGGAGCTGAAGAAGTGCCGATAGCACAGTTTGACTGCGGTCCACATCCAGTCATCTTTGAAAAGCCACGAGAGAAGGGCTACAAACACATGAAGGCCCTGTACTTAAAAGGTTATATCAATGGGCAGCCCGTCGGCAGGATGTTGGTTGACACGGGAGCGGCGGTCAATATAATGCCATATTCCATGCTACGGCGTTTGGGACGCTCCAGTGCCGATCTGATCAAGACCAACGTCACACTAAACGACTTCAACGGCCAAGCATCAGGGACGCAAGGTGTCCTGAACGTGGATCTAACCGTAGGCCAAAAGACGATCCCAACAACATTCTTCATCGTCGACAGCAAGAGCACCTATGCTGTCCTGCTAGGAAGGGATTGGATTCATGCCAACTGCTGCATTCCATCTACAATGCACCAATGCCTGATACAATGGGATGGAGACTGATACGTCTCCGACGTATCGATAATTTCTTATGTTCCATGCCATATTATTGATGATACCTACATGTTTTATGCACACTTTATGTCATATTCGTGCATTTTCTGGAACTAACCTATTAACAAGATGCCGAAGAGCCAGTTGTTGTTTTCTGCTGTTTTTGGTTTCAGAAATCCTAGTAACGAAATATTCTCGGAATTGGACGAAATCAAAACCCAGGGTCCTATTTTGCCACGAAGCTTCCGGAAGACCGAAGAGGAGTCGAAGTGGGGCCACGAGGGGCCACCACCTGTTATCACCAGAATTTAACCGAGTCAGAGGTGGGCCGCGATCAGGATGGGCTTAAAGAAATATACATGGAGGATTACGTGAATCGGCCTGTTATACCAAGTTGGGTTTAATTGCCCGTGTATCTGTAACATATTAGATCGTATCTTAGTTTAGAAAGTAGAATCTTACTCGTGCACGGTTTGGTGCACGCCCACATTAGAAAGTCCGCTGGACTATAAATATGTACCTAGGGTTTATGGAATAAACAACAACTCACGTTCAACCCCAAAACAAACCAATCTCGGCGCATCGCCAACTCCTTCGTCTCGAGGGTTTCTATCGGGTAGCGACATGCTGCCTAGATCGCATCTTGCGATCTAGGCAGCACAAGCCCCACGTTGTTCATGCGTTGCTCGTATCGAAGCGCTTTTGATGGCGAGCAACGTAGTTATCATTAGATGTGTTAGGGTTAGCTTTGTTCTTCGTTTAAGCATGCTTACGTAGTGCAACCCTTGCATATCTAGCCGCCCTCACGCCTATCTCGAGTGTGGGGGCGGCACCCCGCTTGATCATTATTTAGTAGATCTGATCCGTTACGATTGCTCCTTGTTCTACAAGGATTAGTTTAATATCTGCAATAGTTAGGCCTTATAAAGGGGGGGAGGATCCAGTGGCACGTAGGGTGGCGTTCGCAAGTCCTAAGTAGGATGTTCCGAGGATCAACTTCATGTTGGTTTTTAGGCCTTGTTTAGGATCGGCTTACGAGCACCGTGCGTGGCCGCGAGGCCCAACCTGGAGTAGGATGATCCGATTATGCGGTGAAAACCCTAAATCGTCGTAGATCTAATTAGCTCTATCTTGATCAAGCAGGACCACCAAGTATTCGTGCATCCCGTACGAATCATGGGTGGATCGGCTCTTTGAGCCGATTCACGAGATAACCTGAGAGCCGATCGAGGCTCGTATTTAACGTTTATATGTATGCCCTGCAGAAACTAAGCGAGGCATCCTCATCACCTTCCTGACCAGGTATAGGTCGGGTGGCACGCCCTTGCACTTCGCATCGCCGCGTGTGACCAGAAGAGCATTGCGGGCCGTCGCTCGGAGGGGTCTCAGCCAGCCGCAGCTCTAGGCTCTTCCCGGCTCTACGGTGTTGACAAGGCCGCTGCCCGCCGGTGGGTTTTGGCAGTCAACACATCTCGGCACGCCCGGTGGGACTATCGTCTACATCAACCACATCGCCATCTACATCCGAGATGGCGGACGGCACGCCGATCACCTACGAGGAGCTGCCTGACGAGCTCAAGAAGCAATACAACGAGATCAAGGCCACCCTCGAAGCCGACCTCATCGGCTCTTTTCAGAGAACCCGTTCCCATGGCATCAGGTGGAAGGGATTCTCACCGCAAGGTGCTCTCGATGGGATAGACCTCTCTGCCCGTCGGAGGAACGCACCAGGGGACTGCGGCAGGAGATCAACTACTTGGTGGCTCACTCGCTACATCGCCACTGCGAAAACTTGGTCAACGTGTTGGAGCGTGTCGCTCCGCGCGTAATCCAGGAGATCATGAGCCACCGGTACTCGCCGTCGGGACCAGCTCTCGGGACTCATCAAGGAGAGTTGCCATTCCGGTCCCGTCCACCGCTGCCATATGCGTTGGCAGCACCTCGCTGAAGTGCCGACTACACCGGCATTCCTCGTCTACAAGATTGGTGGTGACCCTAGTGACTACCAGTTCTTAATGGAGGCGCCTAAGGAGATCCCTCAAGGATACGCGTGCACGTATGTGCCAGATTGTGGTGACTGGGCACTCACAAACCAGGCCACAACATCGGGGACTCCGGCGAAGACAGGAGGGACGTCAGCGACAGAGCTTGAGAAGCAGACGTGGCTAACTAAGTACGCCACACCGACGAAACTCCCGAGCCCAGCTCCTGCAGTTGGCTCAGAGCTGGAAAAACAAACATGGCTGGCTAAGTACGCCACCCCGACGAATCTTCAGAGTGCAACTCCTACGGCCAGCACAGCGGATCAGATCAGTACCATACTGAGAGACCAGTTCGGCATGGTGCCGAAAAGAAGGGCAGTCGGCTATTCCAAGCCGTACCCCGACGATTACGAGATGATCCCGCTGCCACCTAAATATCGGCTCCCCGACTTCTCCAAATTCAGTGGATCGGATGGCTCCGGCTCCATCGAGCACGTCGGCCGATATTTGGCTCAATTAGGACCGGCTTCGGTGTCGGATCAGCTTCGCGTGAGGCTCTTTTCACGGTCCCTCACGGGATCGGCTTTTGGATGGTACACCTCTTTGCCGACAAACTCCATCCGAGTCTTGGAAGCAATTGGAAGAACAGTTCCATATGCAATACCATTCGAAGCTTCCGAGTCCGGCATTGCCGATCTAGCACAACTACGTCGAAGCGCGGGAAACGGTGACGAGTACATCCAGCGCTTCAGGAATCTTAGGAACCGATGTTATTCGGTTCGTATAACTGAAAAGGAAGCGATCGAGTTGGCGTAGCCGGCCTTGCAACACGGCTCAAGGACATGGCCTCCCAAGCAGATTATCCTCGCCGGCGCACATGGTTCGAAACTATCGGCATATGAACAGCGCCACCCGGACCCGTACCAAGACAAGTTCAAGCGTGCGAGTAGTCATGGTCGCTACGAGAGGAAGATGAAGTGCTCGCGGGAGACCAAGAAATAGCAAGTGGCTGAGTGGACTCGGGGAGGAACCCCGTGTCCTGCAAATGGGTAAAGCCACCGGGGCCGCCCGGGGGATTTGATTTCGACGTGACCAAGACCGAGCAAATCTTCGACCTCCTGCTCAAGGAGAAACAGGTTGACGATTCCTGAAGGTCTCAAGTTCCCCACGGCGAAGGAGCTAAACGGAAAGCCGTACCGCAAATTCCACAACTCGCTTTCCCATGCCACCAACGACTGCCGGGTGTGGCGTCGGCACATCCAAGCGGCGATAGAGAAGGGGCGGCTAATTTTCAACCAGTACGCCATGAAGGTCGACACCCAACCCTTCCCCGCCGTTAACATGGTGGAAGTCACCTACCCCGAGGGTTGCCGGCCAGGTCCCTCGTTCAGCATCAACATGGTAGGACCCGGGAACCACTCGGCAAAGATGGAGATGAGGGCAGCTGCTCTCATAGCAAGGATACAGAGGAGGCCGCTCCACGCGATCGGCTCCGTCATGATGGCAAGCGCTATGTCACGGAGGGAGAGGTGAAGAATATAAGATATCAGCGACCCCTCTCTCGATCACCTCCTCAACAAATATGTGAGTCGGTATGACCAACGCCGACGGTCCAATTATGATGAGAGAGGAGATCGTCCGGCTAGAGAAGCCGGAAGATATCGTCGGCGAGGATCGCGATGAGGAGGAGCACGAGCGCCGTGCCACGGAAACATCAAGGGAGCAAGATGACAACGCCGGACACTGGGACTGCCCCTTCTTCGGACAACTCGCTGGGATTCAGGAATGAGCCGATTGCCCACAATCGGCAATTGCCCAGAATGCAACAAGAAGAAGAAGGAGGCAGCCAACGTGTCTGTGTTCGAGCGCCTAGGGCCTCTCCCGCCACAAAGCAAACGCGCTGAGTCACCTCGTTGGGCAGACCTTGAGGATTCGGAAGACGAGGGAGAAGTAGAAGAAGACAGGTACCACCGGCCAAGGTGGTGCCCTGACGGACTCAGCCGTTCCCAAAAGCGCAGGGTTCAGCGATTGCGCGGCCTGGAGGAAGCCGAAAGGTTATACCTACATACGCTAAGGAAGGCACGACCTGATCTGGCTGCAAAAGTTCAGCGAGCCCTGGATGAAGAGGGTCGTCCACGGAAAATGGAGTGGCGCCTAAACAGAGGAAAGCCGATGATGAGACATCGGCTGGTACAAACATGGTACTCGTCTTGCCGACAGAGCTTAGTACTCCACGACTCTACGGTGCACTCAAGGTGGACGACAGCAAGCGCATCAAGTCAGAGGTTGGGTTGGTTTTATCCAGCCTGACCAAGTAACAAGATTGAACCAATGAGCAAACCAGGCGAGGCTGATCCTTGTGATCGTCCCCAAAAAGTTTATGAAGGGACATTACAGGACCTTCAGTCAGCTCTCCAATGAATATGGAGGCCGATTCCAGCAATCGGCCAAAATTACTTTCACCACATGTTCTGCTTGCATTCAGCACCGATCTACTGAGCAGTGGCCACGTCGGCAGACGAGAGTCAGCGTGGATTTTTGCGGAGCCGACGTACAAGTGCAGTGCCCTGGCTATCCATACAAGCCGATATCTGCAGTCATCCAGCAGGTATCGGCTCGGGGGGCACATAATCAGACGAACATGTGCAGATAAAACATGTGAGAACATACGTGCAATGAAACATTGGGGGCCGATTAAGAAAAATCGGCCAAATAAAAAAAAAACAAACAAATTTTTTTGCAGCCGATGCGTAGCCATCGACTTTAGTGGAATTATGCAATGTTTATCGAGTCTCCACCAGATCTAAACCAACGGTGGTGCCTTCTGTTGCCTCGAGGGAGTAAAACAATGGAAACTTCTCCAGCTGCTTCGAGCCGATCCGGGTTCCTGAACCTTTTTGTCAAGGATTTCCAATCTTTGGGGCTAGTTTAGCTGAAACGGAAGATTATCGGCTGTCGAAGGAAGAAAGAGGATCGGCTGTGGCGCATTCTCTCTGACATTCTCGCCTCGAGTGAGGCTCGGGGGGCAGCAGGCTCGAGTGAGGCTCGGGGGGCAGCAGGCCTAGTGGATACGCTGTTTAAAGGACCGATGGGGATACCATCGGCTGATCCTTCATTGCAACCTTCTTCACAATGATGGGTACTGAAAAGGATTATTGGGTTTGGTTGGAAAAGTTCGAAGGTTTTCCGAAGATCCTGCATTTTCCACCAGATTTAGAAAATCATCAGCTCGAAGAAGAGAAGGGTGAATTTCAAAGGACCGATGCGGTGCGATCGGCTCATTACGCATTGGCAAAAGGGACGAATCGGCAAGGTCGGTAGGAGAGAGAATCGGCTCAATTAAACTCGAAGGAATCGGCAAAATCAAAATTGGGGAAAAGTTCTTCATTGATTAAGATGAGATTTCTTACATAAAGAGCTAATTGCTCTCAAAAGGGAAATACTAGGGGATCCATTGCCCCATCTGCTACTACTGGCCCTATTCTAGAGGTCCTATCTATGGGCCATCACTGCCCTAGTCGTCGCCGTCGTCGCTACTATCGGCGCTGCTCCCGGCGGGCTCGTCGTCGCTCCAATCGCCGCCGACCGGGCCCTCGTTGTCTTCATCTTCTTCGTCAGCGTCGTCCTCGTCGCTGTCGAAGTCGCTAAGATTGCCCGGCCAAGGGCAGAACCTCTTGGCCGGCGGCTCGTCGGAGGAGCTCTCGTCGTCGTCCTCCTCCTCCTCTTCCTGCTCCTCCTCCTCCTCCCCGGAAGAGGTGAAGTCGCAGGAGAAGCTGTCGTCGTCACTCTCCTCCTCCGTTTCCCCAACGGCGAGGAAGCGGAGGTCGCTCTCCCCGTCCGTCAAGGACTGGTCGTCCTCGGACCAGATGGAGAAGTCGTGGTCTGACTCCTCCCCGGCCGCAATGGCGCGGCGGGTGTTGGCCGCGTGGACCGCCGCCGCGTTGTACTCCGGCGTCGGCTCACGGGACGTGGAGGATTGGCTGGCAAGATCCGATAGGGCAGAGGAGGAAGAAGACATGATGGCGCAGGAGGACTTTTGGACTGCTAATGCGAGGGGGATGCAGAGCAGAACTGTTCATAGCGGTTAAATAAAAGGGGATATGGTGAAAATTCAATGCCACAGCAGTTTCCGAGGAAGTGGTGTTTGAAATAAAGAGAAAAAACTGCCAGGTCACGCGGAGAAGTTGAGAAGGCAAGGCATCATCATGAGGGATACTGCGACGGTTCTGCCACGACATGACCCGACGAAAGAAAGCGTAATGATTTTGGAAATACCATTTCCAAAACCAGGGGGGCATGTGTTATCACCAGAATTTAACCGAGTCAGAGGTGGGCCGCGATCAGGATGGGCTTAAAGAAATATACATGGAGGATTACGTGAATCGGCCTGTTATACCAAGTTGGGTTTAATTGCCCGTGTATATGTAACATATTAGATCGTATCTTAGTTTAGAAAGTAGAATCTTACTCGTGCACGGTTTGGTGCACGCCCACATTAGAAAGTCCGCTGGACTATAAATATGTACCTAGGGTTTATGGAATAAACAACAACTCACGTTCAACCCCAAAACAAACCAATCTCGGCGCATCGCCAACTCCTTCGTCTCGAGGGTTTCTATCCGGTAAGCGACATGCTGCCTAGATCGCATCTTGCGATCTAGGCAGCACAAGCCCCACGTTGTTCATGCGTTGCTCGTACTCGAAGCGCTTTTGATGGCGAGCAACGTAGTTATCATTAGATGTGTTAGGGTTAGCTTTGTTCTTCGTTTAAGCATGCTTACGTAGTGCAACCCTTGCATATCTAGCCGCCCTCACGCCTATCTCAGGTGTGGGGGCGGCACCCCGCTTGATCATTATTTAGTAGATCTGATCCGTTACGATTGCTCCTTGTTCTACAAGGATTAGTTTAATATCTGCAATAGTTAGGCCTTACAAAGGGGGAGGATCCAGGTGGCACGTAGGGTGGCGTTCGCAAGTCCTAAGTAGGATGTTCCGAGGATCAACTTCATGTTGGTTTTTAGGCCTTGTTTAGGATCGGCTTACGAGCACCGTGCGTGGCCGCGAGGCCCAACCTGGAGTAGGATGATCCGATTATGCGGTGAAAACCCTAAATCGTCGTAGATCTAATTAGCTCTATCTTGATCAAGCAGGACCACCAAGTATTCGTGCATCCCGTACGAATCATGGGTGGATCGGCTCTTTGAGCCGATTCACGAGGATAACCTCGAGAGCCGATCGAGGCTCGTATTTAACGTTTATATGTATGCCCCGCAGGAAACTAAGCGAGGCATCCTCATCACCTTCCTGACCAGGTATAGGTCAGGTGGCACGCCCTTGCACTTCGCATCGCCGCGTGTGACCAGAAGAGCATTGCGGGCCGTCGCTCGGAGGGGTCTCAGCCAGCCGCAGCTCTAGGCTCTTCCCGGCTCTACGGTGTTGACAAGGCCGCTGCCCGCCGGTGGGTTTTGGCAGTCAACACCACCATAGGGCGGCGCGGCCCAGGCCCTGGCCGCGCCGACCTGTGGTGTGGGGCCCTCGTGTGGCCCCCCACGTTGCCCTTCCGCCTACTTAAAGCCTCCGTCGCGAAAACCCCAATACGAAGAACCACGATACGGAAAACCTTCCAGAGACGCCGCCGCCGCCAATCCCATCTCGGGGGATTCTGGAGATCTCCTCCGGCACCCTGCCGGAGAGGGGATTCATCTCCCGGAGGACTCTTCACCGCCATGGTCGCCTCCGGAGTGATGAGTGAGTAGTTCACCCCTGGACTATGGGTCCATAGCAGTAGCTAGATGGTTGTCTTCTCCTCATTGTGCTTCATTGTTGGATCTTGTGAGCTGCCTAACATGATCAAGATCATCTATCCGTAATGCTATATGTTGTGTTTGTCGGGATCCGATGGATAGAGAATACCATGTTATGTTAATTATCAAGTTATTACCTATGTGTTGTTTATGATCTTGCATGCTCTCCGTTATTAGTAGAGGCTCTGGCCAAGTTGATGCTAGTAACTCCAAGAGGGAGTATTTATGCTCGATAGTGGGTTCATGCCTGCATTGATATCTGGGGGAGTGACAGAAACCCCTAAGGTTGTGTTGTGCTGTTGCCACTAGGGATAAAACATTGATGCTATGTCCGAGGATGTAGTTATTGATTACATTACACACCATACTTAATGCAATTGTCTGTTGCTTTACAACTTAATACTGGAAGGGGTTCGGATGATAACCTGAAGGTGGACTTTTTAGGCATAGATGCAGTTGGATGGCGGTCTATGTACTTTGTCGTAATGCCCAATTAAATCTCACTATATTTATCATGACATGTATGTGCATTGTTATGCCCTCTCTATTTGTCAATTGCCCGACTGTAATTTGTTCACCCAACATGCTTTTATCTTATGGGAGAGACACCTCTAGTGAACTGTGGACCCCGGTCCATTCTTTTATACTCGAAATACAAATCTGCTGCAATACTTGTTTTTACTGTTTTCTCTGCAAACAATCATCTTCCACACAATACGGTTAATCCTTTGTTACAGCAAGCCGGTGAGATTGACAACCTCACTGTTTCGTTGGGGCAAAGTACTTTGGTTGTGTTTTGCAGGTTCCACGTTGGCGCCGGAATCTCTGGTGTTGCGCCGCACTACATCCCGCCGCCATCAACCTTCAACGTGCTTCTTGGCTCCTCCTGGTTCGATAAACCTTGGTTTCTTTCTGAGGGAAAACTTGCTGCTGTGCGCATCATACCTTCCTCTTGGGGTTCCCAACGAACGTGTGAGTTACACGCTATCAAGCTCTTTTTCTGGCGCCGTTGCCGGGGAGATCAAGACACGCTGCAAGGGGAGTCTCCACTTCTCAACCTCTTTACTTTGTTTTTGTCTTGCTTTATTTTATTTACTACTTTGTTTGCTGCACTTATATCAAAACACAAAAAAATTAGTTGCTAGCTTTACTTTATTTACTCGTCTTGCACTCTATATCAAAAACACAAAAAAATTAGTTTACTTGCATTTACTTTATCTAGTTTGCTTTATTTACTACTGCTAAAATGGCCACCCCTGAAAATACTAAGTTGTGTGACTTCACAACCACAAATAATAATGATTTCCTATGCACGCCTATTGCTCCACCTGCTACTACAGCAGAATTCTTTGAAATTAAACCTGCTTTCTCGAATCTTGTTATGCGAGAGCAATTTTCTGGTGTTAGTTCTGATGATGCTGCTGCCCATCTTAATACCTTTGTTGAATTATGTGAAATGCAAAAGTATAAAGATGTAGATGGTGACATTATAAAATTAAAATTGTTTCCTTTCTCATTAAGAGGAAGAGCTAAAGATTGGTTGCTATCTCTGCCTAAGAATAGTATTGATTCCTGGACTAAATGCAAGGATGCTTTTATTGGTAGATATTATCCCCCTGCTAAAATTATATCTTTGAGGAGTAGCATAATGAATTTTAAACAATTGGATAATGAACATGTTGCTCAAGCATGGGAGAGAATGAAATCTTTGGTAAAAAATTGCCCAACCCATGGACTGACTACTTGGATGATCATCCAAACCTTCTATGCAGGACTAAATTTTTCTTCGCGGAATTTATTGGATTCAGCTGCTGGAGGTACCTTTATGTCCATCACTCTTGGTGAAGCAACAAAGCTCCTTGATAATATGATGGTTAATTACTCCGAATGGCACACGGAAAGAGCTCCACAAGGTAAGAAGGTAAATTCTGTCGAAGAATCCTCTTCCTTGAATGATAAGGTTGATGCTATTATGTCTATGCTTGTGAATGATAGGACTAATGTTGATCCTAATAATGTTCCGTTAGCTTCATTGGTTGCCCAAGAAGAACATGTTGATGTAAACTTCATTAAAAATAATAATTTCAACAACAATGCTTATCGGAACAATTCTAGTAATAACTATAGGCCATATCCTTATAATAATGGTAACGGTTATGCTAATTCTTATGGGAATTCTTACAACAATAATAGGAATACACCCCCTGGACTTGAAGCTATGCTTAAAGAATTTATTAGTACACAAACTGCCTTTAACAAATCTGTTGAGGAAAAGCTCAATAAAATTGATATTCTTGCTTCTAAGGTTGATAGTCTTGCCTCTGATGTTGATCTCTTGAAATCGAAAGTTATGCCTAACAGGGATATTGAAAATAAAATTGTTACTACAGCAAATGCCATCCAAGTTAGAATTAATGAGAATATAAGATTAATGGCTGAACTAGCGTGCTAGGTGGGATAGAGAAGAAAATGAAAAACTAGCTAAAGAGAAAAATGTAGCTAAAGTTTGGACTATTACCACCACTAGCAATGCTAATGATTCACATGTTGCTGCACCTCCTACTATCAATAATAAAATAATTGGTGTTGGCAATGTTTCTACTCCTAGTGCAAAGCGCGCAAAATTACCCGAAACCGCTAAAGCTGCTGAAACCGCTCGTGATAAAACTGCTGAAATTTTTTCCAACCTTGGGGATGATAATCCCATTGCTTTAGATTGTAATGATTTAGATTTTGATGATTTCCACATCTCTGAAGTTATAAAGTTCTTACAAAAACTTGCTAAGAGTCCCAATGCTAGCGCTGTAAATTTGGCTTTCACAAAACATATTACAAATGCTCTCATAAAAGCTAGAGAAGAGAAACTAAAACTTGAAACTTCTATTCCTAGAAAGCTAGAGGATGGTTGGGAGCCCATCATTAAAATGAGAGTCAAAGATTTTAATTGTAATGCTTTATGTGATCTTGGTGCAAGTATTTCTGTTATGCCTAAGAAAGTCTATGATATGCTTGACTTGCCACCATTGAAAAACTGTTATCTGGATGTTAATCTCGCTGATAATGCTAAAAAGAAACCTTTGGGGAGAATTGATAATGTTCATATTATGGTTAACAATAACCTTGTCCCCGTTGATTTTGTTGTCTTGGATATTGAATGCAATGCATCTTGCCCCATTATATTGGGAAGACCTTTTCTTCGAACCGTTGGTGCTACTATTGATATGAAGGAAGGTAATATTAAATATCAATTTCCTCTCAAGAAAGGTATGGAACACTTCCCTAGAAAGAGAATGAAGTTACCTTATGATTCTATTATTAGAACAAATTATGATGTTGATGCTTCATCTCTTGATGTTACTCGATATACACTTTCTGCGCCTAGCTGAAAGGCGTTAAAGAAAAGCGCTTATGGGAGACAACCCATGTTTTTACTACAGTATTTTTGTTTTATATTTGAGTCTTGGAAGTTGTTTACTACTGTAGCAACCTCTCCTTATCTTAGTTTTATGTTTTGTTGTGCCAAGTAAAGTCTTTGATAGTAAAGTAAATACTAGATTTGGATTACTGCGCGAGAAACAGATTTCTTTGCTGTCACGAATCTGGGTCTAATTCTCTGTAGGTAACTCAGAAAATTAAGCCAATTTACGTGAGTGATCCTCAGATATGTACGCAACTTTCATTAAATTTGGGCATTTTCATTTGAGCAAGTCTGGTGCCCTAATAAAATCCATCTTTACGGACTGTTCTGTTTTGACAGATTCTGCTTTTTATTTCGCATTGCCTCTTTTGCTATGTTGGATGAATTTCTTTGATCCATTAATGTCCAGTAGCTTTATGCAATGTCCAGAAGTGTTAAGAATGATTGTGTCACCTCTGAACATGTTAATTTTTATTGTGCACTAACCCTCTAATGAGTTGTTTCGAGTTTGGTGTGGAGGAAGTTTTCAAGGATCAAGAGAGGAGTATGATGCAATATGATCAAGGAGAGTGAAAGCTCTAAGCTTGGGGATACCCCGGTGGTTCACCCCTGCATATTCTAAGAAGAGTCAAGCGTCTAAGCTTGGGGATGCCCAAGGCATCCCCTTCTTCATCGACAACATTATCAGGTTCCTCCCCTGAAACTATATTTTTATTCCGTCACATCTTATGCACTTTGCTTGGAGCGTCGGTTTGTTTTTGTTTTTGTTTTGTTTGAATAAAATGGATCCTAGCATTCACTTTGTGGGAGAGAGACACGCTCCGCTGTAGCATATGGACAAGTATGTCCTTAGGCTTTACTCATAGTATTCATGGCGAAGTTTCTTCTTCGTTAAATTGTTATATGGTTGGAATTGGAAAATACTACATGTAGTAACTCTAAAATGTCTTGGATAATTTGATACTTGGCAATTGTTGTGCTCATGTTTAAGCTCTTGCATCATATACTTTGCACCCATTAATGAAGAAACACTTAGAGCTTGCTAATTTGGTTTGCATATTTGGTTTCTCTAGAGTCTAGATAACATCTAGTATTGAGTTTTGAACAACAAGGAAGACGGTGTAGAGTCTTATAATGTTTACAATATGTCTTTTATGTGAGTTTTGCTGCACCGTTCATCCTTGTATTTGTTTCAAATAACCTTGCTAGCCTAAACCTTGTATCGAGAGGGAATACTTCTCATGCATCCAAAATCCTTGAGCCAACCACTATGCCATTTGTGTCCACCATACCTACCTACTACATGGTATTTATCCGCCATTCCAAAGTAAATTGCTTGAGTGCTACCTTTAAAATTCCATCATTCGCCTTTGCAATATATAGCTCATGGGACAAATAGCTTAAAAAATATTGTGGCATTGAATATGTACTTATGCACTTTATCTCTTATTAAGTTGCTTGTTGTGCGATAACCATGCTTCTGGGGACGCCATCAACTACTCTTTGTTGAATATCATGTGAGTTGCTATGCATGTCCGTCTTGTCTGAAGTAAGAGAGATCTACCACCTTAATGGTTGGAGCATGCATATTGTTAGAGAAGAACATTGGGCCGCTAACTAAAGCCATGATTCATGGTGGAAGTTTCAGTCTTGGACATATACCCTCAATCTCATATGAGAATAATAATTGTTGCCACATGCTTATGCATTAAAGAGGAGTCCATTATCTCGTTGTTCATGTTGTCCCGGTATGGATGTCTAAGTTGAGAATAATCAAAAGCGAGAAATCCAAAATGCGAGCTTTCTCCTTAGACCTTTGTACGAGCGGCATGGAGGTACCCCATTGTGACACTTGGTTAAAACATGTGTATTGCGATGATCCGGTAGTCCAAGCTAATTAGGACAAGGTGCGGGCACTATTAGTATACTATGCATGAGGCTTGCAACTTATAAGATATAATTTACATAACTCATATGCTTTATTACTACCGTTGACAAAATTGTTTCATGTTTTCAAAATAAAAGCTCTAGCACAAATATAGCAATCGATGCTTTCCTCTTTGAAGGACCATTCTTTTTTACTTTTATGTTGAGTCGGTTCACCTATTTCTCTCCATCTCAAGAAGCAAACACTTGTGTGAACTGTGCATTGATTCCTACATACTTGCATATTGCACTTGTTATATTACTCTATGTTGACAATTATCCATGAGATATACATGTTACAAGTTGAAAGCAACCGCTGAAACTTAATCTTCCTTTGTGTTGCTTCAATACCTTTACTTTGATTTATTGCTTTATGAGTTAACTCTTATGCAAGACTTATTGATGCTTGTCTTGAAGTACTATTCATGAAAAGTCTTTGCTTTATGATTCACTTGTTTACTCATGTCATTACCATTGTTTTGATCGCTGCATTCATTACATATGTTTACAAATAGTATGATCAAGGTTATGATGGCATGTCACTTCATAAATTATCTTTTTTATCGTTTTACCTGCTCGGGACGAGCAGAACTAAGCTTGGGGATGCTGATACGTCTCCGACGTATCGATAATTTCTTATGTTCCATGCCATATTATTGATGATACCTACATGTTTTATGCACACTTTATGTCATATTCGTGCATTTTCTGGAACTAACCTATTAACAAGATGCCGAAGAGCCAGTTGCTGTTTTCTGCTGTTTTTGGTTTCAGAAATCCTAGTAACGAAATATTCTCGGAATTGGACGAAATCAAAACCCTGGGTCCTATTTTGCCACGAAGCTTCCGGAAGACCGAAGAGGAGTCGAAGTGGGGCCACGAGGGGCCGCCACCATAGGGCGGCGCGGCCCAGGCCTTGGCCGCGCCGACCTGTGGTGTGGGGCCCTCGTGTGGCCCCCACGTTGCCCTTCCGCCTACTTAAAGCCTCCGTCGCGAAAACCCCAATACGAAGAACCACGATACGGAAAACCTTCCAGAGACGCCGCCGCCAATCCCATCTCGGGGGATTCTGGAGATCTCCTCCGGCACCCTGCCGGAGAGGGGATTCATCTCCCGGAGGACTCTTCACCGCCATGGTCGCCTCCGGAGTGATGAGTGAGTAGTTCACCCCTGGACTATGGGTCCATAGCAGTAGCTAGATGGTTGTCTTCTCCTCATTGTGCTTCATTGTTGGATCTTGTGAGCTGCCTAACATGATCAAGATCATCTATATGTAATGCTATATGTTGTGTTTGTCGGGATCCGATGGATAGAGAATACCATGTTATGTTAATTATCAAGTTATTACCTATGTGTTGTTTATGATCTTGCATGCTCTCCGTTATTAGTAGAGGCTCTGGCCAAGTTGATGCTAGTAACTCCAAGAGGGAGTATTTATGCTCGATAGTGGGTTCATGCCCGCATTGATATCCGGGGAGTGACAGAAACCCCTAAGGTTGTGTTGTGCTGTTGCCACTAGGGATAAAACATTGATGTTATGTCCGAGGATGTAGTTATTGATTACATTACGCACCATACTTAATGCAATTGTCTGTTGTTTTACAACTTAATACTGGAAGGGGTTCGGATGATAACCTGAAGGTGGACTTTTTAGGCATAGATGTAGTTGGATGGCGGTCTATGTACTTTGTCGTAATGCCCAATTAAATCTCACTATATTTATCATGACATGTATGTGCATTATTATGCCCTCTCTATTTGTCAATTGCCCGATCTGTAATTTGTTCACCCAACATGCTTTTATCTTATGGGAGAGACACCTCTAGTGAACTGTGGACCCCGGTCCATTCTTTTATACTTGAAATACAAATCTGTCTGCAATACTTGTTTTTACTTGTTTTCTCTGCAAACAATCATCTTCCACACAATACGGTTAATCCTTTGTTACAGCAAGCCGGTGAGATTGACAACCTCCACTGTTTCGTTGGGGCAAAGTACTTTGGTTGTGTTGTGCGGGTTCCACGTTGGCGCCGGAATCTCGGTGTTGTGCCGCACTACATCCCGCCGCCATCAACCTTCAACGTGCTTCTTGGCTCCTCCTGGTTCGATAAACCTTGGTTTCTTTCTGAGGGAAAACTTGCTGCTGTGCGCATCATACCTTCCTCTTGGGGTTCCCAACGAACATGTGAGTTACACGCCATCAGAGACGACGTGGAAGTCGTACATGCAGATGACTCGATCGAGGTCTCAATAGCCGGCATGAACATTTGGGACTCGGAAGACCAAGAGCCGCTCTCTGGAATTAGTTTGGATAGCTGTGATCGCATCGAGGTGACAAAAAACGGGGTGAGGCTGGTCTTATCCACTGGCCTGATAGAGTAGCGAGAGCAACGTCCATCGACATACGTGGCAAGGCCGATCCCTGCGATCGGCCCCAAAAAATAAAAAGCAAGGATCTCACTTCAAACATGTCACGTAGTCGTGGTAGGAAGACTCCCTCCTGTAAGGGAGCACATACAAGTTGTAAACCTTCATCGAGCAGTTCAATCAACATGGAGGCCGATTCCAGCAATCGGCCAAAATTATCCTCGCCATACGTTCTGCCTGTGGTCAGCATCGACTTAACAGGCGACGGAGAGCTAGGGTATGGGTTTACGTCGGCTGATGAGCTAGAAGAGATCGACATTGGTCCTGGGATAAGCTACGACTAACATTCATCAGAAAGAGCCGATATCTTCAATCACTTGAAAGATTCGGCTCGGGGGGCACCTAATATGGAATAATGAGTAATAAAATATGGGGGCCGATGCACGAAATCGGCCAGTAAAAAAAATTAGCACAGCCGATGCACAGACATCGACTTTAGAACTAAGAAACAAAAAGCCGATGCACAACCATCGACTCTAGAGTACAAGCTCAATAATGCAGTTTTCAAATTACACAGGGAGACTCTACTGAAGGAACATCTCAAGGGCACGGAGGGCATCAGCGCGAACATGATCCACCTCGGCGATCTCGGCCTCATCATCTTCGTCTTTGCCTGCCACCAGCTGCTTGTTCAAGGCGCGGATTTCGGCCGGATCGGTCTTCGGTTCAGCTTTGAGGCCTTCTCGCTTCCTCGAGGGAGTGGGCGATAAGAGCTTCCTTAGCTTCGATGAGCTGTTTGGTTGCCCGGACCTTCTCTTCAAGGGCCTCCAACTCTTTGCGCAAGGTCGTCAGTTCAGCAGTGACGACAGAGGTGTCGGTTTTGGCGTCCAAAGCTGCCTTTTTCTCATTAAGCCGTTGGCATTTGTCTGCAATATCGGCTTTCAACGGAAGCTGGGCGTGGCGCAGGTCGATTCTCTGACGAGCCAATTTCACCCTAGACCTGTAGGCAGACAGAGTCACAACTGGCCAGAGTTTCACCTGCAGCGTCACCGGGAGATGAGGCTGGATGTCTTCCAGAATTCTCTTCACTGCCTCGGAGTCTTCAACCAATGTCTCAATGGAGGAGGAGAGCAGGGCCTTGAGATGCTGGAGTTGACCATGTGTAGCGCTGGGTCCCGGCTCTTCGCTTGCTTTAGCAGTAGCCGGTTCGATGGACTCAGGGTCAAATGTTAGCAAGCTTGAGAGATCATAACCCTGAGAAACAACAAGAAAAACGTCAGGAGACAGCAAAAGAGTAGGGTAGAGCTAAGGGAAAGGATTGTACCTCTCCTAAGACCAGAGGAACAGCCGATGAAGAGGTGATCGGCTCTTGTGTTTCTGCTGTGGGCTTGGCCAAGTTGGCCACCTTGTCAGCTACACTTTTAGAAGTTGCTAGGTCCAGGGTGGCGGATGGCATTGGTACCTCCTCGACTTCCCCACTGGAGGTGTCATCAGTCTGCAAAGGGAATGGTTAGCCGATGAGAACAGCAATGGGTTAGCATGAAATATGAGCCAAGGAGAGTATGGAGGGGATTACGTTTGAAATCTCCTGGTTTGATGAAGAGGCTTGCGGTTCCTTGCGAGCTCTCTTGATGCATCGGCTCTTTGTGCGTAGACTGCCCTGCCCTGCTTTGATGGGAGTTTGGGAGACAGCAGGTTCAGGGGCTGACCTTTTCTTGGAAGCCGACGGCGGCAAGTCTGGCTGGCTCTGCGTGGTGGTTTTCCCAGAGTTGCCCGAGCTCGAGTCCCTTCGACTGGACTGTGTGTCCTCACTGGAGTTTTCTTCAGTGGAGGTCTGTAAAAGAAATACAAGCATGCTGCAGAAGCCTAGAAGGATAAATGAAATCAGCCAAAGCATGGATAAACTTACGTGCAAACTTTCTTGAGCTAGAGCAGGGCTTTGGCGCTTCAAAGTCTTCCTGGCAGCTACCTTCCTCACTGCTGTTCTCGCCTTGACTGAGGCTCGGGGGGCAGCTGGCCTAGAAGACACTCTGCTTTTGGAAGCCGATTTTGGTGTCATCGGCTGGCTCTGCATCACAACCTTTTTCAAAGATGGTGAGTTTTTACAGAAGAGGACCACCGGAGCCGGTGGGAGGAATCTGAAAGGGGAGCCATCATCATCTACAGGATCTGGACCGTCTTGTTGCTGCAAGGAGACAGAGCAAGGTTATAAAAGGAAATCATTATAAGCCACTTCAAAATAATTTGTGAGTAGTGGTACCTGTTCTGCAGGGATGTCATATTCAGCATCAAGTTGTTTCAGCAATGGTCCCAGAGCTCTCCTGAAGGCATGAGTTTTCCACATTGACCACCAAGTCTCAAAACCATCGGTTGATGAGGTGAAAGAGAGGTTGTGAGGAATTGGGATGGCTAGAGCGTCAAAGAAGGAATAACACCTCTGACTGGTGAGGACATCAGGTAGCTCAGCTCTGCTCTCTGTCAGGTGGTGCAGAAAGAAATGGGGAGATACCTGTCCAAGACCAAGTTGCCGGGCTGCTACGACCGGCTGATAAGACTCATAACCAGGTTTGATGATCCTGTTTGAGGTGCTCATGCCAACTGGAAGGAAGCAGGGACGGATCATGATGGAATACAATTACCAAGTGCTGGCGTCATCGGCAAAGCTATCTAGCCTGAAAGAGACTGGATTTTCAAAATTTTCAGACTCCGTATAGGGAAAGAAGAGAGGATTGTCCAGGCCTTGGTAGAAAGTTCTGAACCACTCTGATGCTCCCTTGAAGGTCAGTTTGCTGCCTGGAAGGCTATATAGAGCTTGGCCGTAGCTAGTGCATCGGATCTGCCGCCCATTAGTATCTGGGAAGGTGCAAGTAGCCAAAGGTGGAAAGTTTGGGGTCTGGTTTTGGAAGTACAGCTGAGCCCATAGCTGAATAAACCACCAGGGACCTCCGGTTTTGACTGTCTTTTAGAAGAACAGTTTAACAGACATTAGCTGAAGATATCTATAGACCTCTCCAAGAAACAGTTTGCCAATGCCAAGCTGAGTGCCTCTGGCAAGTTCATAGGCCAGGGAAAGGTAATTCTTGGTTGGAGCAAGTGAAGGACCACAGAATATGAAGTGTTCCAACCAGAAATTCAGGAAGGCCGTGTGTTCTTTCTCTGTTACAGGACCTTTGTTTTTCATGTGGCGCCGAAGGTAAGCACCCCAATTTGTGCACTCTGTTTTGGAAGAAAGCGTGAAAGGGACCTTTGGCAGCCTGAAGGCAGATGGGCTTGGGGATGCAATGTCTAAACCAGTGATCATGGCCACATCTAGTAAGGTTGGTGTCATGGGGCCATGGCCAAACATGAAGCAATTCAAAGCATCAGACCAGAAGTAGCCGATGGTTTTCAGAAGGTTTTCATGTTTCTCAAGGGGAGATAGTGATAAGGCTAAGGCATCGGCTATTCCTGCGATTTCCCAGGTGGCTTGGTGGGTTTTTGATATTCTATTGTACATGGAAACCCAATCTTCAGGAGGATTAGGCCAGGCTCGTAAGCAGTCGGCCCAAGAAGTTAGATCTAGGTTCTGATTCACGAAGGGGATTCTATTGGCCTCGCATGAAATTAAGTGGGCAGGACTCTCGGTAGAACGAGGACCAAGACAAAGAGAGTTTGGAAGAGAAGGATGCGGCAGCAGAATGTTCGATACCTAGAAATTAATGACGGAATGAGACATTAATTCGGATGTTTGTTGTTAATTCTAACACTATGTTCGGACAGACGAGGAGCGGTTGAGGATTACCTTCGAGCCGGAGACCGTAGCGTTGGCGTTGGATGATTCCGCCATTGGGTTCACTACGGAGATGAGCCTGCGCGATTAAGATCTGAGGTTCGCGGGGCCGTGAGTTGGATCTGTTCGAGCGGCGATTTGGGGATCTGAGTGTTGCTCTTTCAGATAAGTTGCAGGTTACCGTTTGAATAGGCAACTGAGTTGGCCTTACTCGCGTTTTATGGCAAAGGCCGATGCGCTGCCATCGGCTCTTGGTGCGTTGAATTGCTTTGACAATCGGCAAAAAATTGATGGGAAGGCAAAATCGGCTTAGAAATATTTTCTTCATTAATAAAGGGGCTTTTACAGAGAAGAGCCGATTGCTCAAGGAAGAAAGAACAGAAGCCGATTACTACTACTACTAGTCCTATACTAGTAGTCCCTAATCTAAGGGCCGTTGCTGCCCTCGTCGTCGTCGTCGCTGCCGCCGGCGCTGCTGCTGGCGGGCTCCTCGTCGCTGCTTCCGTAGCCCTCTACGGGAGCCTCTTCCTCGTCGTCGTCGTCGTCGTCGTCCGACCCGGCGCGGAAGCGCTTCGCCGGCGGGTATTCGTCGGAGGAATCGTCGTCCTCCTCTTCTTCCTCCTCGTCGGAGGATGTGAAGTCGTCCCACGAGAAGCGGTCGTCCTCGCTCCCCACCTCCAGCTCCCCGTCGACGAGGAACTGGAAGTCATCTTCTCCGTCGGTCAAGGACTTGTCGTCCTCGGACCAGACGGAGGAATCATGGGACTCGATGTCCCACTTCTCCGGGGCGCGGAGGTCGTACGCCGCCAGCGAGTCCCACTCCGGCGTGGGCTCACGGGAAGAAGAAGATAAGGAGGAGAGACCCGATGAGGCAGAGGAGGAGGAGGAAGACATGGCTACAGTGGAAGGGGGTTTTTTGCCGACGGCTAGTACGGAGCAAGAGGATGAAGAGGCGAACTGCTCGGCGCGGTTAAATAATGGGGATATAGTGGAGATTTAATGTTATAGCGGTTTCCGAGGAAGTGGTGCCAAAGAACTGTCAAATCGTGCAGAGAAGTTGAGAAGGCAAGGCATCATGATAAAGGATACTGCGACGGTTCTGCTCTGCCACGACGTGACCCTACGAAGCGAAAAACAGAGTGGTTTTGAAATTATCATTGCCAAAACCAGGGGGGCATGTGTTATCACCGGAATTTAACCAAGTCTGGAGATGGGCCGTGATTAAATGGGCTTAGAGGATATGCACGGAAAATATTCCTGAACCGGCCTTGTACAAGAAGTTTGGGCTAGACTGCCCGTGTATCTGTAAATTATAGTAGGTTACGTGTCGGTTAGAATTAAGAGATAGAGTTTAGCTCGTACACGGTTGGGTTTATTCCCAAGTTAGAAAGTCTACGAACTATAAATATGTATCTAGGGTTATTGAGAAAGGAGGACGATCACGTTCACAACAAATCAATCTAGGCGCATCGCCACCCCTTGTTTCGAGGGTTTCTCCCGGGTAAGCAACATGCTGCCTAGATCGCATCCTGCGATCTAGGCGAGTATCGCTTATTCGTTATTGGTGTTGCTCGTGCTGAAGCCTTTTTGATGGCGAGCAACACCCTTATCTTAGGTATTTTGGGGCTGACGTCGATGGTTTCACGATACACTTGTTTAGCTACGCCGCCCCTCGATATCTAGCTGCCCTTACACCTATCTTAGGTGTAAGGGCATCATCTTGCTTGTTCTTTATTTAGTAGATCTAATCCATTATAGTTGCTCCTTGTTCTTCAAGGATTGGTTTGATATCCGCATGGTTAGGCCTTATAAACGGGTTGAACGATCCGGTAGTGCGTAAGGTGTGGTTTATTAAGCCCTAGAGGGATTGTTCCGGGGATCAACTTCATGTTGGTTTTTAGGCCTCTTTAGGGCTGATTTTCCATCATCTTACGTATCTGCTAGGCTCAACTACGCGTAGGATGTTCCGATTATGCGGTGAAAACCCCAAACTGTCGTAGATTAGTTTAGCTTGATATCGATATAGCAGGATCCCCATGTCATCATAAATCTAACATGAACCATGGGGCAATCGGCTCTTTGAGCCGATCCACAGGGCAACCTAAGAGCCGATCGGGGCTCGTATTTAATGTTTACGTGTTTGCCATGCAGGAAACTAGTCGAAGCAATCCATCACCTTCCTGACCAGGTATAGGTCAGGTGGCACGCCCTCGTAAGCACCAGGACGTGTGCCAGAAGGCATTGCGGGCCGTTGCCCGAGGGACCAGGGTCCACCGCAGTCCTGGGAGCCTCCCGGCTCTACGGTGTTGCCCGTCGCTACTCGCCGGTGGGTTTTTGACAGCAACACACCGGTAGCGAGGGGAAGCCGCCAGGATGGCGCCATTGGTGGGAAAGAACTGCCGCGCCTAGCAGCTCTAGTTCCCCGCCGACGGACGGCTAGGAGGAGGAGTGGGAGGCCGTCACCGACGACAGCCAAGAGGAGGAGGGGGAGGCCGTCGCCGACGACGGCCATGCGGAGGAGGAGGAAGAGGATGGAGATGTCAGGTGGAGACGACTGGAGGCGGAGGAGGAGGAAGAGGATGGAGATGCCAGGTGGAGACGGCTGGAGGCGGAGGAGGCGACCGAGGAGGCGGCAACAACAAAGAAGGAGGCAAGAGTTCGGGCGAAGGCAAAAACGCAGCCAGCGAGCACCGATGACGACGAATACACCAAGGACTACACGTCGGAGGGGGACACAAGCTCCTCAGACGCGTCAAACGTCACTACCTCTTCGAAAGAGGTGACGAGCAGGAAGTATCTCCATGAGGACGACGAGGCGAGACCATCAAAGAAGAAGTAGCTCGTAGTTTAAAAATTAGTTTGAACATTACTTTTATGTTTAATTTGTTTCAATATGTTGCACTACCTTGAAAATCTCGATTCTACCTACAAATTCCTTCTCTCTATTAAAATGAAAATGCACAAAAAAAAGTTATTTTAATGTTTGGGGGCCGTGGCTAGGCAGCGACGCGCCCCAAACGTGGTACGAAGCGGAGGCGTCCCCAAACGCTCGATCCGCGCCGTTTGGAGAACGCTTTGGGGACGTAACTGGAGATGGTCTAACACGAAAGTTGTTTCTACGGAAATTACGACAAGCATTAGGTCACACATGCATGCAGACAAGGTTTTAATCTTGAAATAAAGTATCATGTCACTGTTACAGGTTATAACTGAATTCCACAGCGTTCATGAGTCACAGGCACTAGCATATATCTTGCTCGCATGGCATCCAAAAGCACCAATGAATTATTTTCTCCTTTATTAAGAGTTCAGACGATAGTGTCCACGCAGTGAACTTGTCATTTCCACGCAGAGAAAGAGAAGGACTTTATCTGACAGAGATATATGCACGCGGTGCTTAGACTTGACGAAGCAACTCACCTTTTTTTTATTAAATTAGTACGGCAGACATTAAGGAGTAAAGTAAATATGAAGGAAAGTGTCTGTAAAAACGAAAATACTTTGTTGACTGACAGTTTCTTCAGTCAAATATCAAAGACTGCGACAGTACCCTCCGAAAGTTTCTACGTAAGATCTTCAAGGAACAACTGATTTCCTGGATGATCATACACACATGATAACGATACTGGTATGATACTAAATTACTAACTCATAACCTACAGCTAAGTACAAGTCTAGATCTTCATCGGGGAAAAGAAACCAGAATCATGCATAGCGATCTGTAAGATTTGAACCAGACAACAAACTTTGATACTAATAAAATATAAAATGAGTGGAGATTTTTGGCTCCCAGGCACCAGTGATCCTGTTATTTTTTACGAGTTTCAAAGAAATTTGAGAAAAACTCCGGATGTAGACAATAGTTTATCCTACAAACGTGCCAAATATAAATTTTAAATACTACTTTATATTCTAAGTTGCAGAAAAATAACAAACATGTGGATCTGAGTATATATATTTTTAAATCTTCAAATTTGATCAGATTTTGTCATTTTTTGTGTAGCCCATAATATAAAGAATTCCGCATTGTGAGTTTTCATGTTTTTATGTTACATCATTGACCATGTTCATATTTTTTTTTAACTTATAAATATCTCTGGACGGATCACTGGAGCTTGGGATCCAAAGAAACTTTCCGTAAAAAAGTCATTTATTTTTGGTTGCGCTACACCCACTTCTGAGGTCTTGAGTCTTCCAGATGTCCCCTCAGGTCTTGAGTCTTGTTTTTTTTCCCCCAAAGAATGACAGAAATATCACCTTCCTGCCTTACCCGAAATTTCTATGTAAGCAACATCCATACTCAACTTGGGAAAATGTAGTCAAACACTACATATGTATATTTTATTTAAAAAATTCATGACTTAGTATTGAAGACCTAATCAATGGACCACCCAGCTCTGGCACTTTGAGCCGGTCCATTTTTGGCCCTCCCTGTACACATTGTGACCCAAGTATCAGAACGTGGCTTTTGATCCGGAGCCTGTAGCACTTACCCCTACTTCAGCCTGGCTTGCCCGGCCAATTCATTTAATGTATATGATATGAACATTTATTACTTTTTGGTGCAAAAGAACCATGAATTACTCATCATGTTCGATGTGTTCTGAAATATGTTTTCATGTTCTGTATGTTTCCCAACATGTACACGACGAATTTCCGCGAAGAAACATGTACCAAACCAAGGAGCACAGAACATGCATTAGACTTTTGTGTGTGAGAGCAGAAAGGGAGAAGGAATAGAACTCATGAACCATCTCTTTCCAGGAAGCATCTAATGGAGTAAAAAAGATTAAAAGAGCCAGTAAGAACCAAGACCATAGACTCTCTGAATCTCAGGCTAACAAGTGTCATCTTGCTGTTTACTCTTCTTCCATAACGTTTTCCAAAGTGGAAATATCCTCTGACCTGCCTGGATCTTTCATATTGATTCTCTTGAAGCTACAAGTTAGGCTACAAAAACCAACTAGTTGGCTTCCTAGTTCCTATATAATCCTCCATTGGTACATCTTCCCTTCAACAAAACAACCAGACTTCCGAGTTCACAGGTGAAGCCAGCAACAATGGAGAAGTCCCCAGCCACTGCAGCATGTCATCATGAACCAATTTTCCAAGAAGAACTCGGTATTCTCATCCTTTTCACTATCCTCACCTGGTCCATCTCAAAGCTTCAGAGGTTCTTCCCCAGTTATTTCCAGTCCTGCAGTTGTCCTGTCTCCAACACAACCTCGACGCCTGTCCTCGCCAACACAGAGATATCCAAGGCACCGAATAATAATGAACACAATGAGGTAGATAAGATGCAATCTGATGCTGAGATAGCAATGAGAAAGATGGGGTTCAATTTTGATCAAGAACATAGTGTGGCCTTGAACGCAATTAGCTCTGAATGTATCTCTACGCTGTTCGTGGACGAAGAACCTAGCTTGCAGGAAGTGAAAATGGCGTTCTTGCTGTTTGATGAGAACAATGATGGGTACATCGACGCATCGGATTTGCAAAGAGTTTTTCGGGACCTAGGATTAGGAGAAGGAGTAGGGTTAAGTGAGTGTGAGCAGATGATTTCTAGATATGATATGAACGAGGACACGAGGATAGATTTTATAGAGTTCACCAATGTTTTGGAAGCCAGCTTTTGCTAAAATTATTCCGATGTATATATTTTTTCTTACACGCAGTGATTTGTATTTAACATTTTGTGAGTTACCGACTTAGTATTCCAGTTTAGTCGAGAATCCAATTGTAGATCTTTGACTAAGCTATTACAAAGGCAACTTCTCGTCCAACAGGACCTATTATGCCAGTTTGGCATACAATGGGCAGTTCCCTCATTGTCTAATTGCCTCCTCCTCCCCCCCCCCCCCCCACCCCACCCCCGCGCCGCGCGAAAGGTCATTTCTACGCCTAGCTTTTCATGTAGACTTTTGTCGTTGCATATTCGACAGTATTTCGGTGAAAGGGGGAGCCACGGGGCGAGGAGTCACCGGGAAGGGGACACACGAGTTACCCAACTTCAAAAACCACACGACAGGGGAGAGATCCTATTGTTGCTTGTCTGGAATTATTAGGCAACAAGTACGAGATTACAATGAGTTGTGTCGTGCCTCTAGGGCACCTAGTATCCGGCTTATAAAGGTGTCTGGATCAAGGATTACAATGGTACAGATCCAATCGGATACGACTACGCTTAAGCTAAGCTAAGTTATCTTGTCGTGTACATCATGGATCCGACTGACCTCTACTATGGGCCGGATCCGACTACTTCTATCCAAGCTAGATTCCTCCATATTGATTCTCCAGCAACTAGGCTGCCATAGGCCTCACCACCATCTGTGGACCAACGCTACATGCAGTTTCACTCTTGTTGCTTATTAGTGTCCTTTTGCATTGCAACTCTGAGGCTTGTGCACTTATCCCCTGTTACCCCCTACAACATATGCTGTTCACAGGTCCATCCAAGTACCGTGGCGGCGCCAAGGTCTAGCCTCCTTCTCGCCGTCACCGAGAGCAAGAAGAGCAAGAGGAGATTGTCTCCCCAAGGACCACCAAGGGTCAAAGGGCGACAGCAGCTAGCAAGAGGACCACCTCGGGTCCCCAAAAACCTATGAGTGGGCTCAATAAATCCCAATTCTTGGAGGTGAGGGGTGTCAACCCCTATTTGGTACCAAGGAACCCTCGGCTATGCCCCAACAACTTCTTCTACCACGCCAATCAAGAGAGGATCTACAATAAAGTCTATGGGGCCAAGGAGTTCAATTGTTGCCCCCAATTCTCCATCAACATGGACAAGCTCCGCTCCAAGCCCGAATACTTTGGGGAGGCTCTAGAGATATGCGAAGAACAAGGACTTGTCCCCTTGATGACCTTCACCCACAACTACTCCAAGGAGGTGATATGTCAATTCTATGCCACCGCGGTGTTCCTCCAAGAAGAGTCCGGTGCCCGTTATATCAAGTGGATGACCAAGGAGCACGTGATGGAGGCCACTTGGAATGAGTTTGCAAGGGGCATTGGCTATCAACTCCCCGGCAATGACACCAACTACTTCCGGATTCACCTCCAAAACAAGCCTATGAGCAAGAACAAGATGGCCAACCTCTACCTTCCCGGGAGAATAATGTGTGGAAGTTCCCATGACCTCCTCCCCACTTATGACATCATGAATCACATCTACCGCAACACCATCAACCCCAAGCATACCAACCAAGATGAGGTGTATGGATTTCTTGTGAACCTCCTTGTGCGCACTCATGAGTTGAGGGGCAGCGGCAAGCAACTGGACATCATGGACTACATTTGGCATGAGATGCAAGATTGTGCCTTCCTCCGCAAGCTTCCCCAATATGCACCATACATCATGAGTCTTATTTGCCTCAAGTGGGATGCAACCGGCCGTGGAGACCTCCTAGAGCTTTGCTACCCCATCACCATCCACAAGGAGCGCAGCCCCGCCGTCAAGAATCACTCTCTTCTGAGATATGGCAAGAATTCCCCCAAGGACAAGGAGGAGGAGGAGGAGGAGGAGGCCGATAGTGATGACTCCGACTTTGTGCCCAACTCCGTCAAGACCAAAGGCCTCTTCGCCAAGCTCACCGCTCGCCTCAAGAAGTCTTTTTGCTTCAAGGAGGACCTCCAAGACAAGATGTACCAAGCTCACCACGACAACAAGAAGATTCGTCAACGCCAAAAGGCTATGATGAGGCACATGGGTCTTCCCGTCTCCGAGGACAACACCACCCCGCGGTGAGTGGAAGTCCAAGCACACTTGGTCGAGCTCCGAAGACTCCATCCCCAAGCGCATCATTCGCCCCTCTCCACCACCTCATGGCAAGGGCCAAGTTGAAGACGAAGACGACAATGAGGAGGACGAGGAGGACGAGGAAATGCAAGGTGATGATGAGGAGGATGATGAGGAGGACGAGGAGGATGAAGACGAGGATGATGATGACGAGTGATCTCCTTGGGGCGTTACCATGCTTCTTCTCCCTTTTTGGTGTTCCGATGCCAAAGGGGGAGAAGTTGATCTATTAGGACGGGTATTTGCATGGGGATGCCAAGGGCTCGCGTTTCGTTTTGGTTCTTTGGCCTTGACATCATGTTTTACCTCTAGTTATTCGAGAACTTATTCGTATGCTTTCTACTCTATTCGTGGATCTCCTCCGTTTGTAATAAGACCTATTTGTGGTAGCATATATTGGTCTTCGTTGATTATCTATTGTTGGCTACACCAATTCTATGGAGGCATTTATTGGGAGTTTGGGTTTTCTCAAGGCAAAGGTATGACAAATCCACCCAAAGCTCTTTGCATGATCATGTGTTGCCTCCATAGTGTGCATATGCCATATGGATATGTCATTTATCATTGTTGCATATGTGCATGGTTTGTAAAACCTAGGGGGAGTCATATCTCTAGGATGTGTGTATGTGTATTCAAATGCATATTCCTATTATGCACACGTCTAGGGGGAGCTCCGTCTAGCTTTTGCAAATCTAGAGCCCTATCATAATATCTTATGCTATTGCAAATTCTTGTGTTGTCATGAAACACCAAAAAGGGGAAGATTGAAAGAGCAAGGTCTACACCCTGTGTTTTGTGTGTTTGATAACAACACTTGAATGAATTTAACAGTGTGCATAGATTGTCTTTGATAGATTTGCAGGTGCACGGTGCCCTCGCTGAACACATCATGATCGGAAGACTGAAGCGTAGCTTATAGGTTTTATGGTTTTGTGTGTGTGTGATGACCCACAAGTATAGGGGATCGCAGCAGTCTTCGCGGGTAGTAAAACCCAATTTATTGATTCGACACAAGGGGAGACAAAGAATACTTGAAAGCCTTAACAGCGGAGTTGTCAATTCAGCTGCACTGGAAACAGAGACTTGCTCGCAAGAGTTTATCGATAGTAACAGCTTTTATAGCGATAGCGATAGTGAAATAACAGCAGCAGAGTAACAGAGACGAGTAGTAGTGATTATAGTAAACGAGCAGGATTAAAATATCGTAGGCACGGGGACGGATAACGGGCGTTGCATGGATGAGAGAAACTCATGTAACAATCAAGCAGGGCATTTGCAGATAATAATAAAACGGTGTCTAAGTACAAAGTAATCAATAGGCATGTGTTCCAATTATAGTCGTACGTGCTCGCAATGAGAAACTTGCACAACATCTTTTGTCCTACCAGCCGGTGGCAGCCGGGCCTCAAGGGAATCTACTGGATATTAAGGTACTGCTTTTAATAGAGTACCGGAGCAAAGCATTAACACTCCGTGAACACATGTGATCCTCACATCACTACCATCCCCTCCGGTTGTCCCGATTTCTGTCACTTCGAGGCCATTGGTTCCGGACAGCGACATGTGTATACAACTTGCAGGTAAGACCATAAACAATGAATATCATGATGAAATAATAACATGTTCAGATCTGAGATCATGGCACTCAGGCCCTAGTGACAAGCATTAAGCATAACAAGTTGCAACAATATCATCAAAGTATCAATTACGGACACTAGGCACTATGCCCTAACAATCTTACACTATTACATGACCAATCTCATCCAATCCCTACCATCCCCTTCAGCCTACATCGGGGGAATTACTCACACATGGATGGGGGAAACATGGATGGTTGATGAAGAGGCGTCGGTGGTGATGGCGGCGATGATCTCCTCCAATTCCCCGTCCCGGCGGAGTGCCAGAACGGAGACTTCTGGCTCCCGATGCGGAGTTTCGCGATGTGGCGGCGTTCTGGAGGGTTTCTGGCGACTTCGACTTCTCTCCGTGCGTTTTTAGGTCGAGGGCGATAAGTAGTCCGAAGGAGGGCGTCGGAGGCCGACCGAGGCCGCCACACACTAGGGCCGCGCGCCCCCCTCCTGGGCCGCGCCGCCCTAGGGTGTGGGGCCCTCGGGCCTCCACCTGACTTGCCCTTCTGGCTCCGTAAGTGTTCTGGGAAAATAGGGCCTTCTGTAAAAATTCCGAGGTTTTTCCTGAAAGTTGGATTTCTGCACAAAAATGAGACACCAGAACAGTTCTGCTGAAAACAGCGTTAGTCCGTGTTAGTTGCATCCAAAATACACAAATTAGAGGTAAAACAACAGCAAAAGTGTTCGGGAAAGTAGATACGTTTTGGACGTATCAACTCCCCCCAAGCTTAGCTTATTGCTTGTCCTCAAGCAATTCAGTTAACAACTGAGCGATAAAAGAACTTTCACGAACACATTTGTTCATATGATGTATATATTCTCATGCTATGGCTAACACTTAGGCAGTTCATAATAAGATACATGCAAATAGGATCATCTAATAGCTATATCAATCATGGAAAGGTACCAACAATTAATAATAAGCATCATGAATCATGTATATAAGCAAGATTGCAATGTTCATAAAAGAGTATGATAGAGTGGTATCTCGCTTGCCCATATTTGATCAGCAGAAACATAAATGCTCGAGCACCTCTGAAGTTCATAGAAAGACTAGAAATAGTGATTGTCAAAGATAAAAGCATCAAAGTTATACCACAATCAATCATATTTTGAGACAAGCATATTATACTAAGAATGACAGTTGTGCTCTCAAGAAAGTGCTCAAAGAAAGGAACACAACATAAAAGTAAAAGATTGACCCTTCGCAGAGGGAAGCAGGGATTAACATGCGCTAGAGCTTTTCATTTGTAAAGCAGGAGTAAAATTGTTTTGAGAAGTGTTTGTTGTTGTCAACGAATGGTAATGGGTACACCAACTACCTCGCCAACCGGACTTTCAAGAGCGGCTCCCATGAGGGACGTTATCTCTACTAGCAAGGTAGATCATCCCTCTTCTCTTTTGTTTACACACGTATTTTAGTTTTATTATGGGTGACACTCCCCCCAACCTTTGCTTACACAAGCCATGGCTAACCGAATCCTCGGGTGCCTTCCATCAATCACATACCATGGAGGAGTGTCTATTTGCAAACTTAAGTTGCTTACTGATGAATCAGAGCAAAACATGTGAAGAGAATTATTAGTGAAAGTTGATTAATTGGGGCTGGGAACCCTATTGCCTGCTCTTTTTGCAAAATTATTGGATAAGCGGATGTGCCACTAGTCCATATGGAAGTCCGTCAAGAGTAAATGACAAGGTTGAAAGTTAAACACCACATACTTCCTCATGAGCTATGAAACATTAACACAAATTGAGAAGCATTTTGAAGGTTTAAAGGTAGCGCATGAGAATTTACTTGGAATGGTTTGAAATGCCATGCATAGGTATTTATGGTGGACACTCTGGAATAACTTGGTTTTCATGTGTTTGGAAGCACGAGCAGCGTTCCCGCTCAGTACAAGTGAAGTCTAGCAAAAGACTAGGGAGCGACAAATCAAGAGAGCAGTCATAATCATGCTTGCGGCAAAATAAATTAACTGAGGCATAAAAGTGATACCAGAACTCTGAAACGATGTAAATCATTGAGGCTTAATTGACTCTTGTTCAGTCATATGCATGCGTGAGCATGTGCCAAGTTAATTCAAACGAATTATTCAGAGGAGATACCACAATATCATACCTATCTATGAATAAAACAATGCAAGCAAACATCCATGACATGCTACTCATATTAATAAATTGGAGCTAAACATGAGAGATCATGAACTACTAGACTTTCTTAAATGACATATACCTCACATGAACCAACTAAGCATGCTCACATGGATGAGTATATGTACAAAAATGAAAACAAATAGAGTTCATACCAGCCTCTCACCATAATCAGATCGTCGTATATCGTCATTATTGCTTTTTCACTTGTGTAGCTTGAATAATATGGAATGAAAACCACGCTCCAGCCACCGAAGACCATTGAACTCATAAAGAACTTTACAAACCAAAGAAGAACAGCAAATATTTTTGGTGTTTTCGAATTTGAGAACAAGAATAAAAGGAAACAAGCAAACAAAGCAAAATCTTTTTGGGTTTTCTTATAGCAAACTAGCAATAGCAAATAAAGCAAAACAAATGCAAGAAACCAAAATAAACAAATGGTGAAGAGAAACAACAGAAATATTTTTGGTCTTTTTGTGTTTTAGTAAAGAAACAAGGCAAAAACAAGAAATGGCAAACTAAAAGAAACACAGAAAAGCGAGATGGCAGAAATCTGCCAAAACCTCGACATGCAGATACGTAAATCGATTTTTAAAATAATCTTCCGTTGCTCAGCTCGAAAAGTGTTCAACTAATGAAAGTTAGATAACAACCTGGGGAACATGCACAGAAATTGGCAGCTCAAAATAACGTTCTGGCTGTGCGCACGAATGTTTCTAGTAACAGTCCAGAATCTGTTTTTCATGCAGCACTTCCCCAAATATCATCTCCCTCTCATTAGAAAACCACTCAAAGAAACTAAACAAGTATGTACAAGTATACAGCAACCATAATATGCAAAGAATGAGTGATGCCGGTATACCTCCCCCCAAGCTTAGGCTTTTGGCCTGAGTGGAGATCAACCCCAACGAGGGTCTGGGTTCCATGCCGGTGGATCGTACATGGAGTAGTCATAATAAGGTACCGATGCAGAAGAAAAGCGTGGAGGCTCCTCATGCCCAACTTGTTGATGCGAAGAGCTTGCCGCATTCGATGACGAGTCGAGGTGTTCCTCGACCTCATCCGTATTGTCTCTTGCACGATGGCCATCTCTCTCTATGTATGCCTTCGTTCACCTTCCGTGATTGACCAATCCTCCCCGGAATCAAGGTTAAACGAGCATGTGCAGGCAATCCTACTAATTTTTCAGTTTTCTTAGTTATTGTCCAAGATTTCTTGTAAAATGTTATTCTGTAAGACAAGGTTGCTCAAATTAGACGAATCGTAAACAAATTCATGCTTAATCATGGAGACTATGTCAAGTTTCTCTATGGGGAGTTGAATATCAAGATGGTGAGGTTCTACATTATGCATAGCTAATAAGCGAGAGGCGATGAGACCTCCACAAATTCCTCCCTTCTCACGGTTAGTAGCAAGTCGGTTGGCTATCAAAGCACCCAAGTTATAAGTCCTATTACCTTGTAATGCAGCAGCTAGAAAGGCTAGATCCTGGATAGATATTTTACTTCCATTCTTTCTTGCTAGAACGCACTTGGTAATGAAATAAGCAAAGTAACGAATAGCTGGGAAATGAATGCTACCGATTTTACCACCATCCTCTGAGAAGCTTCTTCCATGACAAATCATCTTGAAGAGGTCCAAGAACTCTTGCGGCGATCCCTTTATCTTCTCGCATGATCCCCACTGCGGCACTCTGATTGCTGCACAAAAATCATTGAATGGCAAGTTGACAGTTTTATTATAAATTTTGTATTGGACCATGGGGTTAGATCGTGACCAATTGAATTTAAAATCCTGCACTACTGACATAGTCAGTTTTGCATATTGGCATGGTTCACCATCAACAAAACCATCCAACCCTGCACTAGAGATTAAACTTTGAACATCCTGCAAGATCCCTGCACTTCTCATAAAATCCACGCACGGATAGTAAGTGGGGTATACTCCTTCTTCTCGGTGACTCTCATGACCTGTTGCACCTCCAATTCCTGTTGGTCGAGTTGGTGCCTACTCCCTTCCATTTTCTGAAATTTTTCAACAAACAATATAAAACTTGATTTGGTGACATATAATCGAGGGAAACTACCATAGGAACTTGCTAGAGTACTAATCATGCATCAAAACTAGTTTCTACCACTTAGAACAAACATGCAAGCTCACTAAACATGTTACCTACAGCAGCAAAATATTCAAGATATACTCCACCAAACAAAATTCTACTTGGATAATCGAAGGAGTCACATACCGAAGAGCAAATGTGCCAAATTTCGGACTGAAATCCGGGATGAGCAAAGAGATCGAGAAATCTGGAGTTCTTGAGCAAAAACACGAGTGAGAGGAAGCCGGTGTCGATTTTTTCGGGAGAGAGAAGAGTGTGGGAGGAAGAGATGCTAAAGTGGGGTAAAGGGGGCCCACACACCGGGGTGGCGCGCCCCCTTGCCGGCCGCGCCGGCATGTGGGGTGCCACCCTGGGGTGCCCCACCGGTCACCCCCGAGTGCTCCCGGTGCCTCGTCGAAAAATAGGACCAACGGTATAATTTTTGTGAATTTTTGAAAACTTTGAAAAATGCACATTTCCGGGTATTAAGTTTATTATTACCGGCAGGAAATTTTTTGAATCTCTAAATGACTAAGGAACTTTGCAAAATAAAAGTGCTACAGCAACTAGAGCAAGTGGAGGAAGAAAGAAATGTTGTTTACCTCCTCTATGCATATAAAAAGTATTTGTTAACAAGGTTGATCAAGTCTTGCCACCAAATAAATTTTACATAGCATAAGAAGAAATAAACCTCAAATCAATCATGTTACCTTGTATTGTATTGATATGGATCCAATCACAAGAGTTTGATATTCTTCTTTAGGCTCATATATTGGACAATCTATAGTTCCCACTTTGATAGTTCTCACATTAGAAATTGTATTAACTCCACATGCTTTTTCAATTCTCTTGGGGAAATAGACGGTGTGCTCCTTATCATCAACATTGAAAGTAACCTTTCCTTTATTGCAATCAATAACAGCCCCTGCGGTGTTAAGAAAAGGTCTCCCAAGAATAATAGACATATTATCATCTTCAGGCATTTCCAACACAACAAAATCAGTTAATATCAAGCAGCTTATTAGTAACTTGAACAGAACATCCTCACATATACCAACAGGAATAGCAAGTAGATTTATCAGCCATTTGCAAAGATATATCAGTAGGTATCAACTTATCTAAGTAAAGTCTCTTATAAAGAGAAAAAGGCATAACACTAACACCGCCTCCCAAGTCACATAGAGCAGTTTTAACATAATTATTCTTAATAGAACAAGGAATAGTAGGTATACCTGGGTCGCCCAACTTCTTTGGAACTTTGCCATTGAAAGAGTAATTAGCAAGCATAGTGGAAATTTCCTCATTGGGGATTTTCCTTTTGTTAGTAACAATATCTTTCATATACTTTGAATAAGGAGGCAATTTAATAGCATCAGCCAAAGGGATTTGCAAGAATAAAGGTTTCATCCAATCACAAAATTTATTATAGTGTTCTTCTTCCTTTGATTTTAGTTTGTTAGCAGGAAAAGGCATTTGCTTTTGCACCCAAGGTTCCCTTTCATTACCATGTTTCTTAGCAATAAAATCTTCTTTAGTATACTTTTTATTTTTATCTTGCTTTTCAGTGTTCATCTTCAACTTCTTCTTTATCGAAACATCATTCTTATCATTACCATTATTATTATCATGTTCATTACCACTTTCAGTTTCAGCATCGGAAATAGAAATACTATTAGGATCATTAACGAGTTCAGTAGGATTCTACAACATTTTTATGTTTCTTCTTCTTTTTCTTAGATGGAGCACTTGGTTCAATGCGTTGAGAATCTTGTTCAATTCTTTTGGGATGCCCTTCAGGATATAGAGGATCCTGGGTAGAGACACCACCTCTAGTTGTTACTTCATAAGCATGTTTCTCTTCAGAATTATTTTGCAATAAGTCATTTTGTACTTTAGTGAGTTGATCAATTTGAGTTTGAACCATTTGAAAATGTTTAACAAGCATCTTAACATCATTGGAGGTTCTCTCCACAATATCATGCAAATTGCTAATAGCTTGAGAATTTTCCATTAGATGATTCTCTACTCTCATATTAAAATTTTCTTGCTTAACAATATAATTATCAAACTCATCTAAGCATTGCGCAGGAGGTTTTGAATACGGAATATCTTCCCTAGTAAAGCGCTGAAGGGAGTTTACCTCAATCATGGATGAAGGGGGAATTATCTCACATATATCTTCTATGGGAGGTAGATTCTTCACATCTTCAGATTTAATACCTTTCTCCTTGAGAGACTTCTTGTATTCCCTCATATCTTCATCATTCAATTTAATTAAACCCCTCTTCTTTAATATTGGCGTTGGAGTTGGTTCAGGCGTAGTCCAATCATCATGATTCCGGCCTATTTTAGCCAATAATTCTTCAGCTTCGTCTGGAGTTCTTTTCTGAAAACACAACCAGCACAACTATCCAAATATGCCCTAGACTCAATGGTTAGTCCACTATAAAATATATCAAGTAGATCATTCTTTTCTAAATCATGTCCGGGTCGAGCTCTGATAAGAGAACAAAATCTTGCCCAAGCCTCGTGCAATTTCTCTTCATCTCCCTCGGTCAAATCTATAAATTCTCTCGTAAAGCAATATGTTGAGCACTAGGAGGAAAGTATTTTCGAAAGAAAACATCACGCAAATCAGTTGGATTTTTAATAGAACCAGGAGGCAAATTATTATACCAAGTTTTAGCATCATCCTTTAATGAGAAAGGAAAAAATTTAGCGACAAAGTAAGTACGCATCTTGATATCATCAGAAAACAAACTACTCATAGAAGAAAGTTCAATCATGTGTTCTACAACACTTTCTTTTTCAGTACCACAAAAGGGTGCTTTCTCTACAATAGCTATATGAGATAGATCAAGAGAAAAATCATAATCTTTAACCTTAATGCATATAGGAGATGTGGCAAATTTAGGATCAGGAGATAACTTATGTCTAACAGTATATTGTGTGAGAAACTTTTTAATTTTACTTGCATCAGCAGTAGCATTGCATCTGTTAATAAGATCATCATTAAGCTCCACATAATCTTCATCAAGATCATCACTAGAATAATCAAGTTCAGGTGAACTAACAGGTGTAGTAGCATCAGGAGTTTCAGCATTTTCAATCTGTCTAGACCTAGCAATTGTAGCATCTAGAAAGGATCCCAATGAACAACTATCATCAAGCACAGCAGAAATATTATCAATATTATGAGAGTTTTCAGATTCAGCAGAAGTACCAGCATGTGAAGCATGTGGTGGTGAAACAAGTTTATCAATCACAGATGGTGAATCAAGAGCAGCAGAGGTACTCAGAGTTGTACCTTTTCTTCTAGTGGATGGTAATATGGCAACTTTAGTATCGCGAGGTTTACCCATGATGGAGAATTTGCAGCGAACAATATAAATCCAAGTGAACTTCCAAATAAAGCTATGCTCCCCGGCAACGGCGCCAGAAAACAGTCTTGATGACCCACAAGTATAGGGGATCGCAGCAGTCTTCGCGGGTAGTAAAACCCAATTTATTGATTCGACACAAGGGGAGACAAAGAATACTTGAAAGCCTTAACAACGGAGTTGTCAATTTAGCTGCACACTGGAAACAGACTTGCTCGCAAGAGTTTATCGAGAGTAACAGTTTTATAGCAAGTAGCAGTAGTGAAATAACAGCAGCAGAGTAACGAGACGACGAGTAGTGATTATAGTAAACAACATGATTAAAATACTGTAGGCACGGGGACGGATAACGGGCGTTGCATGGATGAGAGAAACTCATGTAACAATCAAGCAGGGCATTTGCAGATAATAATAAAACGGTGTCTAAGTACAAAGCAATCAATAGGCATGTGTTCCAATTATAATCGTACGTGCTCGCAATGAGAAACTTGCACAACATCTTTTGTCCTACCAGCCGGTGGCAGCCGGGCCTCAAGGGAATCTACTGGATATTAAGGTACTCCTTTTAATAGAGTACCGGAGCAAAGCATTAACACTCCGTGAACACATGTGATCCTCACATCACTACCATCCCCTCCGGTAGTCCCGATTTCTGTCACTTCGGGGCCATTGGTTCCGGACAGCGACATGTGTATACAACTTGCAGGTAAGACCATAAACAATGAATATCATGATGAAATAATAACATGTTCAGATCTGAGATCATGGCACTCGGGCCCTAGTGACAAGCATTAAGCATAACAAGTTGCAACAATATCATCAAAGTACCAATTACGGACACTAGGCACTATGCCCTAACAATCTTACACTATTACATGACCAATCTCATCCAATCCCTACCATCCCCTTCGGCCTACAGCGGGGGAATTACTCACACATGGATGGGGGAAACATGGCTGGTTGATGAAGAGGCGTCGGTGGTGATGGCGGCAATGATCTCCTCCAATTCCCCGTCCCGGCGGAGTGCCAGAACGGAGACTTCTGGCTCCCGAGGCGGAGTTTCGCGATGTGGCGGCGTTCTGGAGGGTTTCTGGCGACTTCGACTTCTCTCCGTGCGTTTTTAGGTCGAGGGCGATAAGTAGTCCGAAGGAGGGCGTCGGAGGCCGACCGAGGCCGCCACACACTAGGGCCGCGCGCCCCCCTCCTGGGCCACGCCGCCCTAGGGTGTGGGGCCCTCGGGCCTCCACCCGACTTGCCCTTCTGGCTCCGTAAGTGTTCAGGGAAAATAGGGCCTTCTGTAAAAATTCCGAGGTTTTTCCTGAAAGTTGGATTTCTGCACAAAAACGAGACACCAGAACAGTTTTGCTGAAAACATCGTTAGTCCGTGTTAGTTGCATCCAAAATACACAAATTAGAGGTAAAACAACAGCAAAAGTGTTCGAGAAAGTAGATACGTTTTGGACGTATCAGTGTGTCGCGAGGTGATGTGGTTGGAGAGGGAAAAAGAAAAACAGTAGATTCTGCCTGACCGGTACTATCGGTACCAGGAGCGGTAGTACCGCTACCCTACTGGTACCGCCCTGAAGTACCGCTCTAAGTGTTTGCACTGAAAAGTCCCACAGAGTGCGTTACGGTACCTCTACGGTACCATGAGCGGTAGTACCGCTTGTAAGCGGTAGTACCGCCTTGGTACCGTAACACAAGTTACGGCACTACCGCGCTGGTACCGCTAAGGTACCGCAAGGAGTCTGAGGCTCGCAAGGTCGTTGCAGTACCTCGAGCGGTACCGCCAGCGGTACTACCGCTATGAGCCCATGTGGCGAATCTGTGGGGGAATTTCAAACCCAGAGCGGTACTACCGCTTGCCCAAGCGGTAGTACCGGTTGTGCGGGATCTGCACATAACGGTTGGATTTGGAGGGACCTATAAAAAGGCCCCTTCTTCCCCAGCTCGATTTTATCTCTTCTCTCTCTCTCCTCCATTGTTGCTGAGCTCAAACCTTGAGGATCTCCCCACCTACCCAACCAATCTTGCTCAAACTTTGTGGAGTGGTGGAGGAGGTCTCGATCTATAGTTCTACCAAGAGAGAAGTCACCAATACTTTCTAGTCCTTAGTGGATCTTGGAGTTAGGTTTCCTATGGTGGGATCTTGGAGGATGTGCTCCTATGAAGGCTAGCTTGGAGTTGTGCTAGCCCCATAGGGTGTTGGGAGCCTCCGGTGTTGTGGAGCTCGCCCCAACCTTGTGAAGGAACTGCCGCCTCGACCGGCTGCTTAGTGGAGAAGAGAAAGCTCCTTTGTGGGGCTTTCTCGAGGAAGAAGGTGAGACCTTCCTTCGTGGTGTGGTCATCTAGACTTCGTGGCTAGCACCTCCTCAACGTAGACGTAATCCCTCTTGTGGGAGGAACTGCGGGAAACAAACTTTGCCTCATCTCCACACACCCCGGTTGTCCCGCTCCCTAACTTTACTATCTTGCTTGGTTCCTTTGCTTGTTGCACTAGCCTAGGATCATACTAGGAACACCCCTACCTCTAAAGCTATCACCTTTACTTCGGAATTGCATAAAAACTGAAAAAGACATAAAAATTGTGTAGCGCCCATTCACCCCCCTCTTGTTCGCTACGATCCATTCAACTGGATGACGACCCTCGAGTAGGATGCATGGCGGTGCCCGCCAACGGCCGCTGCCATTTAGCGCCACGCCTACCCGCGGTCCTCCTCCTCCATTGACGCGTAGGGGAATCTGGGAGGAGCTCGGGAGGTGGGGGAGAATGGGAGATTATGGAGAGAGAGAAAGCAGTAAGAAAACTGAGATAAGGTGGGGCGGTGGGCACAAAAATTCTGGAGATGGAGGCCAGCCTCACAAGCAGAGAAAAATATTAGAGGCACCCAAAAGTAAGCACCAAATGAGAAACTAGGTGGAGGTAAAATAGAAAGGCAAAGCAAGGTGGTACACATGGAAAAGGACAGATGCACAAAAGTACACGTGTCAGCTAACATCATAGGCCCAAAAAAATCCAAAAATCTGTGAAAAATCGAGTTTGTTAAGGTTTAGTATAGTAGTTATGAGTAGTCAATGCAAACACCGTCTAGAACAGCAGTGGGGAAAGAACCAGATTGTTTTGCTAGCGCCCCGGGTGATAAATAAATAATATACTATCCGGTTTCATATCATTGACTTCTACTGACCTAATTAATTTTCACCGGCTCACATTCCCAACTGCCCTTGCCCTACATTAATGACTTGCATGCAATACTCAACCAGAAATAATTGCTGCTTACTTTGTGCACATATCACAGAGCTGTAGGGATTCGTTGCATAGAAAACAAAAATTTTCCTACCGCGAACACACAATCCAAGCCAAGATGCAATCTAGAAGACGGTAGCAACGAGGGGATTATCGAGTCTCACCCTTGAAGAGATTCCAAAGCCTACAAGATGAGGCTCTTGTTGCTGCGGTAGACGTTCACTTGCCGCTTGCAAAAGCGCGTAGAAGATCTTGATCACGGTGCCACGAACGGGCAGCACCTCCGTACTCGGTCACACGTTCGGTTGTTGATGAAGATGACGTCCACCTCCCCGTTCCAGTGGGCAGCGGAAGTAGTAGCTCCTCTTGAATCCGACAGCACGACGGCGTGGTGTCGGTGGTGGTGGAGAAACCCGGCGGAGCTTCGCTAAGCGTGCGGGATGTGGTGGAGGAGAGAGGGCCGCTAGGGTTTGGGAGAGGGGGCGCCGGCCACTAGGGGGTGCGGCCACCTTGTGGTCTTGGGGTGGCCGGGCCCCTCCCCTTGGCCCCTCATTATATAGGTGGAAGTCCCAAGTGTTGGACTACAAGTCTCCGAATAAGACCCGAACCCAAAACCTTCCATGTGATAGGGAAACCTACCCAAGGTGGGAATCCCACTTGGGGTGGGATTCCCCCTTTCCATGTGGGGGTGGGGGGGTGGCCGGCCCCCTTTAGGGGAGTTCACTTGGGACTCCTCCCCCTTAGGGTTGGCCGGCCATGGGAGGTGGAGTCCCTCCGGGACTCTGCCTTCCTTAGTGGTTTCTTCCAGACTTTTCTAGAACCTTCCATAGAACCTTCCGGATCATTTCAAATCTTATAAAATGACTTCCTATATATGAATCTTATTCTCCGGACCATTCCGGAACTCCTCGTGATGTCCGGGATCTCATCCGGGACTCCGAACAAATATTCGAACTCCATTCCATATTCAAGTTCTACCATTTCAACATCCAACTTTAAGTGTGTCACCCTACGGTTCGCGAACTATGCGGACATGGTTGAGTACTCACTCGACCAATAACCAATAGCGGGATCTGGAGATCCATAATGGCTCCCACATATTCAACGATGACTTTAGTGATCGAATGAACCATTCACATACGATACCAATTCCCTTTGTCACGCGATATTTTACTTGTCCGAGGTTTGATCATCGGTATCACTTCATACCTTGTTCAACCTCGTCTCCGACAAGTACTCTTTACTCGTACCGTGGTATGTGGTCTCTTATGAACTTATTCATATGCTTGCAAGACATTAGACGACATTCCACCGAGAGGGCCCGGAGTATATCTATCCGTCATCGGGATGGACAAATCCCACCGTTGATCCATATGCCTCAACTCATACTTTCCGGATACTTAATCCCACCTTTATAACCACCCATTTACGCAGTGGCGTTTGGTGTAATCAAAGTACCTTTCCGGTATAAGTGATTTACATGATCTCATGGTCATAAGGACTAGGTAACTATGTATCGAAAGCTTATAGCAAAAAACTTAATGACGTGATCTTATGCTACGCTTAATTGGGTGTGTCCATTACATCATTCACATAATGATATAACCTTGTTATTAATAACATCCAATGTTCATGATTATGAAACTAATCATCTATTAATCAACAAGCTAGTTAAGAGGCATACTAGGGACTCTTTGTTGTTTACATATCACACATGTATCAATGTTTCGGTTAATACAATTATAGCATGGTATATAAACATTTATCATAAACATAAAGATATATAATAACCACTTTTATTATTGCCTCTTGAGCATATCTCCAACAAGAGCATCATCACATGGTCCAGATTCCAGGGACACATACCTCCAGGTTTACAAAGTCCGCGTACAGTAGCACTTTCGATCGTGCTACACGGGCGTGTGCGGGTCAGGGGTTCGGCGTGTGGCGCATGGCTGGTGTGGCCCGTCATGGCAGACATCATGGTACATGTGGCGGCACTGGACGCATGGACGTGTGACAAGGGGGACGTTCCTAGCCTGGGGCTTGTCGACGAGGGCGTCGATCTTCTAAGGGGGGGAGTGCGACATCCTGGCCTAGGGCTCAATATTATTGATAGAATACTCATATCAACAAGTTGCAACTTCTTTTGCGGAAGCTGATCTCCAAAGAACTCCTAGGTTAAGCGTTGATACGTCTCCGACGTATCGATAATTTCTTGTGTTCCATGCCACATTATTGATGATATCTACATGTTATATGCACATTTTATGTCATATTTATGCGTTTTCTAGAACTAACCTATTAACAAGATGCCGAAGTGCCAGTTCCTGTTTTCTGCTGTTTTTTTGTTTCAGAAATCCTAGTAACGAAATATGCTCGGAATTGGACGAAATCAACGCCCAGGTTCCTATTTTGCCCGGAAGCATCCAGAACACACGAGAGCCGCCAGAGGAGGGCCCTATGGGCCCTAGACGACAGGGTGGCGCGGCCAGGGCCTGGGCCGCGCCCCCCTATGGTGTCGCCGCCTCGTTGACCCTCCGACGCCGCCTCTTCGCCTATAAGAAGCCCCTCGACCTAAAACCTCGATACGGAAGAACCACGATACGGAAAACCTTCCAGAGCCGCCGCCATCGCGAAGCCAAGATCTGGGGGACAGGAGTCTCTGTTCCGGCACGCCGCCGGGACGAGGAAGTGCCCCCGGAAGGCTTCTCCATCGACACCGCTGCCATCTCCACCGCCATCTTCATCACCGCTGCTGCTCCCATGAGGAGGGAGTAGTTCTCCATCGAGGCTCGGGGCTGTACCGGTAGCTATGTGGTTAATCTCTCTCCTATGTACTTCAATACAATAATCTCATGAGCTGCCTTACATGATTGAGATTCATATGATGATGCTTGTAATCTAGATGTCATTATGCTAATCAAGTGAATTTTACTCATGTGATCTCCGGAGACTCCTTGTCCCACGTGTGTAAAGGTGACAAGTGTGTGCACCGTGTGGGTCTCTTAGGCTATATTTCACAGAATACTTATTCACTGTTATGAATGGCATAGTGAAGTGCTTATTTATATCTCTTTATGATTGCAATGTATTTTGTATCACAATTTATCTATGTGCTACTCTAGCAATGTTATTAAAGTAGTTTTATTCCTCCCGCACGGTGTAATGGTGACAAGTGTGTGCATCCGTGTTAGTACTTGGTTTATGCTATGATTATGATCTCTTGTAGATTATGAAGTTAACTATTGCTATGATAGTATTGATGTGTATTATTCCTCCTACATAGCATGAAGGTGACAGTGTGCATGCTATGTTAGTACTTGGTTTAGTCGAATTGATCTCTCATGCACTCTAAGGTTATTTAAATATGAACATTGAATTGTGGAGCTTGTTAACTCCGGCATTGAGGGTTCGTGTAATCCTACGCAATGTGTTCATCATCCAACAAGAGTGTAGAGTATGCATTTATCTATTCTGTTATGTGGTCAAAGTTGAGAGTGTCCACTAGTGAAAGTTTAATCCCTAGGCCTTGTTCCTAAATACTGCTATCGCTGCTTGTTTACTATTTTACTGCGTTACTACTGCTGCGTTACTACTGCTACCATATTACCACCATCAACTACACGCCAGCAAGCTATTTTCTGGTGCTGTTGCTACTGCTTATTCATACCACCTGTATTTCACTATCTCTTCGCCGAACTAGTGCACCTCTTAGGTGTGTTGGGGACACAAGAGACTTCTTGCTTTGTGGTTGCAGGGTTGCATGAGAGGGATATCTTTGACCTCTTCCTCCCTGAGTTCGATAAACCTTGGGTGATCCACTTAAGGGAAACTTGCTGCTGTTCTACAAACCTCTGCTCTTGGAGGCCTAACACTGTCTACAAGAATAGAAGCTCCCGTAGACATCAAGCGTGCTTTGGCCCGGTGCGATTTGAGGATGGGTGACCGACTGGGAAGTTGATCCCGGGTGCGCATGAGTGAGGACAAAGTGCGCAGAAAAAGACTAGTGTTGGTCCGTGGGGCCAGTCTAGAGATCCTAGAGAGCTACCAGGGGTGACATGTTGATACGTCCAAAACGTATCTACTTTCCCGAACACTTTTGCTATTGTTTTGCCTCTAATTTGTGTATTTTGGATGCAACTAACACGGACTAACGCTGTTTTCAGCAGAACTGTTCTGGTGTCTCGTTTTTGTGCGTAAATCCAACTTTCAGGAAAAACCTCGAGATTTTGACGAAAGGCCCTATTTTCCCGAATACCGGGGGAGCCGAAGGACAAATCAAGTGGAGGCCCGAGGGCCCCACACCATAAGGCGGCGCGGCCTAGGGGGGGCCGCGCGGCCCTATGGTGTGGCCCCCTCGGCTGGCCTCCGACACCCCCCTTTGGACTACTTATTCGCCTCGACCTAAAAACGCACGAAAAGAAGTCGAAGTCGCCAGAAACCCTCCAGAACGCCGCCACATTGCGAAACTCCGTCTCGGGAGCCAGAAGTCTCCGTTCTGGCACTCCGCCGGGACGGGGAATTGGAGGAGATCATCACCGCCATCACCGCCAACGCCTCTCCATCAACCAGCCATGTTTCCCCCATCCATGTGTGAGTAATTCCCCCGCTGTAGGCCGAAGGGGATGGTAGGGATTGGATGAGATTGGTCATGTAATAGCATAAGATTGTTAGGGCATAGTGCCTAGTGTCCGTAGATGTTACTTTTATGATATTGTTGCAACTTGTTATGCTTAATGCTTGTCACTAGGGCCCGAGTGCCATGATCTCAGATTTGAACATGTTATTGATTCATGAAGATATTCGTTGTTTATGATCTTACTCGCAAGTTGTATACACATGTCGCTGTCCGGAACCAATGGCCCCGAAGTGACGAAATCGGGACAACCGGAGGGAATGGTAGCGATGTGAGGATCACATGTGTTCACGGAGTGTTAATGCTTTGCTCCGGTACTCTATTAAAAGGAGTACCTTAATATCCAGTAGTTTCCCTTGAGGCCCGGCTGCCACCTGGCTGGTAGGACAAAAGATGTTGTGCAAGTTTCTCATTGCGAGCACGTACGACTATAATTGGAACACATGCCTATTGATTGATTAGTACTTGGATACCATTTTATTATTATCTCGCAAATGCCCTGCTATGATTGTTACATGAGTTTCTCTCATCCATGCAACGCCCGTCATCCGTCCCCGTGCCTACGATATTTTAATCCTGCTCGTTTACTAAAATCACTACTGCTGTCTTTGTTACTCTGCTCGCTGTTATTTCACTACTGCTACTGCTATAAAACTGTTACTACTGATAAACTCTTGCGAGCAAGTCTGTTTCCAGGTGCAGCTGAATTGACAACTCCGCTGTTAAGGCTTTCAAGTGTTCTTTGTCTCCCCTTGTGTCGAATCAACAAAATGGGTAATACTTCCCTCGAAGACTGTTGCGATCCCCTATAGTTGTGGGTCATCAAGACTATTTTCTGGCGCCGTTGCAGGGGAGCATAGCTTTATTTGGAAGTTCACTTGGATTGATATTGTTCGCTGCAAATTCTCCATCATGGGTAAAACTCGCGATACTAAGGTCGCCATATTACCATCCACTACAAGAAAAGGTACAACTCGAGTACCTCTGCTGCTCTTGATTCACCATATGTGATTGATAAACTTGTTTCACCGCCACATGCTTCAAATGCTCGGTACTTCGCTGAATCTGAAAACTCTCATAATACCGATAATATTTCTGCTGTGCTTGATGATAGTGGTTCATTGGGAACTTTTCTAGATGCTTCAATTGCTAGGTCTAGACAAATTGAAAATACTCGAAACTCCCGATGTTACTACACCTGTTAATTCACCTGAACTTGAATACTCTAGTGATGATCTTGATGAAGATTATGTGGAACTTGATGATGATTTTATTGAAAAATGCCATGCTACTACTGATGCAAGAAAAATTAAAAAGTTGCTTGCGTAACATACCGTTAGATATAAACCGTCTCCCGATCCTAAATTTGCCACATCTCCTATAAACATTAGGGATAAAGATTATGATTTTTCTCTTGATCTATCTCATATAGCTATTGTTGAGAAAACACCTTTTTGTGGTACTGAAAAAGAAAGTGCTGTTGAACACATGACTGAGTTATCTACTTTGAGTAGCTTGTTTTCTGATGATGTTAAGAAGCGTACTTACTTTGTTTCTAAAATCTTTCCATTCTCATTAAAAGATGACGCTAAAACTTGGTATAATAGTTTGCCACCTAGTTCTATTAAAAGTCCAAAAGAATTGCTTGCTGTTTTCTTCCGGAAATACTTTCCTGCTAGTGCTCAACATGCTTCTTTGCAGAGAGTTTATAATTTTGATCAGGGAGATGAAGAGAAATTGCTCGAGGCTTGGGCGAGATTTTGCTCTCTTATTAGAGCTCTGCCCGACCATGATTTAGAAAAGCATGATTTACTTGATATATTTTATAGTGGACTAACCATTGAGTCTAGGGCATACCTGGATAGTTGTGCTGGTTGTGTTTTCGGAAAAGAACTCCGTACGACGTCGAAGAATTATTGGCTAAAATAGGCCGGAATTATGATGATTGGAATACGCCTCGAACCAACTCCAACGCCAATAGTGAAGAAGAGGGGTTTAATTAAATTGAATGATGAAGATTTGAGGGAAGCCAAGAAGTCTCTCAAGGAGAAAGGTATTAAATCTGAAGATGTGAAGAATCTACCTCCTATAGAAGATATATGTGAGATAATTCCCCCTTCATCCATGATTGAGGTAAATTCCCTTCAACGCTTTACTAGAGAAGATATTCCGTATTCAAAACCTCCTGCGCAATGCTTAGATGAGTTTGATAATTATATTGTTAAGCAAGAAAATTTTAATATGAGAGTAGAGAATCATCTAATGGAAAATTCTCAAGCTATTGGTGAATTGCATGATATTGTGGAGAGAACCTCCAATGATGTTAAGATGCTTGTTAAACATTTTCATATGGTTCAAACTCAAATTGATCAACTCACTAAAGTGCAAAATGACTTGTTAGGAAATAATGCTAAAGAAAAACATGCTTATGAAGTAACAACTAGAGGTGGTGTCTCTACCCAGGATCCTCTATATCCGGAAGGGCATCCCAAAAGAATTGAACAAGATTCTCAACGCATTGAACCTAGAGCTCATTCTAAGAAAAAGAAGAAGAAACATAAAAATGTTGTAGAATCCTCTGAACCTGCTAATGATCCTAATAGTATTTATATTTCTGATGCTGAAACTGAAAGTGGTAATGAACATGATAAAGATAATGATAAGAATGATACTCCCGATAAAGAAGAGGTTGAAAAAGAACCTGAAAAGCATGCTAAAAATAAAAAGTATACTAAAGAAGATTTTATTGCTGAGAAACATGGTAATGAAAGAGAACCTTGGGTGCAAAAGCAAATGCCTTTTCCTGCTAAGAAACTAAAATCAAAGGAAGAGGAACACTATAATAAATTCTGTGATTGGATGAAACCTTTATTCTTGCAAATCCCTTTGACCGATGCTATTAAATTGCCTCCTTATTCAAAGTATATGAAAGATATTGTTACTAACAAAAGGAAAATCCCCAATGAGGAAATTTCCACTATGCTTGCTAATTACTCTTTCAATGGCAAAGTTCCAAAGAAGTTGGGCGACCCAGGTATACCTACTATTCCTTGTTCTATTAAGAATAATTATGTTAAAACTGCTCTATGTGACTTGGGCGCCGGTGTTAGTGTTATGCCTTTTTCTCTTTATAAGAGACTTTACTTAGATAAGTTGATACCTACTCGATATATCTTTGCAAATGGCTGATAAATCTACTGCTATTCCTGTTGGTATATGTGAGGATGTTCCTGTTCAAGTTACTAATAACCGCTTGATATTAACCGATTTTGTTGTGTTGGAAATGCCTGAAGATGATAATATGTCCATTATTCTTGGGAGACCTTTTCTTAACACCGCAGGGGCTGTTATTGATTGCAATAAAGGAAAGGTTACTTTCAATGTTGATGATAAGGAACACACCGTCTATTTCCCCAAGAGGATTGAAAAGCGTGCGGAGTTAATACTATTTCTCATGTGAGAACTATCAAAGTGGGAACCATCGATTGTCCTATATATGAGCCTAAAGAAGAATATCAAACTCTTATGATTGGATCCATATCAATACAATTCAAGGTAACATGATTGATTTGAGGTTTATTTCTTCATATGCTATGTAAAATTTATTTGGTGGCAAGACTTGATCAACCTTGTTAACAAATACCTTTTATATGCATAGAGGAGGTAAACAACATCTCTTTCTTCCTCCACTTGCTTTAGTTGCTGTAGCATTTTAATTTGCAAAGTTTCTTAGTTGATTTGAGACTTCAAAAAAAAAAAAAAAATTGGCCAGTAATAATAAACTTAATACCCAGAAATGTGCATTTTTCAAAGTTTTCAAAAATTCGCGAAAATTACACCGTTGGTCCTATTTTCGACGAGGCACCTGGGAGCACCAGAGGATGACCTGTGGGGCACCACAGGTGCCACACCACAGGCCGGCGCGGCCAAGGAGGTGGGCGCGCCACCATGTGGTGTGGGCCCCTCCTTGCCCCACTACATCATCTCTTTCTCCTAGCATCTTCTCTCTCCCGAAAAAACTCGAACCAACTTTCTCTCACTCGCGTTTTTGCTCAAGAGCTCAGGATTTTTCGATCTCTTTGCTCAGCCCAGATTTCTGTTTGAAATTTGGCACATTTGCTCTCCGGTATGTGACTCCTTCGATTATCCAAATAGAATTTTGTTTGGTTGAGTATATATTGAATATTTTGCTGCTGTAGGTAACATGTTTAGTGAGCTTGCATGCTTGTTCTAAGTGGTAGAAACTAGTTTTGATGAATGATTAGTACTCTAGCAAGTTCCTATGGTAGTTTCCCTCAATTATATGTCACCAAATCAAGTTTATATTGTTTGTTGAAAATTTCAGAAAATGGAAGGAGGTAGGCACCAACTCAACCAACATGAGTTGGAGGTGCCACAGGTCATGAGAGTTCACCGGGAAGAAGGAGTATATCCCACTTACTATCCGTGTGCGGATTTCATGAGAAGTGCAGGGATTTTGCAGGACGTCCAAAATTTAATCTCTCGTGCAGGATTGGATGATTTTGTTGATGGGGAACCATGCCAATATGTGAAGCTGACTATGTCAGTAGTGCAAGATTTTAAATTCAATTGGTCACAATCTAACCCCATGGTTCAGTACGAAATTTATGATAAAACTATCAACTTGCCATTCAGTGAGTTTTGTGCAGCAATCAAAGTGCCACAATGGGGATCATGCGAGAAGATAAAGGGATCGCCGCAAGAGCTCTTGGACCTCTTCAAGATGATTTGTCATGGAAGGAGTTTCTCAGAGGATGATGGTAAAATCAGTAGTATTCATTTCCCAGCTATTCGTTACTTCGCCTATTTCATTACCAAGTGCGTTCTAGCGAGAAAGAATGGAGGTAAAATAACTATCCCGGATCTAGCCTTTCTAGTTGCTGCATTACAAGGTAATAGGACTTATAACTTGGGAGCTTTGATAGCCAACAGACTTGCCACTAACCGTGAGAATGGAGGAATTTGTGGGGGTCTCATCGCCTCTCGTTTATTAGCTATGCATAATGTGAGACCTCACCATCTTGATATTCCGCTCCCCATGGAGAAACTTGACATAGCTTCCATGATTAAGCATGAATTTCTTTCTAGTTCGTCTAATTTAGGGAACCTGTCTTATAGAATAACATTTTACAAGAAATCTTGGACAAGGACTAAGAAAGTTGAAAAATTAGTAGGATTGCCTGCACCTTCTCTGTTTAACTTTGATTCCAGGGAGGATTGGTCAGTCACGGAAAGTGCGGTTAACGCATACATAGAGGGAGGAAGCCATCGTGCACGAGACAACACGGATGAGGTCGAGGAACACCTCGACTCGTCATCCGATGCAGCAAGCTCTTCACATCCACAAGCTGGGTATGAGGAACCCCCACGCTTTTCTTCTGCATCGGCACCTTATTATGACTACTCCACGTATGATCCACCGGCGTGGAACCCAGGTCCTCGATGGGGTTGAACTCCACTTAGGCCAAAAGCCTAAGCTTGGGGGGAGGTATACCGGCATCACTCATTCTTTGAATATTATGGTTGCTGGATACTTGTACATACTTGTTTAGTTTGTTTGAGTGGTTTTCTAATGAGAGAAGATGATGTTTGGGGAAGTGCTGCCTGAAAACAGATTCTGGGCTGTTACCGTAAAAATTCGTGCGCACAGCCAAAACGTTATTTTGCAAAGCCAATTTTTGTGCATGTTCCCCAGATTGTTATCTAACTTTCATTAGTTGAACACTTTTTGAACTGAGCAACGTAAGATTTTTGTAAAAATCGATTTATGTACTGCTGTCAGGTTTTGGTAGATTTCTGCCATCTCGCTTTTCTGTGTTTCTTTTAGTTTGCTATTTCTTGTTTTCACTTTGTTTCTTGCCTAAAACACAAAAAGACCAAAAATATTTCTGTTGTTTCTCTTCATCATTTGTTTATCTTGGTTTCTTGCATTTGTTTTGCTTTATTTGCTATTGCTATTTTGCTATAAGAAAACCCAAAAAGATTTTGCTTTGTTTGCTTGTCTCCTTTTGTTCTTGTTCTCAAATTCGAAAACACCAAAAATATTTGCTGTTCTTCTTTGGTTTGTAAAGTTCATCATGAGTTCAATGGTCTTCGGTGGCTGGAGCGTGGTTTTCATTTCATATTATCCAAGCTACACAAGTGAAAAGGCAATAATGACGATCTACGGCAATCTGATTGTGGTGAGAGGCTGGTATGAACTCTATTTGTTTTCATTTTTGTACATATACTCATCCATGTGAGCATGCTTAGTTGGTTCATGTGAGGTATATGTCATTTAAGAAAGTCTAGTAGTTCATGATCTCTCATGGTTAGCTCCAATTTATTAATATGAGTAGCATGTCATAGATGTTTGCTTGCATTGTTTTATTCATAAGTAAGTATGGCATTGTGGTATCCTCCTCTGAATAATTCATTTATATCGACTTGGCACATGCTCACGCATGCATATGACTGAACAAGAGTCAATTAAGCCTCAATGATTTACATTGCTTCAGAGTTCTTGTATCACTTTTATGCCTCAGTTAATTTATTTTGCTGCAAGCATGATTATGACAGTTACTGCTCTCTTGATTTGTCGCTCCCTAGTCTTTTGCTAGCCTTCACTTGTACTGAGCGGGAATGCTGCTCGTGCCTCCAAACACATGAAAACCAAGTTATTCCAAAGTGTCCACCATAAATACCTATGCATGGCATTTCAAACCATTCCAAGTAAATTCTCATGCGCTACCTTTAAAACCTTCAAAATGCTTCTCAATTTGTGTTAATGTTTCATAGCTCATGAGGAAGTACGTGGTGTTTAGCTTTCAACCTTGTCATTTACTTTTGACGGACTCTCATATGGAATAGTGGCACATCCGCTTATCCAATAATTTTGCAAAAGAGCTGGCAATGGGATTCCCGGTCCCGAATTAATTAACTTAAATAGACACTCCTCCATGGTTTGTGATTGTTGGACGGCACCCGAAGGATTCGGTTAGCCATGGCTTGTGTAAGCAAAGGTTGGGGGGAGTGTCATCATCATAATAAAACTAAACTAAAAAGGCACTCCTTCATGGTATGTGATTGTTGGCAGGCACCCGAGGATTCGGTTAGCCATGGTTTGTGTAGGAAAGGTGGGAAGGAGTGCCACATAAACATGCAAATAATTCATGGGAGCCGCTCTTGAAAGTCCGGTTGGCGAGGTAGTTGGTGTACCCATTACCATTCGTTGACAACAACAAACACCTCTCAAAATAATTTTACTCCTGTTTTACAAATGAAAAGCTCTAGCGCGTGTTAATCCCTGCTTCCCTCTGCGAAGGGTCAATCTTTTACTTTTATGTTGTGTCTCCATCCTTTCTTTGAGCACTTTCTTGAGAGCACAACTGTCATTCTTAGTGTAATATGCTTGTCTCAAAATATGATTGATTGTGGTATAACTTTGATGCTTTTATCTTTGACAATCACTAATTCTAGTCTTTCTGTGAACTCCAGAGGTGCCCGGGCATTTATGTTTTGCCAATCAAATACAGGCAAGCGAGATACCACTTTATCATACTCTCTTATGAACATTGCAATCCTGCTTATATACATGATTCATGATGCTTATTATTAATTGTTGGTACCTCTTCATGATTGACATAGCTGTTAGATGATCTTATTTGCATGTACCTTATTATGAACTGCTCAAGTATTAGCCATATCATGAGAATATATACATCATATGAGCAAATGTGTTCGTGAAAGTTCTTTTATTGCTCAGTTGTTAACTGAATTGCTTGAGGACAAGCAATAAGCTAAGCTTGGGGGAGTTGATACGTCCAAAACGTATCTACTTTCCCGAACACTTTTGCTATTGTTTTGCCTCTAATTTGTGTATTTTGGATGCAACTAACACGGACTAACGCTGTTTTCAGCGAACTGTTCCGGTGTCTCGTTTTTGTGCATAAATCCAACTTTCAGGAAAAACCTCGGGATTTTGACGAAAGGCCCTATTTTCCCAGAATACTGGGGGAGCCAGAAGGACAAATCAAGTGGAGGCCCGAGGGCCCCACACCATAAGGCGGCGCGGCCTAAGGGGGCCCGCGCGGCCCTATGGTGTGGCCCCCTCGGCTGGCCTCCGACGCCCCCCTTCGGACTACTTATTCGCCTCGACCTAAAAACGCACGAAAAGAAGTCGAAGTCGCCAGAAACCCTCCAGAACGCCGCCACATCGCGAAACTCCGTCTCGGGAGCCAGAAGTCTCCGTTCTGGCACTCCGCCGGGACGGGGAATTGGAGGAGATCATCACCGCCATCACCGCCAACGCCTCTCCATCACATGCCCGGTCGGGAGGGGGTGGTCGGGGTGTTACAAAGCAGCATTACTAACACCATGTAGACACCAGAAGTCCAGCTTCTCCAAAACAATGCACCATCTTTGCCCGATCATAGATCTTAGGTTTTTACCCTGGAGAAAAGTTCTCGCTCTCCAAAAACAGTGTTTTCAACAAGGTCATTGCCAGACACAACCAATTAAGGCTAGACCTTGGATTTTCATCCTGGAAGGTAGGACTTTGAACTTCTCCAGTGTTGTCGCCCCCACTTCCGAAGCCCCGCTGCTCCAAATCACAGATCACCAAGCTAATTCATCATCGCCACGAAGAGTCAAATCATCATTGCTAGTTCCCAGATATCGGCGTCCATGACATTCTCCACCAGCTGACTTCACCATGGGTGAGAAAGCATGTCCTAGGATGGGAACAACCAGCTGAGCTTCCAACGCTCCCTCTAAAACCAAATGGTCAGAAAATTATGGGTACGTACGACCGAATCCCATCCGATCCAGAAAACTCCGAGCATGAGCGCCCAATAGATTACACCGGCGGAGCATTCCGGAACACGACACTTCCACCTGATCAAGGCGGACCTGCAACCGGTAGATCTTCATCGTGTCGTGAGAAGAATCCTAGGACCACCTCCATCTTTTGCGAGACTAGCAGCCCCCGTGCCAGCAGTCACTCATGTCGGACAGACAATGGAGAATAAGGTGCCACAAAGCACTCACATGGGCATGGCGGAAGCCATGATCCTCCTACGACGATTGGGCACAAGTGGGCCCAGATATGGCCCAGATCGGACCGCCACCACCAAACCGCCGCTGGAGATGACGACCCCCACACGCCACCCAGTGCTCAACGTCGACCGCCGGAGACGACGACCGCCACACACCTCCCACTGCTCAACGCCGTCACCGGAGTGCATCACGCCACTGCCACGATGGCCGCACTTCCCGACGTCCCTAGCCTGCACCCCACTGCCTCCCGTGATGCGCCGCCGCGGAGCCCTCTTGAAAGGACATGGAGCCCCCATGTGTGGTTTTGGTAATTGATGAAAATACCTATGGACTAATGGTTATATTGAGATTCTCTCTTAGGCCGTGTCCATAGGCAATGCTTGAGCCATATGTTGGTCTCAAGGTTGCAAGATGAAGAAGATCGAGTACAATGAAGAAGACGGATGAAGACGGTGTCGAAGAGAGATAAAGACGGTGTAGAAGATGAAGAGGGACGAAGATGGTGTAGAATAGATGAAGATGGTGGTGTGTATGTTGGATGAAGTGGATGACATGTACAATGATGAAGAGAGTGAAAACGGAGCTTGCCGGCTCGAGTGGAATGCGCAAGGTCAAGGTTTGTGCTCGGTAGGATAGTTGGTCGCATCACCGGAGAGAGCTCAAACCTTGCATGCATTGCATCGTGTTTCTTGGTTTTTGTTGGTTCTTATCCATGAGATGTTTTAGAGCTTGTGTTCATTCTCATGACAAGCTCTAGCTCATCGGAAATGGATTCCAGATGCATCTCATGTTGCGTGTTCGAGTTGGATGATATTCCCAGTTTACCGTAGTTAGAGGTTGCACCTCTAGTTAAGTAGGAAAATCATCCTCCACTCGTTTCCATGATTTCATCTTGTGTGGGGGTAGCTCTTATCGTCCTATTTCCGACAAAATTGGTTTCACCTCAATAGGAGTTTCCAAGCTCCGGTTATTGCGTTTCTCGTGTTGCGTTTTATTTGGAAAATAAAAAGAAAAAGAAAAAAGGGGTGGTACTACCGGGCCAGATACCGGCCCAGTACCGGCAGGGCTTCTGCAAGCCCTAGCCGGTACCAGGCTAGTACCTGGGCCGGTAGTACCGGCCGGCCCACCCAGCTCTTCTTCCTCCCCCCGCCAGCCAGCATGGCTCCTCCCAACCAGGCCGCCTCCCCATTCCGAGCTGGGCTGCGCCCTGCTCCCGCCGGCCCATGCTGCGCTGCTACCCCCTTGCCCGCACGTGGGCCGCTGCACAACATAGCCCAGCCGCGCCCAGCTTGCCACGCTTGTCCCCCGCGCGCACGCTCGCTCCTGAGCGTTGACTCGATCCCGCTAGCGAGGTGCTCGATCGGGAGATGCCTTCCTCGCTGCCCGCGTGCCCCTGAATTGCTGCCTCGCTCCCGTACGCTGCCCTGGTACATGATGGGTTGGCCCATTCCTGGTTGCACCAACCCAGCTCCGTCCAGGCCGGATTCCCTTCTTCTTTTCCCTATTTCTCTTCTCTATTTTGCACAGTTTTACATGGGCGGTAGTACCGGCCCATAGGATGGTAGTACCGGCCCAAGATGCCTTTTTGACTATTTCTGGATGTTGTTTTACACATAAGAGGTGGTACCGGTTCGAAGAGAGATAGTACCGGTTGGGCGTGAATCTGACCAGTTTTCTGCCCCAATGGACATATTTGTGGAGCCCCTATTTATACCTTTCTCCCACCTCGTGTCTAGCTAACTCTTCTACATCTATTCTCTCTCCTCCATTGTTGACCTTGAAGAGCTTGATCCTCCTCTTGATCCCCCACTATTTGTTGCATCTTTTTGGGGGAAAGGAGAGAGGAGATCTAGATCTAGTGCTCCACCAAGTGAATCCCCCTCCTTGTGAGGGGATCTTGATAGATCTAGATCTTGGAGTAATTTGGTGTTCCTCCTCCTATTTTGTTCTTCCTCCCTTATTCTCCCAATAGCTTTTGTAGCTTTGTTGGAATTTGGGAGAGAAGGACTTGGGCATCTTAGTGGTGTTCTTAGCCATAGCATTAGGTGCATCGGTTTGGGTTCTCTCCGGGGTTTCGGTCTCATGTGAGTTCGTATGAGTTCCCTCTAGGGTTCTTGGAACCCTAGAGGGCTTGTTGACCTTAGTGCTGGTTTTGCCTTCGTGGCCTTGTCGCCTTTGTGGCGTGCTAGCCTTTGTGGCCTTGTTGCCTTTGTGGCCTTGTCGCCTTTGTGGCGTTTTTACCTTTGTGGCGTGTTGTAGCCTTTGTGACTTTGCAGCCGTTTTTGGCACGTTGGAGCCTTTGTGTCCTTGTTGTCGTGTGTGGCATGTTGTAGCCTTTGTGGCCTTGTACTTTAGAGCCTCTGGTGTTGTGGAGTTTGCCTCAAGCTTGATACTTGGGTGTTTGCCCCAAGCTTGTATGGGTTCGGTGACCGCCCTCAAGGGTCTCTTAGTGGATCGAGGCTTTCCCTTTGGTGGGAAAGGCTCGAGGAGAATACTGTGGCCCTAGCGGCTTATTGGAGTGCCTCATGCCTCCACACCGCTCCAACAGAGAGTAGCACCCGCAAGGGTGTGAACTTCGGGAAACATCGTCGTCTCCTCATGCATTGGTTACTTCTCAACCCGAGCTTCTTTACCTATGCACTTTACACCGTGATGGCCTTCGCGCTTGATATTCAATATCTAGTTTGCTATCACCTTGTTGCTCATCATGCTTAGCATAGGTTGTTGGTGAAAATTGGCAAACCCTAGTTGATAGGCTTTATGCTTAACAAGTAAACCTTAGTTTTATTCCGCCTTGTTAAGCCTTCAAGTAGAAGTTTTATAACCCGCCTATTCACCCCCTCTAGGCGACATCCTTGTACATTCAATTGGTATCAAAGCTAGGGCACTCTTATCTTATTGGGCTTCACCGCCTTGATAGTAAAGATGTCGGCTAGAGGATTAGTGCACAATGACACTTTTAGATTTTATGGCACTAACTATGATGCTTGGAAATTATACATGCTTGATTATTTTCGGGGCATGCACCCACATATGGAGCAAATTATTGATATGGGTTTTTCTTCTCCCAAGAATCCACAAAATCCATCTTATGAGGAGATGAAATCTCTTATCTAGATGCTCAAGCTACTAAAGTGCTTTGCCATGTTGTGAGACATGTAGTTATCTCCTCAATCGCACCTTTCCGGAGTGCTCATGAGTTCTGGACAAAGCTTCAAGGTACATATGGTGCATCCAAGACCATTGAGGATGATTGCACTCCTTCCACTTCACCAATGTGGTGTAAGACACAAGGTAATGGCATGGTGAGTGGTGATGAACATTGCATTGTTGATAGTGAGCTTTCTCTTGATGATCCTTCATCTCTATCCCATTGCAATGATTCATCTTTGAACTTGAACACTTATAGTACTAGAAATGCTTTACATGCTAGTGTTGATAGTCCTTGCATATCTACATCTCATGATGATATGTTTGCCTTGTCTTGTTTCCATAATAAAAATGCTTTGTTTTCCTCTAGTATTTGTGTGACTAACAATGTAGAGGAAACCAAAGATACTATGGGCCAAGACAAGATCTTGGATGGAGCTTCAATTACTTCATCCATTTCATCATCTCACGGTTCTTACACATGCCTTATGACAAGGGTTTGTAAGGTATCTCCTTCTTTGGAACCCTATCTATGTAGTGATTATGAGGATGATGATATGGAATAACTTAATGTTGGTTCCTTAAACATGATGGGTGAGTTGGTCTTCCATGCGCTTCATAAGAAGAATTTTTTTTGCTCTAACTTTATGAAAATCTTGGCTTTTTCCATTGAGAGCTCAAAAATAATTGAGAAAATGGAAGAGCATGAGCGTGAGTATGCAAACGAGATTGCAACTCTTAGTGAATCTCTTGAAGAACAACAAACCATCAATGAATCTCTTGAGGAGACTTTTACTCTAGAGCTATCTAAAGTAAATGAATCTTGTGATAGAGCTTTAGAGGTGACACGTGATTTCGAAACTAAAAATGATGAGCTAGTAATTGCTCATGCTAAACTCCTTGAGGATTTTGAGCTTCTCAAAATGATTTTAGGTCCATTGAGAGTGAGCTCATCAAACTCACCGAGTCACATGAGCAACTTAAAGCTTCCAACTTAATAGAGCTTTCTAAGTTGCCTTCTCCTTGTGCTATTATTGATGATGCTTGTGCTACTAACTCTACCTCTTGTGAAGCATCTATCTTGAAGGAGAATGTTGAGCTAAGAGCTCAGCTTGCTTTGCTAACAAGCAATTATCAGAAATTGGAACAAAGTCATGGAAAGCTTTCTAGCTCCCATGATGATCTTCTAGTCTCTCATGATTTGCTAAAGTTATCTAATGAGGCTATCATGTCAAAGTAACATCTTGTGAGCCTCATGTGGGTACTAGCACTACTTATCAAAATGCTATTTTTCCATGTGCTAGTACTTGTAGTTCACCCACTCATGCTATTGATATATCTTGTGGTGAACTACCTTCTATGCCTTGTTGCTCCAACATTCCATGTGCTAGTGCTTGTAATTCACCCACTCATTTTATTGCTATATCTTGTGGTGAATTAGCTACCTTGCGTTGTTGCTCTAACAATGAAGCTTCCACTTCCTCTAGTACTTGTGTTGTTACTAACCATGTAGAGGAAATCGAAGAGCTCGAGGCCCAAGTCTCTTCTTCGAAGAAGGACTCGGTAAAGATTCATGAAGGGAAGAGCAAACTTGACGCCATGTTGAGTGAGCAACAATCCCCCAATGACAAGAGTGGACTTGGATTCAACACCAACAACAAGAAGAATTCCACCATGCACAAGCGAAACAAGGGACAAGGACATGTGAAGGATCCGACCAAGATTTTGTGCTTCAAGTGCAAGATTGAATGGCATCATGTTAGATCTTGCCCTTTGAAGAAGAATCCACTTGGCGAGAAGAAACAAGGGAAGCGGCCTAAGATGGAGCACATGGTCTACTTCGAGTTGAAGAAAGGCCGCTACCCAAGAAGGATCAAGCCAAGGCTCCAGTTGTGGAGAAATCAAGTGAGAAGAAGGAGAAGATGAGGTCATGCTACATATGCCGTGAGAAGGGACACATCTCCTCCTTTTGCACTATTGGTAACTCATCCAACCCTATCTTGATCGATGGTGCTTATTCTCTTCGTAAGGATAAGGTTTGAAAAAGGATGTGTTTGCCAAATATGTTGGCACTCATAGTGGTTTCACAAAAAGAACCATTTAGGTTGCCAAGCCTATTGTGACTAACTTCTTAGGACCCAACTTGGTTGGGGACGATCAAGCCAAAATTTGATCAATAGGTATGATTGGAGGGCATTGGATACTTGACTAGTTCATGAAGAATTAAGGGGTCTTCATCATTCTTATTTCCTCAAGTCAAGTCATTGGTTATTATTTCTTCCATCATTTATCCATGCTCCTCCTTACGGTAATGAGACCTCAACTCCCTTACATTGAAAGTTACTCGCCCCCTTTGCATGTGTTGGTTTTGTACCTTGCATGTGGTTGTGTATGTTGTGCTTCCTACTTTCTTATCTTGCTATCATGCTTATATATTTTGGGTGACACATCATGTACAATTGTTCTTATGTTGAGCCTATTGCATCTTCCTGATATCTTAGTTGTTGGCTCTTGTGAGAAATTAATGGACTATCCCATTTTGGAGCAGTGATATGCTTTGTGCATTTCACAATCTAAAAATGTGCGACATAATGAATTAAAATTCTATAATGTCCATTAATTATCTCTAGTGGTTCTTATTTGCCTCTTGTATAAAAATTCCTTTATCACGTTATGGGGGAGTATTATTCTTTGTGCATATTACAAACTTAGAAAATGTGAACACTTGAGGTTATGTCACATAGAATTGATATCGTAGATTATCTTGTTCCTATGCGACATGTTTGGTCAAACAAATCCTATTTTTCCTAAAATGCTTTTATTGCCATTGTTTTGGATTTTGTTTGTGAGAGTTTTTCTTGGCATGGTTTTCCATATTGTGTTGCTAGCTCTATATACTCTTTGTAGAATCATGTGCTTCAAGTTATGTTATTCATTTCCTTGCATGTTGGTGTAACTAATTGAAGCTCTCAAGAATCTCCTTTTGCATTATGGTCAACTCTCATCCTTTACCATATGCTTTCTTAGTTGTGAAGATGATCTTGGATATATTCTCAAACCACCATAGGGAAATATTTCCTAAATATATGTCGTCCTTGGAAAATTGGTAATATATTATGTGGTATATTTTGGATCATCTTTACATTTGGCTCGTATGCTCAATTACTCTATTTCTTGCCAAGAATTTGTCTTTGCGAGTTTGACTCCCATGTGTCTTCTTTGCTTCTTATGGATCTCCTTATTTCACTTGAACCTTTTTAGTGTTTTGATAAATAACGGTAGAGTGATGATCCCGCATTTGTGCATTTTGTATTCAAATGAAAAATCCTAAATAGTGCACTAATTTTGGGGGAGCTCTCCTATGTTTGTTAGAACACTCTCTTGTTTCAAGAATTTGACTTTGGAAGACAAACCTTTTCCTTTTGGTACTTTTGTGCCATCATGAAAAGTGTTGAGGGTTTGGTTTACTTGGAACCTTGCTTTCGTTGGGAGTTGGTTATCTCATTACTTGATATTTGGTTTTACCTTCTTAAAATGAGATAAGTCCTTGAGCATGTGTGTTTTGGATATCATCTTGCTCGTTGTGTTTAGTTTAGTTCATTTGTTGAACATTGGGGTCAATCTTGTGTTGATTTGATTCTTGGATATGGGTTGGACAACCTTTTGACATGTCACACCTTTGTGTGGCATCATGTTGTATTTTGTGTTTTGTGCAAGTCATATCTCCATTTGGTTCTTGAAAGTCTTGCATGCATATTTACGTTATGTCTATCTTATGGCATGCTTGCGTTCTTTGATCCAATACATAGGGAAAACTCCACCATAATCCTAAATCGACTGAGATGTGCATGAAATTCAAATTCATATCTATATGCACATATTTATGTGGAGTTTGTCCTATGTGTTTTAGTTGCACTAACTACTCAAACCCAATTAGTTGGGGACCATTTTGTACTTGAGCTTTGTCTTAGGTACATTGGAGATGCATTGGATGCTCGTCTCACTCATAAGGAAGAAGTGAAGGCCAAGTGACTATTGGAGACGAGCTATGATGTTATGGCAAACTCATATCTAATACATCACATCATTGCATCCGGGTAACAAGTATCAATCTACTCCATGCATGCTTACCTTGTGTCCAACCATGTGGTTATGTTTGGCATGAATTGTTGTTTGAAATTGTGCGGTCTTGCAAAGTTTTTAAATGAAACCACTTTATTGCAAATATGAGTATGTTGAGATGAGAGCATATTTCGGGGAATATAAAAATCATGCTTATGATTCACCTAATCCCAAATATGTCAACCTCGCATGAATTGCATATCTTTTCCTTAATATGCTCACATGTGCAATAAAGATGAATTTGCAAAATTTGATTCTTCCATTTGTTATTTCATTTTGTGGTACTTGTTTGCCTTTCTCAAAACATCTTAACAATATCCTTCCCTTGGTGGTTGTTGTGATTTCTTTGATGTGGTTGTGGTTGAGTTCATCAATATACAATGAGATAAATTTGAGCCTTTGTCCGTGCTATAAAGCAAATATATCATTGGTATATTGTGTTACTTCATCTTGGATATCTTGCTCTAATTATTTTGTACTATCTTGTGTGTGCATGTTTCTTTGTGGATAAATATCTTTGTGATGTTTTCCACTTAGAGAAACTTATATACATGAGAGATGATACATATCCTTTTGATATCCCTCTTTGTACTCATGTCTACTTCTTTGATGGCTCCGCAAAGAATTTGGTTATGAGTGCTCATTTTATCCTATTTGCAACTTCACGCACTCATATTTGGTTCTCGCACATGCTTTGATTTTATTTGCTTTTTATTAAGCTTGTGTTTCTTTTTGGTTCTCATTTGATATATTAAGTGAATCTTGTGTGTTGTATGGCTATGCTTAGAAATCTCATTCATTGAAGACTATGGTGATTCTCAATGCTCATCCTTGTATTAGTCTAATAATATGCTTTGTCATGCCTCCCACACATCCATTTGGTCGAGCATTATCTTATGTTGTCTCTTGCTTGATGCTCAACCATTTGTTATATTCCAAGTGATGCTTAATATCTTCTATGATCTCTTGCAAATGTTTTTGCTTTAAATGACAATGAGGGAGTGAGGATTTCATGTTGTGCACATTGTATTCAAATCAACATTATAACATGTGCATGTACCTTGGGGAGCTTCCTCATGTTATTTAAAATACTCATTTGTGACTATCATAAATCGTTATTTCACTCGGTATCTTTTGCCTTGAGTGATCTTGTGGGAGTGATGATTCCATGTTTGTGCACTTTATTCTACAATACAAATTGTTTATCTTGTGCACAAATCTTGGGGAGCTTCCGCATATTGGTTAGAGCATTCTTCTTGATCTTATCATACTATCTTTCATTTGGTTCGATGGTTCAATTGATTGCTTGCTTCATTTGTTGAAGCTTCTTCACCTTCTTATTCTTTTGCAATCTTTGATCCTTAGTTTGATTCCCTCCGAGTATTCGTCATTGAATATGTGCATTTGATTCCACTCAAAATTATTAGAAATGCACACCTTATGGTGGACCTCTCACTATATTGGCCTTCTAAACCTTTCGCCCATTTCGGCAATCGATGCCAATGGGGGAAAAGTTAAGAGGGTTAAAGGGAATTGCTTTTATTTGGTTCTTAAGCATTTTCCTCTCAGGGCTTGCATTTTTCGCTTTGCATGGTTGAATGTTTAGAGTATACTCCGCTAGGCTTTAATTGCCAATGTATTTAAACCCTTTCAAAGAGATTGTCATCAATTGCCAAAATGGGGGAAATTGAAAGGACATGGAGCCCCCATGTGTGGTTTTGGTAATTGATGACAATCCCTATGGACTAATGGTTGTATGGTTGTATTGAGATTCTCTCTTAGGTTGTATCCATAGGCTATTCTTGAGCCATATGTTGGTCTCAAGGTTGCAAGATGAAGAAGATCGAGTACAATGAAGAAGACAGATGAAGACGGTGTCGAAGAGAGATGAAGACGGTGTAGAAGATGAAGAGGGACGAACACGGTGTAGAAGAGATGAAGATGGTGGCATGTATGTTGGATGAAGTGGGTGGCATGTACAATGATGAAGAGAGTGAAGACGGAGCTTGCCGGCTCGAGTGGAATGCGCAAGGTCAAGGTTTGTGCTTGGTAGGATAGTTGGTTGCATCATCGGAGAGAGCTCAAACCTTGCATGCATTGCATCGTGTTTCTTTGTTGTTGTTGGTTCTTATCCATGAGATGTTTTAGATCTTGTGTTCATTCTCATGACAAGGTCTAGTTCATCGGAAATGGATTCCGGATGCATCTCATGTTGCATGTTCAAGTTGGACGATTTTTCCGGTTTACCGTAGTGATAGGTGGCAACTCTAGTTTCATAGGAAAATAATCCTCCACTCATTACCTTGTGTGGAGGTACCTCTTGTCATCCTCTTTCCGGAAAAATTGGTTTCACCTCAATCGGAGTTTCCAAGCTTCGGTTATTGCGTTTCTCGTGTTGCGTTTTATTTGGAAAAGAAAAAGGGGGCGGTACTTGATACGTTGCAAACGTATCTATAATTTTGATGCTCCATGCTTGTTTTATACCAATTGCTATATGTTTTGTTTACACTTCATGGCAGTTTTATGCATTTTCCGGAACTAACCTATTGACAAGATGCCACAATGCCAGTTCCTTGTTTTCTGCTGTTTTTTGTATTTTAGAAAAGTTGTACAGGAAATATTCTCGGAATTGGACAAAACAAAAACCAAAGTTCCGATTTTTCCCGGAGCGAAGACGGAGTCCAGAGAAGGGACGAAGGGGGACACAGGGTGGCCACACTTGCCCTTGGTGCGGCCTGTCCCTGGCCCGTGCCAAGGCATGGTGTGGGCCCCCCAGGCACCCCTCCGACCTCAATCCTCCGCCTATATAAAGCCTTCGATGCAAAAACCCTAAATATACAAGCCTCTGCCCATGAAAAGTTACGTAGCTCCGCCGCCGTTGCAGACAAGATCCGGGGGACAAAAGTCTCTATTCCGGTACCCTGCCGGGATGGGGAATTGCCCCGGAGCCATCTCCATTGAATCCACCGCCATTTCCATCGCTGGTGCTGACTCCCATGATGAAGAGTGAGTAGTTCTCCCCCGGGGCTGAGGGCTCTACCGGTAGCTATGTGGTTTATCTCTCTCTCCCATGGTGTGATCTTTATGTGACCATGAGCTTTGTAATCTAGATGTCGTTATGCTATTCAAGTGAACCTTACTGATTTGATCTCCGGAGACTCCTTGTCCCACGTGTGTAAAGGTAGAGTGTGTGCACCGTGTGGGTCTCTTAGGCTATATTTCATAGAATACTTGTTCAATGAATTATGATTTGAGTTAGATGTCTCTATGAAATGGTGGTGTGTTAGTACCGCCTATGAACGCTCAAAGTGCAGCCTGGGGTGTTCATTAGTACTTGGGAATACATTTCTAAGGTTTGCTTTTGCAGACCTACATGATGAATTAGTGCTCGTTATCCAGCCGGAGAGTCTTTAAGAGTAGCATAGTGAAGTTCTTATATTTTTATTCCTTTATGATATCATTGTTGAGACTGACCACTAGTGAAAGTATGATCCCTAGGCCTTGTTTCGATACATCGAATCATCGTTTATTTACCGTTTTACTGCATGTTTACTTGATGCTATATTTATTTTAGACTGTTATTACCACTCAAATTCATCCATATCACTTGCATTTTACTATCTCTTCGCCGAACTAGTGCACCTATACATCTGACAAGTGTATTGGGTGTGTTGGGGACACAAGAGACTTCTTGTATCGTAATTGCAGGGTTGTTTAAGCGGGATATCTTTGACCTCTACCTCCCTAAGTTCGATAAACCTTGGGTCATCCACTTAAGGGAAACTTGTTGCTGTTCTACAAACCTCTGCACTTGAAGGCCCAACACTGTCTACAAGAATAGAAGCGTGCGTAGACATCAAGCTCTTTTCTGACGCCGTTGCCGGGGGTAAGGTAAAGGTACTCACATCCTCTGGCCACTAATTTTTTTAGTTGCTGGTAAGTGCTTGAAGTTATTTCCTTTAGATTCTGCAATTACATCTTTTTGTTTCTTGTTTTTATTTTCACTAGTTAGGCTTAATGGAAAACACAAAAAAACTAGAGAGCTTTATGGTATTTATCTTGAGTTAGGACATGAGGTGTTTGAAGAGAAAATTTAAAAAACTATGGAACTTTACTTGCATGCTAATAGTAATGTTATTGGTATGAATTCTTTGGACACCGTTATTGCTAATGTTATGGAAAAGTCTAAGCTCGGAGAAGCTAATTTTTATGAAAATGATCTTTTTAGTTCCCCATCTTTTGAGGAGGAAATTTGCTATGATGATACTATGCCTCCAATATATGATGATTACAATGATGATTATGTTGTTTTCAGTCCACCTACTATTGATAAGAAAATTAATTAAGATTACAATGTGCCTCCTATATTTGATGATTATGGTGATGAGGATAATAATGATAGCTATTTTGTTGAATTTGCTCCTACTACAATTAATACGAATGACTATGGTTATGTGGGGAGTAATAATTTTATGCATGTGGCTCATGATAAGAATTTATTATGTGATAATTATATTGTTGAGTTTATTCATGATGCTACTGAAAGTTATTATAAGAGAAAATATGTTTGTAGAAGTTTTCAAGGTACTAAAACACCTCTCTATATGCTAAAAGATTTGAAGTTACTCTTGTTTTATCTTCCTATGCTTGTCACTTTGTTCCTTGTGAATTTATTTGTATACAAGATTCCTATGCATAGGAAGTGGGTTAGACTTAAATCTGTTTCATATTTGCTTCTTGATGCTCTCTTTTACTTCAATTCATATTTCTTATGTGAGCATCTTCTCAAACTACTGCGCCTAGCTGAAAGACATTAAAGAAAAGCGCTTATGGGAGACAACCCATTGGTTTATATCTATAATTTTTATTTTATTTTGAGTCTTGGAAGTTATTACCTCTGCAATAACCTCTCCTTATCATTTTTATTTCGTTTTTGTGCCAAGAATAGCCTCTAATAGGAAGAAAGTAAGATTTGGGGAAGTTGCTGTCCTGAAAACAGATTCTATTCTATTACCATAAAAATTCGTAAACATAGCCAGAGCTGAATGTTGAGCTGTCATTTTTTATTCATATGTCCCAGGTTATTATCTAACTTTCGTTAGTTGACCACTTTTTTAAATAAGCAACAGGGGATTTTCAAAAATTTCGATCTTTACCTGCTATTTGCATTCTCCTCTTAATTCTCTTTCTTTTTTAGTTCTTTTGATCAAAGAGCTTTTTGAAAGTTTTCTACAGTAGGTAATGCTTTAATATATGTTTGATATATGTTAGTACTGAACCCAAGTGGATTTGTTTATTTTGATTGTACTAATGCTGCTAATAGAGAATTGTGAAGTTTTGTATGAAGGAAGTTTTCAAGTGTAGGGAGAGAAGAATGTGTTGCCTACCAAAACCCACCGGCGAGCAGCGACGGGCAACACGGAGAGCCGGGAGGCTCCCAGGACTGCTGGTGGATCCTGGTCCCTCGGGCAACGGCCTGTAATGCTCTGGCACACGTCCTGGTGGTTGCGCGGGCGTGCCACCTGACCTATACCTGGTCAGGAAGGTGATGGATTGCTTCTACTAGTTTCCTCCATGGCAAACACGTAAACATTAAATACGAGCCCCGATCGGCTCTTAGTTTGCTCTGTGGATCGGCTCAAAGAGCCGATTTCCCCATGGTTCACGTTAGATTTACAATGACATGGGGATCCTGCTTTATCGATATCAAGCTAAACTAATCTACGATAGTCTAGGGTTTTCACCGCATAACCGGAACATCCTATGCGTAATTGAGCCTAGCAGATACGTAAGATGATGGAAAACCAGCCCTAAAGAGGCCTAAAAACCAACATGAAGTTGATCCCCGGAACAATCCCTCTAGGGCTTAATAAACCACACCTTACGCAGTACCGGATCGTTCAACCCGTTTATAAGGCCTAACCATGCGGATATTAAACCAATCCTTGAAGAACAAGGAACAACTATAACGGATTAGATCTACTGAAGAAAGAACAAGCAAGATGCTGCCCTTACACCTAAGATAGGTGTAAGGGCAGCTAGATATCAAGGGGTAGAGTAGCTAAGCAAGTACATCGTGAAAGCATCGACGACAGCCCCAAAACATCTAAGATAAGGGTGTTGCTCGCCATCAAAAAGGCTTCGACGACGAGCAACACCATCAACGAATAAACGGATACTGCCTAGATCGCAAGATGCGATCTAGGCAGCATGTTGCTTACCCGGGAGAAACCCTCGAAACAAGGGGTGGCGATGCGCCTAGATTGATTTGTTGTGAACATGATCGTCCTCCTTTCTCAATAACCCTAGATACATATTTATAGTCCGTAGACTTTCTAACTTGGGAATAAACCCAACTGTGTACGAGCTAAACTCTATCTCTTATTTCTAACCGACACGTAACCTACTATAATTTACAGATACACGGGCAATCTAGCCCAAACTCCTTATACAAGGCCGGTTCAAGAATATTTTCCGTGCATATTCTCTAAGCCCATTTAATCACGGCCCATCTCCAGACTTGGTTAAAATCTGGTGATAACACATGCCCCCCTGGTTTTGGCAATGATAATTTCAAAACCACTCCGTTTTTTGCTTCGTAGGGTCACGTCGTGGCAGAGCAGAACCGTCGCAGTATCCTTTCATCATGATGCCTTGCCTTCTCAACTTCTCTGCATGATTTGACAGTTTTGGCAGCATGTCCTCGGAAACCGCCACAACATTAAATCTCCACTATATCCCCTTTTATTTAACCGCGTCGAGCAACTCGCTTCTTCATCCCCCTGCTCCAGTACTAGCCATCGAAAAGCCCTCCTCTACCATGGACTCATCCTCCTCCTCTCGCTTCATCGGCTCTCTCCTTCCAATCCTCTTCCTCGAGTGAGCCGATGCCAGAGTACAACCAGATGGAGGCGTACAATAGGCGCGCTCCCGAGCAGTGGGATGAGCAGGAGTGGGACTTCGACTTCGTGCCAGATGGCCCACCCGAGGCCCTCGTCGGGTCAGATGGTGATTTGCCCCTGACCGATGGGGAGGACGACCTCCGGTTCCTCGTCGACGGGGAACTGGAGGCGGAGAGTGAGGATGACCTCTTCTCCTGGAGTGACTTCACTTCCTCCTCCGAGGAGGAGGAAGAGGAAGACGAGGAGGACAACACCTCCTCCGACGAAGAGGAGGACGACACCTCCTCCGACGAGCCGCCGGCGAAGCGCTTCCGCGCCTGGTCGGATGACGATGAAGACGACGACGACGAGGAAGAAGAAGCCCCCGCCGAGGGCTACGGCAGCAGTGATGAGGAGTTCGTCAGCAGCAGCACCGACGGCGGCTACTGATGGCGTGTATTTCACACGTTCGTTGGGAACCCCAAGAGGAAGGTATGATGTGCACAGCAGCAAGTTTTCCCTCAGAAAGAAACCAAGGTTTATCGAACCAGGAGGAGCCAAGAAGCACGTTGAAGGTTGATGGCGGCGGGATGTAGTGCGGCGCAACACCGGAGATTCCGGCGCCAACGTGGAACCTGCACAACACAACCAAAGTACTTTGCCCCAACGAAACAGTGAGGTTGTCAATCTCACCGGCTTGCTGTAACAAAGGATTAACCGTATTGTGTGGAAGATGATTGTTTGCAGAGAAAACAGTAAAAACAAGTATTGCAGCAGATTTGTATTTCAAGTATTAAAGAATGGACCGGGGTCCACAGTTCACTAGAGGTGTCTCTCCCATAAGATAAAAGCATGTTGGGTGAACAAATTACAGTCGGGCAATTGACAAATAGAGAGGGCATAACAATGCACATACATGTCATGATAAGTACAAGTGAGATTTAATTGGGCATTATGACAAAGTACATAGACCGCCATCCAACTGCATCTATGCCTAAAAAGTCCACCTTCAGAGTTATCGTCCGAACCCCTTCCAGGTATTAAGTTGCAAAGCAACGTACAATTGCATTAAGTATGGTGCGTAATGTAATCAACAACTACATCCTCGGACATAGCGCCAATGTTTTATCCCTAGTGGCAACAAGACAACACAACCTTAGAACTTTCGTCACTCGTCCCGGTGTCAATGCGAGCATGAACCCACTATCGAGCATAAATACTCCCTCTTGGAGTTAAGAGCAACAACTTGGCCAGAGCCTCTACTAGTAACGGAGAGCATGCAAGATCATAAACAACACATATGTAATAACTTGATAATTAACATAACATGGTATTCTCTATCCATCGGATCCCGACAAACACAACATAGAGTATTACGGATAGATGATCTTGATCATGTTAGGCAGCTCACAAGATCCAACAATGAAGCACAATGAGGAGAAGACAACCATCTAGCTACTGCTATGGACCCATAGTCCAGGGGTGAACTACTCACTCATCACTCCGGAGGCGACCATGGCGGTGTAGAGTCCTCCGGGAGATGAATCCCCTCTCCGGCAGGGTGCCGGAGGAGATCTCCGGAATCCCCCGAGATGGGATCGGCGGCGGCGGCGTCTCGGCAAGGTTTTCCGTATCGTGGTTCTTCGCATCGGGGGTTTCGCGACGGAGGCTTTAAGTAGGCGGAAGGGCAGAGTCGGGGGCCGACGAGGGCCCCACACCACAGGCGGCGCGGCCCGGCCCTGGGCCGCGCCGCCCTGTGGTTTGGCCACCTCGTGGCCCCACTTCATATGCTCTTCGGTCTTCCGGAAGGTTCGTGGCAAAATAGGCCCCTGGGTCTTCGATTTCGTCCAATTCCGAGAATATTTCGTTACTAGGATTTCGAAACCAAAAACAGCAGAAAACAGAACCGGCTCTTCGGCATCTTGTTAATAGGTTAGTTCCGGAAAATGCACGAATATGACATAAAGTGTGCATAAAACATGTAGGTATCATCAATAATATGGCATGGAACATAAGAAATTATCGATACGTCGGAGACGTATCAAGCATCCCCAAGCTTAGTTCCGCTCGTCTCGAGCAGGTAAAACGATAACAAAGATAATTTCTCGAAGTGACATGCCATCATAACCTTGATCATACTATTTGTAAACATATGTAGTGAATGCAGCGATCAAAACAATGGTAATGACATGAGTAAACAAGTGAATCATAAAGCAAAGACTTTTCATGAATAGTACTTCAAGACAAGCATTAATAAGTCTTGCATAAGAGTTAACTCATAAAGCAATAAATCAAAGTAAAGGCATTGAAGCAACACAAAGGAAGATTAAGTTTCAGCGGTTGCTTTCAACTTGTAACATGTATATCTCATGGATAATTGTCAACATAGAGTAATATAACAAGTACAATATGCAAGTATGTAGGAATCAATGCACAGTTCACACAAGTGTTTGCTTCTTGAGGTGGAGAGAGATAGGTGAACTGACTCAACATAAAAGTAAAAGAATGGTCCTTCAAAGAGGAAAGCATCGATTGCTATATTTGTGCTAGAGCTTTTATTTTGAAAACATGAAACAATTTTGTCAACGGTAGTAATAAAGCATATGAGTTATGTAAATTATATCTTACAAGTTGCAAGCCTCATGCATAGTATACTAATAGTGCCCGCACCTTGTCCTAATTAGCTTGGACTACCGGATCTTTGCAATGCACATGTTTTAACCAAGTGTCACAATGGGGTACCTCCATGTCGCCTGTACAAAGGTCTAAGGAGAAAGCTCGCATTTTGGATTTCTCGCTTTTGATTATTCTCAACTTAGACATCCATACCGGGACAACATGGACAACGAGATAATGGACTCCTCTTTAATGCATAAGCATGTGGCAACAATTATTATTCTCATATGAGATTGAGGATATGTGTCCAAAACTGAAACTTCCACCATGAATCATGGCTTTAGTTAGCGGCCCAATGTTCTTCTCTAACAATATGCATGCTCCAACCATAAAGGTGGTAGATCTCTCTTACTTCGGACAAGACGGACATGCATAGCAACTCACATGATATTCAACAAAGAATAGTTGATGGCGTCCCCTGAAGCATGGTTATCGCACAACAAGCAACTTAATAAGAGATAAAGTGCATAAGTACATATTCAATACCACAATAGTTTTTAAGCTATTTGTCCCATGAGCTATATATTGCAAAGGTGAATGATGGAATTTTAAAGGTAGCACTCAAGCAATTTACTTTGGAATGGCGGATAAATACCATGTAGTAGGTAGGTATGGTGGACACAAATGGCATAGTGGTTGGCTCAAGTATTTTGGATGCATGAGAAGTATTCCCTCTCGATACAAGGTTTAGGCTAGCAAGGTTATTTGAAACAAACACAAGGATGAACGGTACAGCAAAACTCACATAAAAGACATATTGTAAACATTATAAGACTCTATACCGTCTTCCTTGTTGTTCAAAACTCAATACTAGATGTTATCTAGACTCTAGAGAAACCAAATATGCAAACCAAATTAGCAAGCTCTAAGTATTTCTTCATTAATGGGTGCAAAGTATATGATGCAAGAGCTTAAACATGAGCACAACAATTGCCAAGTATCAAATTATCCAAGACATTTTAGAGTTACTACATGTAGCATTTTCCAATTCCAACCATATAACAATTTAACGAAGAAGAAACTTCGCCATGAATACTATGAGTAGAGCCTAAGGACATATTTGTCCATATGCTACAGAGGAGCGTGTCTCTCTCCCATAAAGTGAATGCTAGGATCCATTTTATTCAAACAAAACAAAAACAAAAACAAACCGACGCTCCAAGCAAAGTGCATAAGATGTGACGGAATAAAAATATAGTTTCAGGGGAGGAACACGATAATGTTGTCGATGAAGAAGGGGATGCCTTGGGCATCCCCAAGCTTAGACGCTTGAGTCTTCTTAGAATATGCAGGGGTGAACCACCGGGGCATCCCCAAGCTTAGAGCTTTCACTCTCCTTGATCATATTGCATCATACTCCTCTCTTGATCCTTGAAAACTTCCTCCACACCAAACTCGAAACAACTCATTAGAGGGTTAGTGCATAATAAAAGTTCACATGTTCAGAGGTGACACAATCATTCTTAACACTTCTGGACATTGCATAAAGCTACTGGACATTAATGGATCAAAGAAATTCATCCAACATAGCAAAAGAGGCAATGCAAAATAAAAGGCAGAATCTGTCAAAACAGAACAGTCCGTAAAGATGGATTTTATTAGGCCACCAGACTTGCTCAAATGAAAATGCTCAAATTAAATGAAAGTTGCGTACATATCTGAGGATCATGCACGTAAATTGGCTTAATTTTCTGAGCTACCTACAGGGAGGTAGACCCAGATTCGTGACAGAAAAGAAATCTGTAACTGCGCAGTAATCCAAATCTAGTACTTACTTTACTATCAAAGAATTTACTTGGCACAACAAAACATAAAACTAAGATAAGGAGAGGTTGATACAGTAGTAAACAACTTCCAAGACACAAATATAAAACAAAAATACTGTAGTAAAAACATGGGTTGTCTCCCATAAGCGCTTTTCTTTAACGCCTTTCAGCTAGGCGCAGAAAGTGTATATCAAGTAACATCAAAGGGTGGTGCACCTACAGCGGGGTTTGGAGTTTTCTCAACCATGCATAGTATATTGGATACATAAGTTTCAGCATCTCCCTTTTCATTAGTCTTGGGCTTGCTACTCTCATCAAACAAATTTTCAGGAACAAGCCAAGCATAGTTATTTTCTAGTGCATCATTCATAGCTAGGAGTTTACATGGTATTGGTGCTTTGATCTCCCCACCATCATTAGCATTATTAGTGTACCTTATTCTATCCATGTCCATTTTTTCAAGGAGACCAACAAAATTAGTATGAGAACCAAGCATATTAAATTTAGCAAAGACCTTTCTAGCCTCTCTTGCTAGACCACCAAATTCTCTAAGAAGGGTTTCTAAAACAAAATCTTTCTTTTCCCCCTCTTCCAAATCACCAAGTGTAAGAAACATGTGTTGGATTATAGGATTGAGATTAACAAATTTAGTTTCCAACATGCGAACTAAAGCAGCAGCAGCAATTTCATAAGTAGGAGCAAGTTCTACCAAGTGTCTATCTTCAAAATCTTCAACGGTACTAACATGGGTGAAAAATTCTTCTATATTGTTCCTCCCAATTATAGACCCTTGTCCTACCGGTATGTTTTTTGTGGTAAAATTAAAAGGAAACATGATGAATCGAGTAAAGTAAATGCAAGTAAACTAATTTTTTTGTGTTTTTGATATAGCAAACAAGACAGTAAATAAAGTAAAGCTAGCAACTAATTTTTTTGTGTTTTGATATAAGTGCAGCAAACAAAGTAGTAAATAAAATAAAGCAAGACAAAAACAAAGTAAAGAGATTGAGAAGTGGAGACTCCCCTTGCAGCGTGTCTTGCTCTCCCCGGCAACGGCGCCAGAAAATATGCTTGATGGCGTGTATTTCACACGTTCGTTGGGAACCCCAAGAGGAAGGTATGATGCGCACAGCAGCAAGTTTTCCCTCAGAAAGAAACCAAGGTTTATCGAACCAGGAGGAGCCAAGAAGCACGTTGAAGGTTGATGGCGGCGGGATGTAGTGCGGCGCAACACCGGAGATTCCGGCGCCAACGTGGAACCTGCACAACACAACCAAAGTACTTTGCCCCAACGAAACGAGTGAGGTTGTCAATCTCACCGGCTTGCTCGTAACAAAGGATTAACCGTATTGTGTGGAAGATGATTGTTTGCAGAGAAAACAAGTAAAAACAAGTATTGCGAGCAGATTTGTATTTCAGTATTAAAGAATGGACCGGGGTCCACAGTTCACTAGAGGTGTCTCTCCCATAAGATAAAAGCATGTTGGGTGAACAAATTACGATCGGGCAATTGACAAATAGAGAGGGCATAACAATGCACATACATGTCATGATAAGTACAGGTGAGATTTAATTGGGCATTACGACAAAGTACATAGACCGCCATCCAACCGCATCTATGCCTAAAAAGTCCACCTTCAGGTTATCGTCCGAACCCCTTCCAAGTATTAAGTTGCAAAGCAACTGGACAATTGCATTAAGTATGGTGCATAATGTAATCAACAACTACATCCTCGGACATAGCGTCAATGTTTTATCCCTAGTGGCAACAAGCACAACACAACCTTAGAACTTTCGTCACTCGTCCCAGGTGTCAATGCGGGCATGAACCCACTATCGAGCATAAATACTCCCTCTTGGAGTTAAGAGCATAAACTTGGCCGAGCCTCTACTAGTAACGGAGAGCATGCAAGATCATAAACAACACATATGTAATAACTTGATAATTAACATAACATGGTATTCTCTATCCATCGGATCCCGACAAACACAACATAGAGTATTACGGATAGATGATCTTGATCATGTTAGGCAGCTCACAAGATCCAACAATGAAGCACAATGAGGAGAAGACAACCATCTAGCTACTGCTATGGACCCATAGTCCAGGGGTGAACTACTCACTCATCACTCCGGAGGCAACCATGGCGGTGTAGAGTCCTCCGGGAGATGAATCCCCTCTCCGGCAGGGTGCCGGAGGAGATCTCCAGAATCCCCCGAGATGGGATCGGCGGCGGCGGCGTCTCAGTAAGGTTTTCCGTATCGTGGTTTTTCGCATCGGGGGTTTCGCGACGGAGGCTTTAAGTAGGCGGAAGGGCAGAGTCGGGGGCCAGACGAGGGCCCCACACCACAGGGCGGCGCGGGCCCCCCTTGGCCGCGCCGCCCTTGGTGGTCTGGCCACCTCGTGGCCCCACTTCGTATGCTCTTCGGTCTTCCGGAAGGTTCGTGGCGAAATAGGCCCCCGGGTCTTCGATTTCGTCCAATTCCGAGAATATTTCGTTACTAGGATTTCTGAAACCAAAAACAGCGAGAAAACAAGAACCGGCACTTCGGCATCTTGTTAGTAGGTTAGTTCCAGAAAATGCACGAATATGACATAAAGTGTGCATAAAACATGTAGGTATCATCAATAATATGGCATAGAACATAAGAAATTATCGATACGTCGGAGACGTATCAGCTACGATGGCGACGACGAGAGCAGCGACAGCCGTTAGATTAGGGGCTACTGGCATAGGACTAGTAGTAGCAATCTGCTCTCCTTTTGTTCTTCCTTTCCTGAGCAATCGGCTCCTCTTTGTAAGAAATCCCTTTTTATAAATTAAGAAGGATTCCATGCTTAATTCTTCCGATTATCAAAAGAAATCCATGCTCAAAAAGCCGATGGCAACGCATCGGTCTGTACCAAAAATGCCAGCAAGACCAGTTCTAAAACCCGAACGGTGACCTGATATTTGCTTGTAACAGTTGTTCCTCTTTAGTCGATGGCTATGCATCGGCTTTTAGTTCTAAAGTCGATGTCAGTGCATCGGCTGTGCTTTGCACATAAAAAAAATTTTACTGGCCGATTTAAAATCGGCCCCCGTATTTCACTGTCCATCATTCCACATACTCGGGAAATATTTCTTGAGATGCTGACCATTGACAGCAACTGGGAACTTCGCACCACTCAGCTCCTCGAGCATGTATGCATTGCCCTTTAGGACTTGGTCGACCTCGTACGGCCCGTGCCAATTTGGAGACCATTTTCCATACGCCTTGTCCTTAGTCCCCAACGGCAATACAGACTTCCCATACCAGATCACCAACGTGGAACTCCTTCGGCTTCACCTTCTTATTATATGCACGAGCTACCTTGGCTTTGTTCTCTTTAATTTTCTCAAGCGACCAAAGCCTAAGTTCCGTCAGATCCTCGACGCTATCACTCATCAGAGTCGCGTATTCTTCTGTCGTTAAGTCATTCTGAAACGTGACACGTCTCGACCCAGCCGTGATCTCCCAGGGTAACACGGCTTCTTGTCCATAGACCAGATGGTATGGCGAGGTTTTTATCGCTCCATGACATGACATGCGATAAGCCCACAGAGCTTCTGACAATACCTCGTGCCAACGTCTAGGGTCCTCATCAACTTTCCTCTTGATCAGCTTAATAAGACTCTGGTTGGACGCTTCAGCTTGACCATTTGCCTGAGCATAGTATGGAGACGATCAGATCAGCTTAATTCCCATGTCGTCGCAGAATTTTTTGAATTCTTTAGAAATGAAGACCGAACCTCCATCGGTCGTGATAGTCTGGCGAATCCCGAATCTATGAATGACATGTTCTTTCACAAAATTGATAACATCTTCCGATTTCACTGACTTCATAGGGATGGCTTCCACCCATTTAGTGAAATAATCTGTAATGGCCAAAATCCACTCGTGGCCTTTGCTCGATGCAGGATGGATTTTGCCGATCATATCCATGCCCCAACCTCGAAATGGCCAAGGCTTGATGATGGGGTTCATTGCTGATGCGGGTACCATCTGAATTTTCCCAAACTTCTGACATGCTTGACACCCTTTATAGTAATTGAAACAGTCCTCCAGCATGGTGGGCCAATAAAACCCCGATCGCCTGATCAACCATTTCATCTTATGAGCCGATTGATGAGTTCCACAGGCGCCTTCGTGTACCTCGTGTAAGAGCCGATTAGACTCGGCTGGTCCCAAACATCTGAGAAGTAACCCTTCCAAAGTCCTGTAGAACATATCATCTCCAATAAGGACATACTTCATGGCCTTGTACCTTATCCGTTTAGGTGCCCCCCGAGCCGAATCTTTCAAGTGATTGAAGATATCGGCTCTTGCTGATGAATGTTGGTCATGGCTTATCTCCAGGACCAATGTCGATCTCTTCTAGCTCATCAGCTGGCGTAAACCCATACCCTAGCTTTTCGTCGCCTGTTAGATCGACGCTGAACACAGGCAGAACGTATGGCGAGGATAATCTTGGCCGATTGCTGGAATCGGGCTCCATGTTGATTGAATTGCTCAATGAAGGTTTACCACTTGTATGTGCTCCCTTACAGGAGGGAGTCTTCCTACCATGACTACGTGACACGCTTGAGGTGAGATCCTCGCTTTTTACTTTTTGGGGCCGATCGCAGGGATCAGCCTTGCCACGTATGTCGAGGGATGTTGCTCTTGCTACTCTATCAGGCCGGTGGATAAGACCAGCCTCACCCCGTTTTTTGTCACCTCGATGCGATCACAGCCGTCCAAACTGATTCCAGAGAGCAGCTCTTGGTCTTCCGAGTCCCAAATGTTCATGCCGGCTATTGAGACATCGATTGAGTTGTCTGCATGCACGACTTCCACGTCATCTCCATCCCATTGTATCAGGCATTGGTGCATTGTAGATGGAATGCAGCAGTTGGCGTGAATCCAATCCCTCCCTAGCAAGACAGGGTAGGTGCTCTTGCTATCGACGATGAAGAATGTTGTTGGGATCGTCTTTCGGCCTACGGTTAGATCCACGTTCAGAACGCCTTGCGTCCCTGATGCTTGGCCGTTGAAGTCGTTTAGTGTGATGTTGGGCTTGATCAGATCTGCACTGGAGCGTCCTAGACGCCGTAGCATGGAATATGGCATTATATTGACTGCCGCTCCCGTGTCAACCAACATCTTGCCGACAGGCTGCCCATTGATATAACCTTTTAGGTACAGGGCCTTCATATGTTTGTAGCCCTTCTCCCGTGGCTTTTCAAATATAACCGGCCGTGGACCGCAGTCAAACTGTGCTATCGGCACTTCTTCAGTTCCTGGAGCACGAAACTCCGATGGAAGTATGAATACCATGTTTGTGCCAGCCGATGTACTCCCATCGGCTTTTACTTGCTTGGGGCACCACACTTTCTTTGGTGGACGACTCTCCTCGTCCAAAGTCTGCTGAATTTTCACGGCCAGATCGGGCCGCGCTTTCCTCAACGTGTGCAAATATTGCGCTTCGGCTTGCTCCAAGCTACGTAGCCGCCGAACCCTACGCTTTTGGGAGTGGCTGAGTCCATCGAGGCACCACCTTGGCCGGTGGTACCTATCCTCTTCTTCATCTTCGACTCCTCAAAGTCTTCATCTTGAGATGACTCAGCTCGTTTGTTCGTGGTGGGAGAGGCCCTAGACGCTTGAAAACTGAAACTTCCCCGCATCCTTCTTCCGCGTCTACACTCCGGGCAGTTGTCGATCGTAGGCAATCGGCTCATTCCTGAATCCCAGCAGTGTTTAAAGAAGGGACAGTCCCAGTGTCTATCCATGTCTTCCTGCTCCCTTGACCTCCCCTTAGCGCGGTGTTCATGTCCTTTGTCGTCTCTGTCATACCGACGACATCTTCCATTGTCTACGTCAGACCGATGATTTTTCTCGTCATCTCTGTCGTACTGCCGACGTCGGTCATACTGATACTCATATTTGTTAAGGAGGTGCGTGGAGAGTGGTCTTTGATATCGCACGCTTCTCACTTGTTCCTCGGTGAGGTACCGTCTGTCATCATATCGGGGCCGGTCGCGTGGATCGGCCTCCTTCTTTTCCTTGCCGCGGGAGTGACTGCTTTCCTCTTTATCCTTGCCATGGTGGTGCACAGACCCTGCCATGTTAACATCGAACGAGAAATCTAGTCGAAGCCTCCTGGAGTGATTGGGTTCCACCATGTTGACGCAAGGAAAAGGGTGTGTGTCCACTTTCATGGCAAACTGCGCAAAGATCAATCGGCCTTGTTCTATCGCCGTTTGGATCTGCCGACGAAATTCTTTGCAGTCATTGGTGGTATGGGTGAACGAGTGATGCCACTTGCAGTACGGTCTCCCGTTCATCTCTTGCGTCGTAGGGATTTTATGGCCTTCGGGTAACTTCAGCCGTTTTTCCTTAAGCAGTAAATCAAATATCTGCTCGGCTTTGCTCACATCGAAGTCAAACCCTTTTGCAGGCCCTTGTGGTTTCACCCATTTGCAGGACACGGGGGCTGCCCCCCGAGCCCATTCAGCCACGGCTACTTCCAGGTCTCCTGCAGAATCTTCAGCTTCCTCCGTCTCGACCAGGCCTACCGCACGCTTGAACTTGTCTTGGTACAATTCAGGGTGCCGCTGTTCATACGATGTGAGCTTCTGGACCATGTGCGACAGTGAACTGTATTCTCCTTGGAAAGCCAGATCCTTGATCGGCGTTGCGAGGCCCAATGCTGCCAGTTCGACTGCTTCTTTCTCAGATAAACGAACCGAATAACATTGGTTCCTGACAGTCCTGAAACGTTGAATGTACTCAGACACTGTTTCTCCCCGCTTCTGCCGCACCTGCGTTAGATCGGCTATGCCGGCCTCGGTAGCTTCTGAATGATATTGCACATGGAACTGTTCTTCCAGTTGCTTCCACGTCCGGATTGAGTTTGGTGGCAACGAGGTGTACCACCCAAAGGCTGATCCCGTGAGAGATTGTGCAAAAAACCTCACACGTAACTGATCCGATGCTGAAATCATGCCCAGCTGTGCCAAATATCGGCTCACGTGCTCTATTGAGCTAGACGCTTCTGCTCCATTGAATTTTGAGAATTCAGGGAGCCGATATTTGGGTGGCAGCGGGATCAAGTCATACTCGTCGGGGTACGGCTTGGAATAGCCGATTGTTTTCCTTTTTGGCAAGATGCCGAACTGGTCTCTCAAGATGGTGCTGATTTGTTCCATGGTATTAGCTGTAGGGACCGAGCTCTCATGACTCGTTCCGGTGGCATATTTAGCTAGCCATGCCTGTTTATCAGCGTCTGCTCCAGAAATCCCTACTGGTGCAATCTGGTTCGTGTGCGCCAAGGCAGTGCAGTCCGGCAAGTATGTGCACACGTATCCATGTGGGATCTCTTTAGGCGGCTCGTACAGGAATTGGCAATCGCTAGGATCGCCTCCCACCTTGTAGACGACGTACGCCGGCGAACCCGGTAGCTCTGGCGCTGCAAGCGCGAATGGCAGCGGCGGTCTGATCTGGAGAGGTATTTCTCCCTGGTGAGTCCCTAGGGTAGGTCCTGACGGAGAATACTGATGCTTCATGATTTCCTGCACCACTCGGACCGCAACGCGCTCGAAAGCGTTCACCAAGCTCTCAGAATGGCGGTGTAGAGAATGAGCCACCATGTAATTAATCTCCTGGCGTAGAGCTGCAGTGCGTTCCTCGAAGAGGTAGACAGGTCTACCTCATCAAGAGCGCCTTCGGGAGAGAACCCTTTCCACCCGATGCCATGTGAACGGGTCCTCATGAAGGAGCCGATGAGATCGGCTTCCAAGATGGCTTTCATCTCATCGTACTTCTTCTTGTGCTCCTCGAGCAGATCTGCGTACGTGATCTGGTTCGCCCACCACCTCATCGGCGGCTTTTGACATGGTTGCTCGCAGATGTCGACGTAGTTGTTGTTGTAGAGTGTCCCACCGGGCGTGCCAGAATGTGTTGCCTACCAAAACCCACCAGCGAGCAGCGACGGGCAACACGGAGAGCCGGGAGGCTCCCAGGACTGCTGGTGGATCCTGGTCCCTCGGGCAACGGCCCGTAATGCTCTGGCACACGTCCTGGCGGTTGCGCGGGCGTGCCACCTGACCTATACCTGGTCAGGAAGGTGATGGATTGCTTCTACTAGTTTCCTGCATGGAAAACACGTAAACATTAAATACGAGCCCCGATCGGCTCTTAGTTTGCTCTGTGGATCGGCTCAAAGAGCCGATTGCCCCATGGTTCACGTTAGGTTTACAATGACATGGGGATCCTGCTTTATCGATATCAAGCAAAACTAATCTACGATAGTCTAGGGTTTTCACCGCATAACCGGAACATCCTATGCGTAATTGAGCCTAGCGGATACGTAAGATGATGGAAAACCAGCCCTAAAGAGGCCTAAAAACCAACATGAAGTTGATCCCCGGAACAATCCCTCTAGGGCTTAATAAACCACACCTTAAGCACTACCGGATCGTTCAACCCGTTTATAAGGCCTAACCATGCGGATATTAAACCAATCCTTGAAGAACAAGGAACAACTATAACGGATTAGATCTACTGAATAAAGAACAAGCAAGATGCTGCCCTTACACCTAAGATATAGGTGTAAGGGCAGCTAGATATCAAGGGGTAGCGTAGCTAAGCAAGTACATCGTGAAAGCATCGACGACAGCCCCAAAACATCTAAGATAAGGGTGTTGCTCGCCATCAAAAAGGCTTCAGCACGAGCAACACCATCAACGAATAAACGGATACTGCCTAGATCGCAAGATGCGATCTAGGCAGCATGTTGCTTACCCGGGAGAAACCCTCGAAACAAGGGGTGGCGATGCGCCTAGATTGATTTGTTGTGAACGTGATCGTCCTCCTTTCTCAATAACCCTAGATACATATTTATAGTCCGTAGACTTTCTAACTTGGGAATAAACCCAACCGTGTACGAGCTAAACTCTATCTCTTATTTCTAACCGACACGTAACCTACTATAATTTACAGATACACGGGCAATCTAGCCCAAACTCCTTATACAAGGCCGGTTCAAGAATATTTTCCGTGCATATTCTCTAAGCCCATTTAATCACGGCCCATCTCCAGACTTGGTTAAAATCTGGTGATAACAGAATGATGTGATGAGATGAAGAATGGACAAAAGCTCAAGCTTGAGGATTCCCTGCACCCCAAGAAATATTCAAGAGGTACAAGCGTCAAAGCTTGGGGATGCCCAAGGCATCCCCTCTTCATCAACAAAGCAACATGTCATCTCTCTATACGCTATATTTTTATTGTTTCATACACTATGTGTTGTTTTTGGAGCGTATTTATTTTTTATTTTAGTTTTGTTTTGTTTTTGGTTGATCCTAGCATTCTTGTGTGGGAGAGATATACGCTCCTTTGTAATTGCATAGAACGCTCTAGTTTTCACTATTATTGTTCTGCGAGTGTTCTAGTTTTCTGGTACTACGTTTAGCTCTTGTTCTTTCACTTGAATTTTGTTCATAGCTCGTTAGTTCGTTAGTATTCTTTATTTATGTATGATTAGCTCTCTGGTCCATAATGTATTTCATCTCTGAGAGCTATTTCAAATAAGTTGATTGGTGTTGGATACGAGTAAAATATTTCATGAGTATAGTGATGCAGAAGGAAGGTTGTCTAGACTGTGGCATAGACTTTGGCATGTCATGTTGGATGTTATTCTTGTCATATACTTAGTATTTATTGGTGTAGCATGACTTGTCTCAAATGGCTGAGAGTGCATAATGTGTCGTTGAAAGAATCATCTATTGTTTCTATCATAAAAACATAATACTGTGGTATTCTCCTTTGATGCTTTATTGGGTTGACTTGGCGCATGCTTATACCATGTTATGACTATAACCAGTCAACTAAAGCCTCTATGATCATTTAGTTTTTGACTTAATATCATTTATGCTTTGATTTATAATGTTTTGTCGCTATGCATGATTATGGCCATTATTGCTCTCTTAGTTGGTCGCTCCCAGTCTTTTGCTAGCCTTTGCCTATGCTAAGTATGATCTCTACTCGTGCATCCAACCACCATTAACCAAAGTTTGCCAATTGTGTCCACCATATCTACCTAGTAGCATTATTGTTATTCCAACTAATTCATCATGTTTTTTAAGTAAAACGGTGGGAAAGGCTCCCACTGCATTTTTTATAAATATAAGGCAAACTGTACAAACATATTTACAAGGGGAAAACAGAAGAAACTAAAACTTGAACTACAACTGAGAAGCTAGCCATCTATCATAACAAGGTTTATGTTTTTTCTGCATTCTAAACGAAAGCAATTTCAGCTCCTCCAGGTATATAGCTTTCCATCCTTGAAAGCTTGGTCTCTGGTTCCTGAATATCTTGTTGTTCCTTGTCATCCAAAAATCCCAGGATACCAAATTGAATTTTGGCATGAGAAAATTAGTCAGTAAAGCTCTAACGAACTTGATGGCACATTTACTTTCCTGCACCTAATAAATTTGATCATTGTGCTTATCTTATGAAGTTTATATGTTTGCAAATTGCGAGTTGGGAGTTAGTATAACCATGATTTCATGGGGAACACTTTCGACATTGCACTTATATCTAGTTGATGTCATGTTCTTTTGTCTATGGATGCCTAGCGGTGCGAAATAAAATGGAAACTTATAAGTCCATGGAGTTTGTATATGAGTTAGGGAAACGCCGGGGCCGCTAATCTAAGCCATGCATCATTCATAGTGGAAATTTACAGCTAAGCCATAGTGAGCATTCTATGAAGCATTTGCAATAAAAAACTATACCCATAGTAAATAAAAAATTGTTGAGATGCTCACTGTCTGTTTGTCTTGTCATTTCGGCATGGGATTGCTCCTACAAGAGTACCTCCATATCATCGGGCAAGAGGTACCCCGTTGGCGGTTCTCAATGATACATGTATACTTACAATGACAAGAACTTATTTGGGACCTAAGTTGAGTAGCATGAGGTTTAGGTACTCGCATTCAAGGGGCATGAGATTTTCAACTTGTGATTTGCAAGAAAATTGCTCATATTTGACTCATTAACTTTAACCTGATGCAGCCCAACCTTCGGTCTTCACCGCATCATATGCTTCATCGCCAAGACGACACGCAAAGGTGAATCTTCTCCTTTATGCGTGCCTACAATCGCCTATTTGGGACGATATACTACTTCGTACTCCGTCATACCTTGATGATAGGAACTCGACGACAAGTACGGAGGGAAGAGAGGATGCCATGGAGACCCGAGGACGCAAGGCCGATGTCGCGGAAGCATGGAAGAGAAGGAGAAAGAGGAGCTGGACGCTCCAGGCCGGAACTTCCGCCCGTCACAGCCGGAACTTCCGCCTAGATTCCATCCAAGACTGAAGATGCTCATGCTGAAGGAATCCAGCCGGAACTTCTGCCCCTTAGGACCGGAACTTTCGCCTAGATGCTCACACTGAAGGAATCCAGCCGGAACTTCCGCCCCTTAGGACCGGAACTTCCGCCTAGTCGAACCTCAGCCAAATCTCAACACCTTTTGGCCTGTAACTTACCCCTTCGGCCCCCTACCTATAAATAGGCACCTACCCCCACCTTCATGAAGGAGAGATGATGTTTAGATGAATTGGCTTATGCCTCTATTATCCCTTTGTGGATTTGGGAAGCCCCCACCTTAGATTGTATCCCTCCTTATCCGGATCTTTTCCATTCTAGTAATTCTATCAATTGAGAATCTCTTGCTTTGTAACTCTATTCTTAATTGGTCTTTTACCCTTTGGACTTCTATTTGGATTTGTCGATCTTTTGCAAGAGATTCTACCTTTGGTCTTTCTCTCGCACTTCTATCGAGTTGGTGGTTCGGGCCAACGAGGATAACCGATTGTGTGTGTGCGTGTGTTTGTATCGTGTTCTTCGCGTTCATCCACTTCCCCGGAATCCCCCTCCGCAATCACACTCACCCAGGTCAATTCATGAGATCGGGCAACCCACACGGGCTCAGCCCGCATCATATGGTATCAGAGCAAAGGTTGCCACGGATTTGACCCCCCGATTCCACCAATTTCGCCCAAAAATTTTGCCCCAAAAAATAGCTCGAATTTGGATCTCAGGATTTGTTGCGTTTTTTGTGGTTTTGGTCCACAGATCTGTTGTCTTTGGTGTGGATCTATCATCCCTCCAATTTTCACCGGCCAATTCCACCTATTCCTCTCGAAATCGACGATTTTCTGCTCAGTTTTCCGGCCCCGAGTTCGTGCTGTTCTTCGCCCAGATTCAGATCCAGATCCATAAATCCTGGCATTTCCGGAACTTCCGGTCCCAACCTCCGGAACTTCCGGTCCCAACCTCCGAAACTTCCGGCCGTAACCACCGGAACTTCCGGTCCAGCGGAACTTCCGCCCAACTTCCGGAAACTGCAGTTTTGGCTCGCAGTAACCCCTGGATACATATCGCGCATTTCCGGAACTTGGCCGGAAGTAGGCCGGAACTTCCGCCCGGAACACTTTTTGACCCAAATTTCAGGAACTTTTGATCCCCCAACTTTGACCCAACTTTTGACAACTTTCCGGAGCCCGTTTGACCTCAAATTTTGACCACTTTGACCATCCATATTGACTTCAATTTTGACACTTTTCCCGAGCCCATTTGACTCCAAAATTTTGACCACTTCGATCGCTCGTTTTGACCCAACTTTTCGGGCATTGACTTTTGTGTTCGGAGTTCCTTGTGGAGTGCATTGGTTGTCTATTCCGCTTCCGCGCCTACACCAACGCCGCGACGACACCTTTGGCACCCCGGATTCCGGCGCAACTTCGACACCATCATCGACACCACCTCGATCATCGCAAGTTCGTGTGCTTGACACCGCCTAACATCAATAGGTATAACTTGCCCCACCCCTTGTAGCCCCGTTTCTTTCTTTGTGTACCTATCCCATTGAGAGTGGCTTTCCGAGTGTTGCGAAGCATTGCACAAGTGTCACGACCGTGAGAGGGTGTGTGTGTGCGTTGTGTTGAGCAAAGCTCCGAAGAACGCTCGGTGAGAAAGATACACAAAAGAAGAAAAAGTGTGACATATACATAGAGAAAAAGAAAGCTTCTAAGCATAGAAAAAAGTGAAAAAAGAGAAAAAGAAATAGAAAAGGAGTGTGTGTCCACCGATACAAAGGAGTGCAAAGCTTGTAAGCACTAAGAGAGGTAAGATAAGAGTGGCATTTGTGCAAATCTAGTTGCTTCTCTCATATGCAACCAAGCTACGGTCTCTCTTGAGTTGGCGCGACACCGAGCTAATAGTCTTCGTTAGGACCATCCTTGTTACTTGCTCACTTCCTTGGTCACGCTAACCCCATTGTTCTTCCTTGTGTGTGTTTCCGTGTTTCCTTGACATAGATCACCGCTTTTGACATTTGACTTTGATTCTCACCCACATTTGACAATAGACATTTTCTTTGGTTCTTTTCGTTTGCTATCCACTTCCTCACCTACCACCATATAGAGTTCTTAGCCTTTTGCGTGTGCTTTGAGTGTGTGTGTGAGTACATATCGGTTATTCTCTAACTTGAACCATTTTCTCGATTTTGTTGTGAGTTTTGACCTTTTGGTAGTTCTCTTTCCACCATATATACACCAATCCTAGAGACTAACATGTATAGTGAGGATGAGCCTACGGAGGACGACATGGAGTACTATGAGGGTGATAGCTCCCTAAGCACCGAGGATATGGAGGACCATGTGGAGCTCGACACCGACAATAGCTCCGCAAGCATCATCGACATCAACGACATCGAGAATCTCTACACCGACCATGGCTCGCCAAGCACGGATGACAACATGGAGGACCACCACTCCGAGCTCGACTACAACATCGACGAAATGGTGGAGCACTACCTCGACTACGACTACGACAGCATGATGGAGCACCGCACCGGGCACTACCTCGAGCACGACATCGACACCATGGTGGAGCCTAGCTTCGACCCCACCTTGAACAAGACCGGTGCCTACAAGTTCCCCATCTTGGCCAATGGAACTACATATGAAGATAGAGGACCTTCAAGACGGCGCAACCATGAGAGTGCTTATGCACATGATAATCTACACCGAGCTCATCCTATGGAACACCAAGAGCGCCAACACCATGATCGCCATCAACACTCTCCTCCGAGCTCAAGAAGGCGCCACGACCAAAGTGCCAACCTACATGAACCATCATCTAGGCATGTCGAGGATCGTCATCGACACATGTCACCTCATGATCTTCGTCGACCATCACCACCTCATGACCACCATCGACATGCATCACCACATGAACGTCGCCGACACAAGTCACCTCATGTTCGCCATCGACCAACACCTCCCAAGGATCTTCGACGACACCTCCCAAGACATGGTGATGATGCAAGAAGACGAGAGCCTCGACATGAAGCGGCCAAGGCTACAAAGATCAACAACACCAACCATATGGTGTCTACAAAGCCTAGCGCCACCACCACAATGGCATCTCCAAGACCGCCTACACATGAGAAGATCTCCAATGGTGCAAGACAAGGCGCTACACCAACAAGCAAGATGGTGCCAAGTGTAACTAAAGAGGAACCACATATCATGGTAATTCCCCCTCCTACCGCCACCACCACAATGGCACCTACAAGAAGCTCAAGCCCAAGATGAACACCATGGAGTCTACACTTCAAGATGAAGGACGATCTACCCATCTTTATGCCAACATGACAATGGTTCGTCCTCCAAGACAACGTAGCTCCCAATGCTTTCGTTGCACACAAGATGGTAATCATCTTTGGGAATGCCCCAATCTCCATTGTGATGTGTGCACATCCAACAAGCACATGACATGGGAGTGCAACACACCACAAACCCACAAGCTCTACTTCGCCGAGTTAGATGCAAAATTCGCCAACATGACACTTCAAGATACCATCGAGTTCAAAGAATGGTGCAAGGAAATGGACAAGACTATGAATACCACACTTCAAGATGGAGCACGAGAAGGCCAAGTCAAGAGTGACGTTGATTCGAGCCTAGCTCTCAACATCACCATAGCGCCATCAAATGGTGTCAACATGGGAGGCGACGGAGTTGAGAAGGTTGAGCATGGGATTTTCCCTTCAACCAAGGAGGCGCATGGAGTTGAGAATGGTGAGCATGGGATGATCCCTTCACCAATGGAGGCGCATGGAGATGAGGAAATCGAGCCTACTCCCATATGCTTGAATGAGAAGATGGTACCAATCCCATGTGAGCATGAGAGCCACTTAGCCCACTTGAGTGAGAGTGATAGTGAGTTGAGTGACTCCCACCCCATATGTGAGCTTGAGTGCTTCCATTTGGAGGACATGAGTGATACACCGAGTGAGTTGAGAGAGGTAGTTGATAGGTCCACGGAGGCCATTTCACATTCTAACAACTTAACCTCTACCTCTAGTGTGTTTTCTCATGTTGCAATAGGTTCCATGGAGGACGAGTTCCCGATCATGGAGAAGATGTACATGGTGCATGAAGATGATGATATCACACCATGCTTGATTGAAGATGAACATGGAGGCCACATGGAGCCTACCTCTTCCACAACACCCACTTCAAATGAGTCGGACTACAAAGGTACCTATATGGGTGTTGATGATGCCATGATCCCACTAGTGGACATGATGACTTATGAGTGCATGCATGATCTTGATGATACAATTGCTATGTCATATGCTTCTTTCATTTTCCCATGTGATGCTTTGCTTGATAACATTGTTGATTATGTGGAATTACTTTCTTGTGACAATATGGTCATGCCATGCTATGAGAGTTTCACTTTCTCTCCTATTGCTTGCAATATGTCGAACAATTACTCTTTCCCATGTATTGCTTGCAATGATAATGATAATGATGCTTGTGTTGTGACAACCTTGCCGAACAATTGCTCTTTCCCTAGGTTTTTCAATAACAATGCTAAAATGTTGAACATGTTTTGTGCTAGATGCTTGCAATACTCTCCCATTAATGCAACCAAAATGTTGAATACTTTCTCTTTCCAATGCTTGGTTTGCAATGATGTTAATATGCTTGTAAATGAGATTGCCCCCATAGCTCTCTCAAATTTTGGAGACTTTGCCTATATCCATGATGAGCATGTTCATGTGTTTACCCCGCATATTCACCATATCTATTATGATGCTTTGCTTAACGCTAATGGTGATGTGCAAAAAAAATGGACCATCATGATGGATGATGTTTTCATATACCATGCACACACGTTCTTTGCCTTGACTATTGTGTGTGTAGGTACAAGAATGCCAATGTCAACCTCGATTGAGCACGAGTTGACAAACATAGCTCTTGAGAGCATAATACAAGTGAGTTCAAGATCGAACCCGGCTCTAATACCTTTCCCGTTCATCGCATTGAACATGTTGACCAATTTCTCTTTCTTGTGGTTCTTTTGCAAGCATGATGATGTGATTTTTACCGTTGGTGTTGCCTCAAACAAGTTGTGCAATTTCTCTTTCCTTTGGTTTGTTGGCACGCACGATTGTGCAAATTTCTACTTGTTGAACTTTTTGGAAGATATGTTGTGTGTTGCACCAAATATGAGGAAACATTTATCTTTCCAATGGTTCGTGTTCACACATGTTGATGATATTTTGGACACTCTTCCGTATGTGTTTTTGCCAAACTCTCCACTTGTTGCTTCAAGGATGTTCAACAATTTCTCTTTCCGATGCCTTGAGTGCAACAATGAAAATGAGTTTCTACATGAGATGGACACCATGGTCGTCTCAAAATTTGGAGTTTTTGTGTTTCCACATTTGGAAGATGTTCATATGAAGTTCTTACACATTGGCATTGCACATGCATTATTCTTGATAAATTTGTGTTGTGCTAACGGTGCTGTGAACATGAAAGGACATGTCATCGATGATGTGCTCCAATATCACACACAAACATACTTTGCTTGGTCTTTGTTGTGTGAAGGTACAAGTGACTTGTGGATGAGCGTCAACGAATGGGTTCAACTCCACACTTCGACTACACAAGATCTTTCAATGAGAGCACACCGACATCTTGCTAAGGTGACCTCCTTCTACTTGCGCTCTCTTGCTAAAACCGTGAAACATTGGCTATGCTTTGAGTATTGCTTGGCTTTTCTTGTGCTATTGATAGGGCCCTTGACAAGTGAAGCGACATTGAAGCGTTGGTGTCATCTACCTCCTCTATACATTCATGAAGATTTATCGTCGAGGACGACTCTTTTTCAAGTGGGGGGGAGATGATGTAGCCCGACCTTCGGTCTTCACCGCATCATATGCTTCATCGCTAAGACGACACGCAAAGGTGAATCTTCTCCTTTATGCGTGCCTACAATCTCCTATTTGGGACGATATACTACTTCATACTCCGTCATACCTTGATGATAGGAACTCGACGACAAGTATGGAGGGAAAAGAGGATGCCATGGAGACCCGAGGACGCAAGGCCGATGTCACGGAAGCATGGAAGAGAAGGAGAAAGAGGAGCTGGACGCTCCAGGCCGGAACTTCCGCCCGTCACAGCCGAAACTTCCGCCCAGATTCCATCCAAGACTGAAGATGCTCATGCTGAAGGAATCCAGCCGGAACTTCCGCCCCTTAGGACCGGAACTTCCGCCTATATGCTCACACTGAAGGAATCCAGCCGGAACTTCCGCCCCTTAGGACCGGAACTTCCGCCCAGTCGAACCTCAGCCAAATCTCAGCACCTTTTGGCCTGTAACTTACCCCTTCGTCCCCTACCTATAAATAGGCACCTACCCCCACCTTCATGAAGGAGAGATGATGTTTAGATGAATTGGCTTATGCCTCTATTATCCCTTTGTGGATTTGGGAAGCCCCCACCTTAGATGATCCATCTATTGTATCCCTCCTTATCCGGATCTTTTCCATTCTAGTAATTCTATCAATTGTGAATATCTTGCTTTGCAACTCTATTCTTAATTGGTCTTTTACTCTTTGGACTTCTATTTGGATTTGTCGATCTTTTGCAAGAGATTCTACCTTTGGTCTTTCTCTCGCACTTCTATCGAGTTGGTGGTTCGGGCCAACGAGGATAACCGATTGTGTGTGTGTGCGTGTGTTTGTATCGTGTTCTTCGCGTTCATCCACTTCCCCGCGAATCCCCCTCCGCAATCACACTCACCCGGGTCAATTCGTGAGATCGGGCAACCCACACGGGCTCAGCCCACATCATAACCATTCAATATGCTTATGATAGGGGCAATGGGAGCTCAAAGCTAATAAGTACCATACTTTTTGGAAGGTTTATAAAACTTGTTTATCTTGCTTACTCTGCAAAGAGTCTTTATTTTACTTTCATGTTGAGTCTTCATCTTCTACTTTATGCACCAATTAAGAGAGCATAGTTGTCATTCTTAGTGCAATGTGCATAGTCCCAAAATTATTATTGATTGATTCATGATTGTGCTATTGCTTGTTCTCAAATCACTTGTATCTAGTCACCCTTTGAACTTTAAAGGTGTCCTAGCATTTATGTTTTGCTACTTCATAAAGGACATGTGGAGTATCACTTTGCTATGTTTTCTCTATGCTCATAAACAAACAGTTGCTTTCAATGCACTATTATTCATGATCCTTTGTTTGAGTTACTTCTCATGTTATATCATATATAGTTGCTAAGTTCTATTATTAGAATTATATCTATCATGTCTATGTTTAGAGTACTTTGATTCTAGCTCACAATGCTTTACAATGCTTGATCAAGATTTTGTTGGCTGTATGTCACCTCAAAAATTATTTTGTTACCACTTACCTACTCGAGGACGAGCATGAGTTAAGCTTGGGATGTTGATACGTTGCAAACGATCTATAATTTTGATGCTCCATGCTTTGTTTTACACCAATTGCTATATGTTTTGTTTACACTTCGTGGCACTTTTATGCATTTTTTCCAGAACTAACCTATTGACAAGATGCCACAGTGCCAGTTCCCTACTTTCTGCTGTTTTTGTATTTCAGAAAAGTTGTAGAGGAAATATTCTCGGAATTGGACGAACAAAAGTTCCTATTTTTCCCGGAGCGAAGACGGAGTCCAGAGAAAGGACGAAGGAGGGCCATAGGGTGGCCACACCTGCCCTTGGTGCGGCCTATCAATGGCCCACGTCAAGGCATGGTGTGGGCCCCCCAGGCACCCACCGACCTCAATCCTCCGCCTATATAAAGCTTTCGACGCAAAAACCCCAAATATACAAGCCTCTGCCCACGAAAAGTTCCACAGCTCTGCCGCCATCGCAGACAAGATCCGGAGGATAGAAGTCTCTGTTCCGGCACCCTGCCGGGACGGAGAATTGCCCCCGAAGCCATCTCCATCGACTCCACCGCCATCTCCATCGCCGTTGCTGACTCCCATGATGAGGAGTGAGTAGTTCTCCCCCGGGGCTGAGGGATCCACCGGTAGCTATGTGGTTTATCTCTCTCTCCCATGGTGTGATCTTTATGTGACCATGAGCTTTATAATCTAGATGTCGTTATGCTATTCAAGTGAACTTTACTTATGTGATCTCCGGAAACTCCTTGTCCCACGTGTGTAAAGTTGGAGTGTGTGCACCGTGTGGGTCTCTTAGGCTATATTTCACAGAATAGTTGTTCACTGAATTATGATTTGAGTTGTATGTCTCTATGAAATTGTGGTGTGTTAGTACCGCCTATGAACGCTCAAAGTGCAGGGCGGGGTGTTCATTAGTACTTGGGAATACATTTTTAAGGTTTGCTTTTGCAGACCTACACGATGACTTATTGTTCGTTATCCAGCCGGAGAGTCTTTCAGAGTAGCATAGTGAAGTGCTAATATTTATATTCCTTTATGATATCATTGTTGAGAGTGACCACTAGTGAAAGTATGATCCCTAGGCCTTGTTTGCAAACATCGAATCACCGTTTATTTACAGTTTTATTGCATGTTTACTTGCTGCCATATTTATTTCAGATTTTTATTACCACTCGTATTCATCCATATCACTTGCATTTTACTATCTCTTCGCCAAACTAGTGCACCTATACATCTCACAAGTGTACTGGATATGTTGGGGACACAAGAGACTTCTTGTATCGTAATTGCAGGATTGGTTAAGAGGGATATCTTTGACCTCTACCTCCCTGAGTTCGATAAACCTTGGGTGATCCACTTAACGGAAATTTGCTGCTGTTCTACAAACCTCTGCACTTGGAGGCCCAACACTGTCTACAAGAATAGAAGTGTGCATAGACATCAGTACTATCGGGCCAGATACCGTCCCAGTACCGGCAGGGCTTCTGCAAGCCTAGGAGCCCTGGTCGGTACCAGGCCGGTACCCGGGTAACGGCTGGCCCACCCAGCTCTTATTCCTCCCCCAGCCAGCCCAGCATAGCTCCTCCCAACCAGGCTGCCTCCCCATTCCGAGCTGGGCCGCGCCCTGCTCCCGCCGGCACACGCTGCGCTGCTACCCCTCGCCCGCACATGGGCCGCCGCACAACATAGCCCATCCGCGCCCAGCTCGCCACGCCTGCTCCCCACGCGCACGCTCGCTCCCGAGCGTTGACTCGATCCCGCTAGCGAGGCACTCGATTGGGAGACGCCTTCCTCACTGCCCGTGTTCCCCTGCCTCGCCGCCTCGCTCCCGTGTGCTGCCCTGTTACATGTTGGGATGGCCTATTCCTGGCCGCAGCAGCCCAGCTCCGTCCAGGCCAGACTCCCTTCTTCTTTCCCATCTGTCCATAGTTTTATTCATATATACATATATACTAGTCGTTAGAAGTTTGTTCACGTTTTCACTAATAGTATTATTTTTCACATGACTTGCTGTTTAGATGTACCTATGGTAGGGTTAGGATGCATGGGGAAATATGGGTAAAGCAGGGCACGCGCTAAAAGAAAGCGATCCTACAAACAGTGTACTAGTTAGGTTGGACCCACTAGGTCATGCGCTAGGAGCAAGCGATCCTTCCTGGACCAAGCAAAGCTATGTTTGGAAGTACACA
>NC_061510.1:215760638-215813127 GCF_022539505.1 Lolium rigidum
AAGCTTCTTGATAATATGATGGTTAATTACTCTGAATGGCACACGGAAAGAGCTCCACAAGGTAAGAAGGTAAATTCAGTTGAAGAATCCTCTTCCTTGAATGATAAGGTTGATGCTATTATGTCTATGCTTGCGAATGATAGGACTAATGTTGATCCTAATAATGTTCCATTAGCTTCATTGGTTGCCCAAGAAGAACATGTTGATGTAAACTTCATTAAAAATAATAATTTCAACAACAATGCTTATCGGAACAATTCTAGTAATAACTATAGGCCATATCCTTATAATAATGGTAACGGTTATGCTAATTCTTATGGAAATTCTTACAACAATAATAGGAATACACCCTCTGGACTTGAAGCCATGCTTAAAGAATTTATTAGTACACAAACTGCTTTTAACAAATCTGTTGAGGAAAAGCTCAATAAAATTGATATTCTTGTTTCTAGAGTTGATAGTCTTGCCTCTGATGTTGATCTTTTGAAATCAAAAGTTATGCCTAATAGGGATATTGAAAATAAAATTGTTACTACAGCAAATGCCATCCAAGTTAGAATTAATGAGAATATAAGATTAATGGCTGAACTGCGTGCTAGGTGGGATAGAGAAGAAAATGAAAAACTAGCTAAAAAGGAAAATGTAGCTAAAGTTTGGACTATTACCACCACTAGCAATGCTAGTGATTCATATGTTGCTGCACCTCCTACTATCAATGGTAAAATAATTGGTGTTAGCAATTCTTCTACTCCTAGTGCAAAGCGCGCGAAATTACCTGAAACTGCTAAAACTGCTGAAACTGCTTGTGATAAAACTGCTGAAATTTTTTCCAACCTTGGGGATGATAATCCCATTGCTTTAGATTGTAATGATTTAGATTTTGATGATTGCCACATCTCTGAAGTTATAAAGTTCTTGCAAAAACTTGCTAAGAGTCCCAATGCTAGCGCTATAAATTTGGCTTTCACAAAACATATTACAAATGCTCTCATAAAAGCTAGAGAAGAGAAACTAAAACTTGAAACTTCTATTCCTAGAAAGCTAGAGGATGGTTGGGAGCCCATCATTAAAATGAGAGTCAAAGATTTTGATTGTAATGCCTTATGTGATCTTGGTGCAAGTATTTCGTTATGCCTAAAAAAGTCTATGATATGCTTGACTTGCCACCATTGAAAAACTGTTATTTGGATGTTAATCTCGCTGATAATGCTAAAAAGAAACCTTTGGGGAAAGTTGATAATGTTCATATTATGGTTAACAATAACCTTGTCCCCGTTGATTTTGTTGTCTTGGATATTGAATGCAATGCATCTTGCCCCATTATATTGGGAAGACCTTTTCTTCGAACCGTTGGTGCTACTATTGATATGAAGGAAGGTAATATTAAATATCAATTTCCTCTCAAGAAAGGTATGGAACACTTCCCTAGAAAGAGAATGAAGGTACCTTATGATTCTATTATTAGAACAAATTATGATGTTGATGCTTCATCCTTCGATGTTACTTGAGATACACTTTCTGCGCCTAGCTGAAAGGCGTTAAAGAAAAGCGCTTATGGGAGACAACCCATGTTTTTACTACAGTATTTTTGTTTTATATTTGTGTCTTGGAAGTTGTTTACTACTGTAGCAACCTCTCCTTATCTTAGTTTTATGTTTTGTTGTGCCAAGTAAAGTCTTTGATAGTAAAGTAAGTACTAGATTTGGATTACTGCGCAGTTCCAGATTTCTTTGCTGTCACGAATCTGGGTCTATCTCCCTGTAGGTAGCTCAGAAAATTAAGCCAATTTACGAGCATGATCCTCAGATATGTACGCAACTTTCATTCAATTTGAGCATTTTCGTTTGAGCAAGTCTGGTGGCCTAATAAAATCCATCTTTACGGACTGTTCTGTTTTGACAGATTCTGTCTTTTATTTCGCATTGCCTCTTTTGCTATGTTGGATGAATTTCTTTGATCCACTAATGTCCAAGTAGCTTTATGCAATGTCCAGAAGTGTTAAGAATGATTGTGTCACCTCTGAACATGTGAATTTTTATTATGCACTAACCCTCTAATGAGTTGTTTCGAGTTTGGTGTGGAGGAAGTTTTCAAGGATCAAGAGAGGAGTATGATGCAATATGATCAAGGAGAGTGAAAGCTCTAAGCTTGGGGATGCCCCGGTGGTTCACCCCTGCATATTATAAGAAGACTCAAGCGTCTAAGCTTGGGGATGCCCAAGGCATCCCCTTCTTCATCGACAACATTATCAGGTTCCTCCCCGAAACTATATTTTTATTCCGTCACATCTTATGTACTTTGCTTGGAGCGTCGGTTTGTTTTTGTTTTTTGTTTTGTTTGAATAAAATGGATCCTAGCATTCACTTTATGGGAGAGAGACACGCTCTCGCTGTAGCATATGGACAAATATGTCCTTAGGCTCTACTCATAGTATTCATGGCGAAGTTTCTTCTTCGTTAAATTGTTATATGGTTGGAATTGGAAAATGATACATGTAGTAAATTGCTATAATGTCTTGGATAATTTGATACTTGGCAATTTTTGTGCTCATGTTTAAGCTCTTGCATCATATACTTTGCACCCATTAATGAAGAAATACTTAGAGCTTGTTAATTTGGTTTGCATATTTGGTTTCTCTAGAGTCTAGATAACATCTAGTATTGAGTTTTGAACAACAAGGAAGACGGTATGGAGTCTTATATTGTTTACCATATGTCTTTTATGTGAGTTTTGCTGTACCGTTCATCCTTGTGTTTGTTTCAAATAACCTTGCTAGCCTAAACCTTGTATCGAGAGGGAATACTTCTCATGCATCCAAAATACTTGAGCCAACCACTATGCCATTCGTGTCCACCATACCTACCTACTACATGGTATTTATCCGCCATTCCAAAGTAAATTGCTTGAGTGCTACCTTTAAAATTCCATCATTCACCTTTGCAATATATAGCTCATGGGACAAATAGCTTAAAAACTATTGTGGTATTGAATATGTACTTATGCACTTTATCTCTTATTAAGTTGCTTGTTGTGCGATAACCATGTTTCTGGGGACGCCATCAACTATTCTTTGTTGAATATCATGTGAGTTGCTATGCATGTCCGTCTTGTCTGAAGAAAGAGAGATCTACCACCTTCATGGTTGGAGCATGCATATTGTTAGAGAAGAACTTTGGGCCGCTAACTAAAGCCATGATTCATGGTGGAAGTTTCAGTTTGGACATATATCCTCAATCTCATATGAGAATAATTATTGTTGCCACATGCTTATGCATTAAAGAGGAGTCCATTATCTGTTGTCCATGTTGTCCCGGTATGGATGTCTAAGTTGAGAATAATCAAAAGCGAGAAATCCAAAATGCGAGCTTTCTCCTTAGACCTTTGTACAGGCGGCATGGAGGTACCCCATTGTGACACTTGGTCAAAACATGTGCATTGCAAAGATCCGGTAGTCCAACTTAATTAGGACAAGGTGCGGGCACTATTAGTATACTATGCATGAGACTTGCAACTTGTAAGATATAATGTACATAACTCATATGCTTTATTACTAGCGTTGACAAAATTGTTTCATGTTTTCAAAATAAAAGCTCTAGCACAAATATAGCAATCGATGCTTTCCTCTTTGAAGGACCATTCTCTTTACTTTTATGTTGATTCAGTTCACCTATTTCTCTCCACCTCAAGAAGCAAACACTTGTGTGAACTGTGCATTGATTCCTACATACTTGCATATTGTACTTGTTATATTACTCTATGTTGACTATTATCCATGAGATATACATGTTACAAGTTGAAAGCAACCGCTGAAACTTAATCTTCCTTTGTGTTGCTTCAATACCTTTACTTTGATTTATTGCTTTATGAGTTAACTCTTATGCAAGACTTATTAATACTTGTCTTGAAGTACTATTCATGAAAAGTCTTTGCTATATGATTCACTTGTTTACTCATGTCATTACCATTGTTTTGATCGCTGCATCCACTAAATATGTTTACAAATAGTATGATCAAGGTTATGATGGCATATCACTTCAGTAAATTATCTTTGTTATCGTTTTACCCGCTCGGGACGAGCAGAACTAAGCTTGGGGATGCTTGATACGTCTCCGACGTATCGATAATTTCTTATGTTCTATGCCATATTATTGATGATACCTACATGTTTTATGCACACTTTATGTCATATTCGTGCATTTTCCGGAACTAACCTATTAACAAGATGCCGAAGTGCCAGCTCTCGTTTTCTGCTGTTTTTGGTTTCAGAAATCCTAGTAACGAAATATTCTCGGAATTGGACGAAACGAAGACCCAGGGGCCTATTTTTCCACGGAGCTTCCAGAAGACCGGAGAACATACGAAGTGGGGCCACGAGGTGGCAACACCACAAGGCGGGGCCCGCGCCGCCCTATGGTGTGGCCCCCTCGTCTGGCCCCCGACTCTGCCCTTCCGCCTACTTAAAGCCTCCGTCGCGAAACCCCTGATGCGAAAAACCACGATACGGAAAACCTTACTGAGACGCCGCCGCCGCCGATCCCATCTCGGGGGATTCTGGAGATCTCCTCCGGCACCCCGGTCCATTCTTTAATACTGAAATACAAATCTGCTGCAATACTTGTTTTACTGTTTTCTCTGCAAACAATCATCTTCCACACAATACGGTTAATCCTTTGTTACAGCAAGCCGGTGAGATTGACAACCTCACTCGTTTCGTTGGGGCAAAGTACTTTGGTTGTGTTGTGCAGGTTCCACGTTGGCGCCGGAATCTCCGGTGTTGCGCCGCACTACATCCCGCCGCCATCAACCTTCAACGTGCTTCTTGACTCCTACTGGTTCGATTAAACCTTGGTTTCTTACTGAGGGAAACTTGCCGCTGTGCGCATCACACCTTCCTCTTGGGATTCCCAACGGACGTGTCAACTACACGCATCAATACTTGTAACTCCAAGAGGGAGTATTTATGCTCGATAGTGGGTTCATGCCTCCATTGAATCTGGGACAGTGACAGAAAGTTCTAAGGTTGTGGATGTGTTGTTGCCACTAGGGATAAAACATCAATGCTTTGTCTAAGGATATTTGTGTTGATTACATTACGCACCATACTTAATGCAATTGTCCGTTGTTTGCAACTTAATACTGGAAGGGGTTCGGATGATAACCTCGAAGGTGGACTTTTTAGGCATAGATGCATGCTCGGATAGCGGTCTATGTACTTTGTCGTAATGCCCTGATTAAATCTCATAGTAGTCATCGTGATATGTATGTGCATTGTTATGCCCTCTCTATTTGTCAATTGCCCAACTGTAATTTGTTCACCCAACATGCCATTTATCTTATCGGAGAGACACCACTAGTGAACTGTGGACCCCGGTCCATTCTTTACATCTGAAATACAATCTACTGCAAACTCTGTTCTTTACTGTTCTTCGCAAACAAACATCATCTTCCACACTATACATTTAATCCTTTGTTTACAGCAAGCCGGTTAGATTGACAATCTCACTGTTAAGTTGGGGCAAAGTATTGTGATTGTGTTGTGCAGGTTCCATGTTGGCGCCGGAATCCTTGGTGTTGCGCCGCACTACACTCCGCCACCAACAACCTTCACGTGTTCCTTGACTCCTACTGGTTCGATAACCTTGGTTTCTTACTGAGGGAAAACTTGCTGCTGTACGCATCACACCTTCCTCTTGGGGTTCCCAACAGACGTGTGTCAACTACACGCCAGCACCGAACAAGGCACTTGACAAAATATTCTCAGAGCGCCAAAGTCGCGAATAATCTCTGAATGCCGCAAAACTCTGCGAAGGTAAGACCCTGGGTCCGTCCTGAGCGGCGTGGCACCGTCTCTGACGTCGGTTTGCTACTTTTTTCCGTATCAACAGATACGAAGAAAAATCCTAACGGACGCGTTAGGTACCCGATAAAACATGACTGGGACTCGACAGATGGTGAGACCTTAAGTGGCACATGTCGAGTTAACACCAGTATCCCGAGATCATGTCCAGGGACGTGATCTTGAAGTAGGTTCTTGCGGGATTGCCACAAGAGCAGTTAACTGGTACCTGATCCGTTAGATGAACCAGCTCCATTTACCATTATCCCTGAACAACATAGATAGCAACGGCCTGGAGTCAATAAAACGAGGGGCTGCTTCCAGAAATATAGTCAAGTTCTTTATCGAGTAGTACAACTTGAGTCTATGCCCAGGTGCAAGCACCTGCCCATAGGCCAGGGGGCTACTCTTATTGAGAGTATTATTCACCCTCCAGATAAGATACAAGAAAGAGAAAAAATTGTGGTGTCGATTAAAAGCAAGTTGAGCCTACACCCAAGTGCAAACACTTGGCTATAGCCTCGGGGGCTACTCCCATCGGGAGCGCTGGCCGCGCACCCGATAGAAAAATAACTTCGACAACATTTATGACAATCAAGGTTTGTAGACTCAACTCGATTCTACGACTCGAGTGGAGCCTACTCCTATCGGGAGCACATGGATTTCATCAAGTTCTCCAGAAATATAGTTAAGTTATTCATCGAGTAGTACAACTTGAGTCTATGCCCAAGTGCAAGCACTTGACCATAGACTCGGGGGCTACTCCCATCGGGAGCGCTGTCGCGCACCCGATAGAAAAATAATTTCGAGAATCGTCGACATCATTTATGCTACACATGATCTACGACATGGACCTCGCCTTTGGAGATGATTATGCTTGGAGTCTCTACGCAAGTCTTCGACTTACCTAGATACTCGGGGGCTACTGACATGGGTATACCCTTCGGGTACCCATTATTAGTATACCTGGTTCGGCTCGGCCCAATATGGAGAAGGCCCAACAAGGCAACCCGAAGAAGTAGTCGACTAGGACTCTTGTAAAACCCTAGGCTGGTTGCATATATAAAGCTAGCCAGGGCACCCGAAATAGGGGGACAATAGATAGACAACATAGCTCCGCCTACGGCGGCACCCTGCAAATACATCTATGATCATATACTGGATTGCTAGCAGCACGTAGGGATCCTCCACCGAGGGGACCCAAAGCTGGGTACGTCGTGTGCCTAATCTTGCTCCCGGAATCTCCATCGTTGCTCTCTCCCGAAACCCAAGTCTACAATACGTAGGCATTGGCGAGGTGATCCCTTGTCATGTGGTGACCTAGCATACCACTGCATGGTATAATATGCAAGTCATTGACATAACACCAATGGAACATTGTTCCACTAGTATTACATTCCTCAGAGTGGTACAACAGAAACATATGCCGTTCCAAGGCATGTCTATAGACTTACACACATAATCTTTACAAAAGATCAACATAGCCTCCTAATAAGTAAAATTGTAAATAAACTCCAGAGTAACAACTCGTGGACTAAACTTATTACTAGCTCTACCTATCGAGGTACTAGACCTGCTAAAGAAACTATGAGTGGACTCTAGCTAATTAGGTGCTAGGATTAGGGAGCTAGTTCCCTTGTACTTCTAATATAGGTTTTCTCCATGGTGGATGTAGTGGTTGACTACGTTGACTCCTCTGGCAGAGTCATGTCTCTTGAAGTAGTTGACTCCTCTATCTTCGAGTTTCATTGTAGATCCTCCTTCGATGCCTCCATGTCTAAACACGGGGTTCAAGAGGGAACGGCCATAGCTACAGCAAGTTCAATAATAGAAATAGGTGTATCATGCACCAGCTACAGCCATAGACCAAGAAGTCATAGGAAAATGCAAGTTTTTGTAATCATTTCTTCAAAAGGTTGCTTTTATTATGAAAAGTTATGTCTGTCAACCTGCACTGGGTGTCTAAGAACTTCATGGAGTTCCTTTTCGGCCGCGTTCGCAGTTCCAAACCCGAAACAAGGAGTGACAAGCCACAATTCAATACACTTAGGTGTGTTATTTTTCCCATAAGAGATCTTATCTATGTTGCCAACCGGGCAAATCTTTTCTGTCCACACTTCCTTGGTGTGAGGCTCGGTATAAGGTCCAAACCAATCACTATTCTTCTCCACGACCCAGCATACCCACCATTTTGTAAGTATGCCATGTAATTTATCCTATAGATAGACCATCAAAGGCATATGTCCTCCCCTTTACCTTAATCGTAGACCGTTCTAGACATCCACATGCACTGCCCTATATTCTATAGATAGTCCGCCCTAGACTAGCCCTTACAATCCATCATAGACCTCTAATAATTCTGCCTTGTCCTTTATCCATAGGTAGACCACCCCTGGCATCTGTCCTCCCCTTTACCCTAAAGGTAGACTGTTCTGGACAATCTACATGCCCTGCCCTGTTCCCTATACATACCGACCCAGACCAACCCTTGTTAATGGCCCGTTGATATGCGAAAGGGAAAATATACATCTGACTTCTCCATCCCACTTCAGATCTTATGGTTAACACGAGATTTACGGCGCAACAATCACTGGAAGACATTTGTGTATCCTAGGTGAATGTAGAAATTTGTTGTTAATCTTAGGTGAATGTATTCCCAGTTGCAATGGAACCTCCACCATCAACTCAAACCATGGTTCCATTGCGCACCGCATAGTCATATTCATAATTATAAAAGTAATCTTTTGCTTTTTAATGTAGGAGTGATAAGTATAGTACTTTGCAATTAATTTTATAAAAATAATCAAATGGCATGAGCAAGTGATGAAATTTCATTTCTCGACTGCAAGATTATGAAGGCAAGGACTTCGATACGGGATAACTCCAAATTCTGAAGTAGCATCATCGTCGGTAAGGACAACGTTTAAAGAATTGGGAAATATGCTATAATGCATAAGTATGAGATGCAATCACTCTAATCGTAATCTAATCCCGGTGATTTAGGTTTAGTGAGTTGTAATGATTTATGTAGGGTGTTTTGCACTTTTACAGTGGTTTCACAAACAAGGTTATTATTAGAGTTTGGTTAACTTGGTATCATATACAAGTGGTGTTATACATCATCATCATCATCATCATCATAATAATAATAATACGATCACACAAGGAATAGTAGTTGGTATAATCTTAACATGTAAAGAAAAGTTGTCAGTTTTAAATCCTATAAGGCATGGTTAATGATTACGTGTTATTTACTTCAAAAGAATAACTTTTTAAGAACATGTTTCTTATTAAACAAGAAGTATCTTAAAACAAGGCTATTAGTTTCTAGGGTTTACTACTGAATTCACTCAGTGAGGAATAGTTGGTTCCTAAACAAGTTGGTTCATAATTCTTTAGTACTTGTAGGGTTTAGTCGGGCATGATCACATAAAGTGAATTACTACATAGGTTACTATTATGGTTGACCATAATGATATTGTATTAAGGAATGGTAATTTAGGGTTGATGACATGTAAGCAACTCATTAGAGTTTATCACTAGTGGTTCATACAAGGTCCACTCAAAATAAAGACATGAAATGATAACTTCATTTTCATTTGGGCTTGTACTACTTTAGGAGGACGTGAGCCTGCATTTATTTGCTAAGTATGGATTTATGAGCAAGGTTAATATTTAATTATCACATTTAATAATTCTTAGGGTTTTGGAGTTTCACATAAAATGATGGAGTCAGGGTTTTATTCCCAATAGAATTAGGGTTGCATTTGGAATTATGGAATCACGGTTTCCTATTTGTCATGGAATTTCAAAAGTAAGAACTTGTTGATCAAAGTTGAAGTTAAGAAACAACTTTTAAATTGAAGGTAAGAATAGGTTTAGCATTTTTCTTATTTTATTATTTAAAGAAAATAATAATTAGGATTAATAACATTTAGGGTTTAAATGATAATCTTACTGTTAACATGATAAAATAAAATTACTTTTAGTGCTTTCATTATTTCCTACATGATTTTCTATTTATTTTTGAAGTTTTGCTAATTACTGAATTTTCTTGAAATTTAGGATAAAAGAATATGCTTAAATAATAAATAGTAAATGGTTATATTTTCATTTTAATTAAAATTTGAGATTATATTTTTAATGGATAGATATTATTTTTTTGAAAATTTTGATACCTCATTTATATTTTTCTGAGTTGAAATGAATTTGATATGAATTTATAAAGTTTAAACAATTTTCTAGAATTGGAAACAAATAGAAAATACTAAAACTACCGGTCAAACCGTAGCTATAGGGGCTGACCAGTGGGGTCCTAGGCCACGTTGGCTGCCACGCACACATGGACCAAGTCAAATGGTGAGTGGGACCAACGGCCATGTCACCTCCTCGTTGGTGGCTAGACACCGGTGGGCAATGGAGGAAGGTGCCGCTGCTTTAGGGACTCCTTGGATGCGCGACTAGATGTTTTCGAACTCCTACGACACGATGAGTTCAAATATTGTGGCGCTTTTCTCAGAGGACCGCCAAAACTAGCCCTGGTGAGCTCTTCCGCGGCAGCAAACTCCGGCTAATACGCAAATGCTAGCTAGTAGGATAAATCGAGTGTTGCAATTATGGTATCTAGAGATGTGCAGGCTCACCCTAGGATTTTTGAGACACTCGTCGAGGTCGGGGATGGTCGGAGGGAAGCGCATGGTCACGGATTCCGGCGAGCTTCTGTGACGGGAAAGGATGAAATCCACGCGATTGAGATCATCCCGGATTGATTCCTCCCACCCAGATGCTCAGAATGGTTGGTGCATCTCCTAGGCCACTTCATAAACGCCGGGGTGGCCCTAGTTGACGGCGCCTTAATCAACACCGGCGGCAAGTCGGAGAACGTACCGATGAATTGAGAGATTGAGAGAGCTAGAGAGTGATCTTAGAGGTGTTAGGGTTTCCTTGCACGGTTCCTAGAGAGTTTATAGGTCGAGTGGTGGTCGGCAACATCGACTCGACGTCGGAGACGATGGAGATGTGGCGATGTTGGCGAGCATGCTTCGGCACGCATCTTGGTGCGGTTGAGATAGGACTAGCATGCAGGAGCTTGTATGCACCTCAGGCTGGTCGCTGGCGTCCGCGACGGTCAGCAAAGGTGGCGGTGACGTGGCTTGCCGCGGTGTCAAACGAGCAGAGGAAGATGACGCCATCTTCGCTCTTCGCGTTGATCTTTAGCTGAAACGGTATCTGGACCACGCTGGGCTAGCGCTGATGGGCTGCTGCTAGGCTGCTGTTCGGCTGCACTAGGTTGTTGCATTGGCCTGGTGCAGCCAAATCTGGTAAGTCATCTCCCTTTTCTATTTTCTGTGTGTACATTCTGTTTATGTATTTTCTATTTGAATTATAATTTTAATTTTGTCTTGTTTAAAATATTTTGAGTGTGTTTATGTTTATGGAATACATCCAAACTATTATTGTATAATAGAAAATTTTATATGTGTATTCACATATTGGTTTACTACTTACTATTGGAATTTAGATTAATATTCCAATAGGTATGATTTTGAATTTCAACATTGGTGGATTCAAATTATTTTTTCAAAAGGATTTGTCTAATTGCCTAATGGTAGGTAGGGTTCTTATGTGGTACTACTTTGCATGGAATAATTTATAAGATTAAGGTTATCACTTGGTTTCTTATTTGAGTAATTGATCTAAGAGAAAATTGATTATGTACCATCCACGAACAAGTCAATGGCTCATTTGCCATCAAACAAAGCACTAGTGCTTGTGTACCAAACACAAAGAAAATTTAGTGCTTGTTTGCCATCGCTGTTAAGTCAACATTAGAATGTCACCGTTTTTATGCCAGATTCTCTCAAAATTTCAGGTTTACCCCTAGTTTATAGAAGAGAAGGGAAAAAAGAAATAAAATACACACACAGAGAGCATGGGACGCGATCAACTGATACGTTGCAGACGTATCTATAATTTTTGATGCTCCATGCTTGTTTACACTAATTTCTATACGTTTTGTTTACACTTCGTTGCACTTTTATGCATTTTCCGGATTTAACCTATTGACAAGATGCCACAGTGTCAGTTTCCTGTTTTCTGCTGTTTTCTTTTTCTAGAAAAATTGTACGGGAAATATTCTTGGAATTGGACGAAAAAAAGCCGAAATTCCTATTTTACTGTAACGAAGACAGAGTTCAGAGCAGAGCAAAGTGGTGCCACAAGGCGGCCACACCTGCCCTGGGCGCAGCCCAGCCCCTGGCCGCGCCTAGGGGTGGTGTGGGCCCCTCGGGCACCCACCGACATCGCCCTTCCTCCTATTTATTCACCTGTTCGGGAAAAACCTAAAGACCCGAGCCTCCATCCACGAAAAGTTCCGTCGATGTGGTGACAAAGCATACCATTGCATGGTGTAGTACGCATGTCGTTGACATAACACAAGTGAAACACCGTTCCATTTATATTACATCCCTCAGAGTGGTACAACAGGAACATATGCAAGTCCAAGGTATGTCTATAGAAGTACACACGAACTGTTTACATAAGATCAACACAGCCTCCTGATTTATAGTGAGGTAAAACTTCAAATAAAGCTCCAGATGAACGACTTGTAGTCTATCTTATTGCTATCACTATCTCTAGAGATACTAGGCTTGCTATATAATTCTAGCTACTTAGGTGCTAGGATTAGGGAAAAGTTCCCTTCTATTACTAGTCTAAGCTTCCACTCTAACTGATGCAGAAGTTTACTCCATTGACTTCTTTGATTGGATTCTTCATCTTGTTGCAGTTGACTCCTTTATCTTCGAGTTCCACGGTAGTTTCTCCTTCGGTGCCTTGATCTAAGAAGGGGGTTCAAATGGGAGGGAATGAGTACGAGCGTACTCGGCAAGTTCATATTAGGAAATAGGTGTATCATACACTAGCTACAACCACATACCAGAAAGTCATAGGCGAATGCAAGTTTTCATAAACATTTCTTCAAAAGGTTTATTTTATTCTAAAAACTATGCTCGTCAGTCTTCATAGGTTGAACAGAACTTCACGGGGTTCCTTTCCTGCCGCGTTCGTAGTTCCCTTCCCGGAACAGGGAGTGACAGCCACAATTCAATACACTCTGCAGAGGTGCGTTACTTTTCCCATACGAGACCTTATCATTGTTGCCAACCAGGCTCGAGATTCCGTCCACACTTCCTTCGTGTGGGGCCCAGTATAAGATCCAAGCCAATCACTGCCTTCTCCGCGACCCTGCATACCCACCCTTTTGTCCATCGGTACATCCCCGGTAGACTTCTCTCGATCATACGGCTTTACCCCCGATGTACTATGGACAATCCATCATAGAAGGTAGAGCCTCTCATCCACACGGATGGGGATTTTAAAGGATTTCCCAACCTACTGTGGTGTTATCTCAACACCAAGCCAGGCCCTATCAAGTCTATTGATATGCGAGAGGGAAAAGATACAGCAGACTTCCCCAGAGCCATTATAGATCTTATGGTCAGCGCGATATGTATGGCGCTAGAATCACTAGACGGCATTGGTGATTATTCCTAGATGAGTAGTACCCTTGCAATGGAACCTCCGCCAATCAACACATACCATGGTTCCATTGTCCACCACATAGTCATATTCATAATTGTAAAATAATTTTTTTCTTTTCAATGCAAGAGTGATAAGTAAAGTACTTTGCAATAGTTTGATAAAAATAATCAAATGACATGAGCAAGCGATGAACTTGCCTTTCTTGACTGCAAGATTATGCAGGCAAAAGCTTCGATACGTGATAACTCCAAATTCTTAAATATCATCATTGTCCGGTAAGGACAATGTTGAAAGAACTGGAAAAGATGCTATGATGCATAGTATGAGATGCAATCACCCCGAGCGTAACTTAACCCCGATGATTTAGGATTGGGTGAGTTGTAAAGATTTCTTTAGAGTGTGTTGCACTTTCAGGATGATTCTCAAACAAGGTTCTTATTAGCGTTGGTTGTATTAGCATCATAAACAAATGATATAATGCATCATAATAAGCATACACATAAAGGAATTGTAGTTGAATAATATGTAAAGAACAGTTGTCAATTTTTAAGTTCTATGGTGCATGGTTGATGATTACATATATTATACTTCAAAAGAATAACTTTTGAAGAACATGTTGATTAAGAAATAATAAGTATTCAAATAAGAACTATCGCTTCTATATATGGGTTGATTGACATTTGTATTTCAAAAGAATAACTTTTGAAGAACAGGTTTGATGAAGAACAAGAATTACTACAAGTAGGAGCTAAGTGCTATTAGGGTTTGCTATATTTTCCTATTTGTTTCACTAAGTAATCAATAATATGGTTTATTATTTCTTAAATAGGGTTTAGTTGAATAGGAGCATGTGATGTGAATTGCTATTCAAAATTGGTATTATGGTTAATCACCATGGTTTCTATTAAGTTATGGGGCTAAGTTTGATGATATGCAATTAACAAGTCAATTAGGGTTCACCATTAGGTTCAATAAAGTCTACTAAATAGGTATTATGGTTGATTCAATGAGGTGATATTTAAGAATGGTGATCAATGGTGATAATATGTGATTAACAGGTTAGGGTTTGCCCCTAAGTGGCACTAGTGGATCATATAGGGATTATTCAAATGTAAGACATGAAATAATGACTTCATGTGAATTGTCCTAGTTTTATTTTAGTAGATTACAAGCATGAGTTCATTTGTTGCTTATTAAGGTTCTATAAGTAAAGGTGAAGTTCACATGATCACATGTGATAAATAACTAGGGTTTTAGAGTTGAATCTAATGTGGGATGATCACATGGAATAATGGAATCAAGGTCCTTACTTATATTAGAACTAGGGTTTTTAAATTGTGATATCATTTATAAAATGATACTTGGTAATGGATTTGTAGTTATTAACTACTTTGAAGTGAAATTAATAATGGACTTAACATTTTATTAATTTTTAAATGATTTAATAATTAAGATAAATACTACTTAGGGTTTAATTAGAAACTAGGTTTTATAGTTATTATTAGGTTTTAAAATAGTGATTTCTATTGTCGTGCCCTCAGGTGCTTAGTTGTACTCAGTTTTCCCCAGCCCCTTAGTTTTTCCTTAGTTTTCCCCAAGCCTTTGTCTGAAACCCGCAAGAAGCAACTCGGACGGAAGGAATCCCGTTTAGTTGAACGTTCCGTGCTGATGAGTGGGGCCGCGTCGTATGGGGCTGGTAGGAAGTGACCGCGTGGGACAGGACGAGACCGTGTTTGGTTGTACGTGAGAGCTGGGTTTTATCTCTCTCGGCCCAAATTGACATTTTTAAGAGCACCTTTTCCCCTCTTTCTCTCTCTGTCTTTTTCACCAAATTAGTATCAAATCTAGAGAAGCTTCTATTTCTGTCTTTCTTCAATTATTTATGCCTTTTGGCTCTCGTTTTTTGCCCAATATGGCAGCAAATCTAGTAGCAAATCTAGAAGCTAGTATATGATAAATTCACAGCAGCATAATCAGAAAACTAAGTATAATACATAAACTGCATACAGCAGCCAAAAGCAGCCAATAACGTTGTTATTGGTCACGACAAACTAAGCTGGAAAAAATACAAGACGCACGCAATGTATGGCCAACATGAAGATTAGGATACCCCAGGATGAATGAATTTTTTCTTCATTCCTCATATATTTCTTCGTCGCTCCATTCGTGCATCATCCCAAGGAAATATTCATCGAATTCCTTCCGTCTGCAGTGTGCAGCCAATACATCCTCCAAACGGTATGGCCTTTGTTCATTTCTCATACCGTAGTTTCCTATTCTATCCACACGTAGTGGTCACTCATCCCTGGCCTTTGTATCATGAAAGTACTCTCTGATATAACCCAAATCCGCGTAGTAGATGCAGCCAGGTCGAAGTGTCGGGTGCACTCTGGTGTCGACGGAGATACACCGGATATAATGCACGAAGAAGGCATGACTGCCAATGTTACTGACCGCATGGAGAGAGCGGCTCTGAGCGTCCACACGGTACACCAATATTTGTCCTCCAAAAGCATGTTGTCCAACAACACAAGCAGCAGATCACCATCCGACTTCACAAGGTAGAACTTGTCATTTCCAAGTTCTGGAAATGAAATTAGTGTCTCCATCTTGACAGTGCTCGCGCGCTGCTCCAACTGTACATTGGTGCACACTAATTGTCCGACCCCAGAATTGTCCACAGCTATTGCATACAATTCACCATTGAACGGGGCAATTCAACGTAGAGAATGGTGCTCGATTGAAAATCTTCCTTCTCCCCAATCTTCATGTATATCCTTAGTTGGAGTGCTCTCATCGACCCAAGCAATTCCCTCCGGGTAATGTGCGGAAACGAAGACCATAGTCGGGGATTTCATTACAGCGACTGAATCCAGAAAAACAGATGGCATATGCGCCTCAAACATAGTGTTCGATGTCTTTGTGAGTGGGTTCAGAAGCCGTATCTTGTGCGGCTGGTTCTTCTGGGCAAGCACGATGATGCCGCGGAAAAAGCCGATGAAGTAGTATCTAAAATATATTGATGAAGATAACATTCAGCACTAAGATGTTTACGATTGAAAATAAAAATTGATTAACCTATATATATGGAGGAATTTGAACCTTGCATGAACTTCCGATAGATCTATGGTGACGTAGCGGGATGTGCCAAGTTGGAGGAAGGTGAACTCAGCGGCGCGTGGAAGGGCGTGGTCTACCATGATCCATTCGTGCAGGTGCACATCGGGCTCAGGTAAACCTGAGCGCCAATTTCTACAGACTTGCCTCATAGCAGAGTAGGTGTCCACGTACTCCTCGTTCGCCAGTAAGCATTCACCGATCTTGTGAAGTGGTCCGTCAGCCATGAGACCGGCCCAGTTCACGAAGGCACCGCGCTTGGATGCGCCGCCCTCGGAGGCGATGGGCTCGGCGGCGACGGGCTCGGATGCGACGGGCTCGGAGGCGACGGGCTCAGGGGCGACGGTCGCCGGCGCATTCTTCTTCTCCATCGCCGGCAGGGGAGCGCGCGTACGGCGGTTGGGGTTTTTTCCTTCGATTTGGAGAAGTTGATGGGACGTGAGAGGCGTGGTTTCGTGCGTGAGCGAGAATGAGACATACTGTGTGCAGAGGGAGAGAGAGAGGGGCTTACGCGTCCTAAATGCGACCCGCGTCCTAAGCGTCCACTATTGCACGTCTGCACCGCGACACGCGTCAACAATTGCACGTCTTCCACTTCTGCACCGCAACACGCGTCCTCGAGTCTAACCCTGGAAATTTAGATATACTCAGGTATACCCTCGAGTCTTATACTAGCATTTTTTGTGTGCTCAGTTTTCCCCTTGAGTGCTAATACTGGCTAGTGCAATATACTCAGTTTTACCCTCAAGTGGTTGGTCAACAGAGAGTCAACAAATGGGATTAACTAGTTAAATGAGTCATTTAATGTGCAAAAATTTCCGAAAAAGAGTGGCACTTACTCCTGGAGTCTTCTTACGCGACCTGCCACGTTGGGAATCATAGATAAGTCAAGTTTTACCACAAATTGCCACTTCTCAAATCACCTAGTAGCTATGAAGGTGCATGGTTTTCCACAATAAGCCCTACCAAAACAGCTTTCCCCAAAACATACTTTGTCTGAATGAGGCCACAATTTTCACACTCATGTATATTTGTATTGCAAATAGTTTGAGGTAGGCCAAGATGGGTTTCATTGTACAAAACACGCATTTTCCATTTTTTAAATCTCATATTTGAATCCCTTAGTCTGTTTACTACTCAGGTGCCCTTCGTTTCTTGATACTACTCAGTTTTGCCCTGTCCCTTCACAAATTCTCACAGACGTGCAACATTGCCCTGATTGGTCTAGCCCATGTCACGCGGATCGTGCCCGCCGACCATTGATCGTATGGTCTAACGGGCAGGATAACCCCTACCTCTCTCTCTGATCGGGGCCACCACCCTCTCTCTCTCTGTCGGCGATTAGCTTCCACCCTCTATGTATGCTAAAGGGCGGTTACCCAGTACGCTAAAGTTTGGTTTTCTGCATTATTTTCCATGCGCTAAATTATAAACTCTTTTAGGCATTATTTTTCACGCAAAAAATGATAAACCATCATCGATTTGTTGTAGCCATTACTTTTCACGCAAAAAATGATAAACCATCACCGATTTGTTGTAGCCATTATTTTCACGCAAAAAATGATAAGCCATCACCGATTTGTTGTAGCCATTACTTTTCACACAAAAAATGATAAACCATCACCGATTTGTTGTAAGCATTACTTTTCACGCAAAAAATGATAAACCATCACCCATTTCTTGTAGCCATTACTTTTCACGCAAAAAATGATAAACCATCACCAATTTGTTGTAGCCATTACTTTTCGCGCAAAAAATGATAAACCATCACCCATTTCTTGTAGCCATTACTTTTCACGCAAAAAATGATAAACCATCACCGATTACTTGTAGCCATTACTTTTCACGCAAAAAATGATAAACCATCACTGATGGCGTGTAACTCACACGTTCGTTGGGAACCCCAAGAGGAAGGTATGATGCGCACAGCAGCAAGTTTTCCCTCAGAAAGAAACCAAGGTTTATCGAACCAGGAGGAGTCAAGAAGCACGTTGAAGGTTGATGGCGGCGGGATGTAGGGCGGCGCAACACCAGGGATTCCGGCGCCAACGTGGAACCTGCACAACACAACCAAAGTACTTTGCCCCAACGAAACAAGTGAGGTTGTCAATCTCACCGGCTTGCTGTAACAAAGGATTAACCGTATTGTGTGGAAGATGATTGTTTGCAGAGAAAACGAGTAAAAACAAGTATTGCAGCAGATTTGTATTTCAGTATTAAAGAATGGACCGGGGTCCACAGTTCACTAGAGGTGTCTCTCCCATAAGATAAAAACATGTTGGGTGAACAAATTACAGTCGGGCAATTGACAAATAGAGAGGGCATAACAATGCACATACATGTCATGATAAGTATAGTGAGATTTAATTGGGCATTACGACAAAGTACATAGACCGCCATCCAACTGCATCTATGCCTAAAAAGTCCACCTTCGAGTTATCGTCCGAACCCCTTCCAAGTATTAAGTTGCTAAGCAACGGACAATTGCATTAAGTATGGTGCGTAATGTAATCAACAACTACATCCTCGGACATAGCGCCAATGTTTTATCCCTAGTGGCAACAAAACACAGCACAACCTTAGAACTTTCTGTCACTGTCCCAGGTGTCAATGCAGGCATGAACCCACTATCGAGCATAAATACTCCCTCTTGGAGTTAAGAGCAAAAACTTGGCTAGAGCCTCTACTAATAACGGAGAGCATGCAAGATCATAAACAACACATATGTAATAACTTGATAATTAACATAACATGGTATTCTCTATCCATCGGATCCCGACAAACACAACATAGAGTATTACGGATAGATGATCTTGATCATGTTAGGCAGCTCACAAGATCCAACAATGAAGCACAATGAGGAGAAGAAAACCATCTAGCTACTGCTATGGACCCATAGTCCAGGGGTGAACTACTCACTCATCACTCCGGAGGCGACCATGGCGGTGTAGAGTCCTCCGGGAGATGAATCCCCTCTCCGGCAGGGTGCCGGAGGAGATCTCCATAATCCCCCGAGATGGGATTGGCGGCGGCGGCGTCTCTGGAAGGTTTTCCGTATCGTGGTTTTTTCGCATCAGGGGTTTCGCGACGGAGGCTTTAAGTAGGCGGAAGGGCGAGTCGGAGGGCCGACGAGGGGCCCACACCATAGGGCGGCGCGGGCCCCCTCGGCCGCGCGGCCCTATGGTGGCGGCGCCTCGTCGCCCCACTTCGTATCCCTTTCGGTCTTCTGGAAGGTTCGTGGCAAAATAGGACCCTGGGTCTTGATTTCGTCCAATTCCGAGAATATTTCGTTACTAGGATTTCTGAAACCAAAAACAGCAGAAAACAGCAACTGGCTCTTCGGCATCTCGTTAATAGGTTAGTTCCAGAAAATGCACGAATATGACATAAAGTGTGCATAAAACATGTAGGTATCATCAATAATATGGCATGGAACATAAGAAATTATCGATACGTCGGAGACGTATCAATCACCAATTTGTTGTAGCCATTAATTTTCGCGCAAAAAATGATAAACCATCACCCATTTCTTGTAGCCATCCCTCCGGTCTTATTTAATTGACTAAAATTTAGTATAAAGTTGTACTGAATCCGAGTCAATTAAAAGAGATCAGAGGGAGTACTTTTCACGCTAAAAATGATAAACAATCACCGATTTGTTGTAGCCATTACGGTAAAATGATAAACTATCACGAATTACCATTTCTTTTAGGCATTACTTTTTTGTTGAGATATAAACCCCCACAATGGTCATCTCCTCCTTAATATTGTGTAAACCCCCACAATGGTTACCTCCTCCTTAATTTATTGTGTAAACCCCCACAACGGTCATCTCTCCCTTATAAACACCCACAACGGCCATCCCTTGTGTCAATAGGTTCTGCCTCTCTCTTCTTCGTTCACATACACTTGATCCATTGCCATGGCTTCCACGTCTCGGACGCCGACCGGAAGGGGAAGGCGAAGGGGCGGCCAGGGTGGTGGATCATTGATACGTCTCAAACGTATCTATAATTTCTTATGTTCCATGCTACTTTTATGATGATACTCACATGTTTTATACACATTATATGTCATTATTATGCATTTTCCGGAACTAACCTATTGACGAGATGCCGAAGGGCCGCTTGCTGTTTTCTCGCTGTTTTTGGTTTCCGAAATCCTAGTAAGGAAATATTCTCGGAATTGGACGAAATCAACGCCCAGCATCTTAGAATCACACGAAGCTTCCAGAACACCCGAGAGCCACCAGAGGAGGGCCCTGTGGGCCCCAGATGATAGGCTGGCGCGGCCAGGGGGTGGCCCGCGCCCCCCTATTGTGTCATCTCCTCGTCAGCCCTCCGACTCCGCCTCTTCGCCTATTTAAAGGTCCCTGACCTAAAACCTCGATACGGAAAAGCCACGGTACGAGAAACCTTCGAGAGCCGCCGCCATCGCGAAGCCAAGATCTGGGGGACAGGAGTCTCTGTTCCGGCACGCCGCCGGGACGGGGAAGTGCCCCCGGAAGGCTCCTCCATCGACACCACCGCCATCTCCATCAACGCTGCTGGTCTCCCATGAGGAGGGAGTAGTTCTCCATCGAGGCTCGGGGCTGTACCGGTAGCTATGTGGTTAATCTCTCTCCTATGTACTTCAATACAATGATCTCATGAGCTGCCTTACATGATTGAGATTCATATGAGTTTTGTATCACTATTAGTCTATGTGCTACTCTTGTGATGTTATTAAAGTAGTCTATTTCTCCTTCACGGTGTAATGGTGACAGTGTGTGCATCGTGTAGTACTTGGCGTAGGCTATGATCATAATCTCTTGTAGGTTAATTATTATGATGATAGTATTGATGTGATTTATTCCCCCTTCGTAGTGTGATGGTGACAGTGTGCATGCTATGTTAGTACTTGGTTTAAATTGCAAAGATCTATTATGCTCTAAAGGTTACTTAAATATGGATGTCGAATGTTGTGGAGCTTGTTAACTCCGGCATTGAGGTGCTCTCGTAGCCCTACATAACGAATGGTGTTCATTATCAAACAAGAGTATATGTAGCACAAAGGAAGAGAACTTATTTATTTATGTGATCAATGTTGAGAGTGTCCACTATTGAAAGTATGATCCCTAGGCCTTGTTTCCAAATACTGCAATCATTGCTTGTTTACTGTTTTACTGCATCTTTACTTCCCGCAATATTACTACCATCAACTGCACGCCAGCAAGCACTTTTCTGGCGCCGTTACTACTGCTCATATTCATTCATACCACTTGTATTTCACTATTTCTTCGCCGAACTAGTGCACCTATACATCTGACAAGTGTATTAGGTGTGTTGGGGACACAAGAGACTTCTTGTATCGTGATCGCAGGGTTGCTTGAGAGGGATATCTTTGACCTCTTCCTCCCTGAGTTCGATAAACCTTGGGTGATCCACTTAAGGGAAACTTGCTGCTGTTCTACAAACCTCTGCTCTTGGAGGCCCAACACTGTCTACAAGAATAGAAGCACCCGTAGACATCAATCATCATCATTGCCGCCACCACCGTCAACACTGCCATTGATCATAGAGGAGTTATTCATCGTCGTCTATGAAGACCCTTTGGTCAAGAAGGTACTGTCGCTGCCTATTCGACGGTACCTCGGAGGAGGGATCCTCTCGAGGGGAGAAGAAGTAGGGGCCATAGGGCGGAGAGTCCTCGGGACAGTGGTACGTGATTTACCCAGCTTCGGAACACCTGCTCGAAGACAGGGCCTACTACTGCTTGTCTAGAATTATCTGGGTGCTTTCGCATTGTTACAATGAGTTGTGGTTGTGCCTCTAAGGCTCCCAGGATCCGGCTTATAAAGGCGCACGGATCTAGGGTTTACATGGAGAGTCCTAGCCGGAATACAAGTTGCCTAACTACGGTACAATATCTTGCCGTGTACGTCAAGGATCCGCCTTCCTCCAAAGCCGTACTGGATCCGGATACTTCATGGGCCTTTACGGATCTGGCCTCCTTCGTAGGTCGGTTGAGATCCGGCTCCCTGCTCCTGGGCTGGACTTCATCCATCATGATCTACAGCAACTGGGCCGCCCGATGGGCCGCATGCCACATCACCACCTGTGGGCCACTCAGGCTTGCCAGATCTGGGCCATGCCGTTGATATACCCATAAAGTATACCCACAACAGGTACGTACGCGTTCCCACATATATGATGCATGTGATTAATTATGGGCATGTTCTAACTCGATATCTTTGCAGGCTCTCCCAAAAAAGTTTGCGGACTATCTTGACGGCTAGGAGCCAGCTAAGGTGTATCTGCGAGCAGCTGACTGCGGCCTCGTCTCTGGACCGTGGAGGTCCTATTTGAAGGACAAGGCCGAATGTACCTCGACAAGGGCTGGGAGAATTTCGCCATCGCGCGCGGTGTGGATTTCGGCTGCTTCCTACACTTCAAATATGAAGGCGATGGTGTGCTCACAGTGAAGGTGTTCGACGGAACAATGTGCAGGAAGTACTACTACTCGGACGACGAAGATACTGACGATGAAAGCGACGATGACGTGAAGCCATGCATCCATCCCCTTTAGATAAGGGGATTATGACCAAGAATATATATGTAGCTTCATATGCATCGATTTAGAGATCTAGCTATTTTCTATATATTATGCATGTAAAAATAATATCGCAATTTCCACCATGATTCGAGCACCACAGCCTCCAAACGATGCTGATGCCGATATCGGCATGGTCAGAACGGTTATGCCCGCCGCCATTGCTAGGTCACTATCGGAACGCGAAAATAGTCACCTGCCATTGGCTGAGGCGGCCCCACAGAGCTTCTCTATATGATATTCTCTAAATAAATAGACGACCCAGCGGTCATTGGCTGCGGAGGCCCCACAGAGCGGCAATATATGATTTTCTCTAAATAAATAGATGACCCCATTGGTCATTGGTTGCGGCAGCCCCACAGAGCGGCAATATATGTCTTTTCCTGAAAAATAGATGACCCCACTGGTCATTGGTTGCGGCAGCCCTATAGAGCGACCCCATTTGTCATTGGCAGCACCGCGTATACAATCAGGAAATAAAACGGCCCACACGTCAACGATAGATGGATGGCTACCCGTCAGCACGAGACGGCCAGAGAGGAACTGCCCTCTGTGCAGCACCACCCGTCAGATTAACGGTAACGGTAAGGCCTCTGACCTGACGGCAACCCTCCCGTCCGGGCGTCTGCGAGGGGTTTCAAACTAGACGGAGAGGAAAACTGAGGAAAAGTTAAGCGGCTGGGGAAAACTGAGTACAACTAAGGACCCGAGGGCACGAAAATAGAAATCCCTTTAAAATAATAACTTGTTAACTAAAAATGTTTAAATAAACAATTTTTGAACTACCAAATTAATATTAGCTTTTAGTATTTTCTTGCTTTCTTATTATTTAAAGAAAGTGAGAAACAGTAATTTGCAAATTAGGGTTCTTAAAGTACTATTAATATTTTAATTTATGAAATATGATAAAGAAATTCAATCTTAACATTTTATTTACTTACTGATTAGACACTATATGTTTTTGAAACTTAAATAATTATTGAATTAAAATTGTATTTAGGATAAATGAAAAGGCAGATTTAATAAAGGTAAAAATAAGTGGATTTTTATTTTGGCACACATTTTTATTTTATATTTTTATTGAGTAGAGTTTATTTTTGTGAGCATTTTGATATATTATTAATATTTTTCTGAGTAGGAATTAATTTTATTTATTTCTACAAAGTTTCAGTGATTTTCTGGTTTTGAACTAAATAGAAAAATACTAAAGATACCGATTCGTTTCCTAGCTACTGTCACAGACAGGTGGGGTCAAGACCACCTCAGCTACCACGCAGGCGAGGACTGGTCAAGGGCCAGAGGTGGGTCCTACGGCCACATCGACCTCGCCGATCAATTACCGTCGACGGTCAGCGCACGACGGCACCGCCGATTTACGACCTCCCCAGACGGACTACTAGGTTTTTCCAACTCCTCTCGAGCTACTGAACACGATGGTGGTGTTGGTTTTGCAAGGGGATCACCGGAGCTAACTCCGGCGAGCTCTACCGCGATAGTGAACTCCGGCGACTAATCAATCAGGCGCTACGGTCGATGCTAGAGGTCAACAAGAGGCTCCAGAGAATCGCAAGCTCACAGTGATGCTAATGAACTGCTCGACGAAGTACGCCGGAGACGAGGACGACGACGATCTTCATTCTTCTGCGGAATGCCGAGGAAAGGGGACGATCGATTGACGGCAACTGAGACCCCCTCTTCTCGATTCCTTCATGGACTCCGGGGTGCCCCCAGTCGACGGTGCCATGCTCGACACCGGCGATAGTGAGTGGAAGGTAGTGAGGAATAGAGAGCGAACGAGGAAGAATTGAATGGCGGAGAAGGTAGCTAGGGTTTCGATGGTTCAACACGTGGTTTTATAGGTCGAGGAAAGCACTGAGGCTGCGACATGACGACGACGACGGTCGGGAGGTGGCGGTGCCTAGAGGGTTCATATGGGCAAAGATCTTTTGCTTCTGGATATGCTCGGACGCGAGAGGTATAGGGAGGGTTTCTGGAAGCTTCTGCAGCGTCCGGGACGTCCTTATCGTCAACGAGGGCGGCGTCTACTGGTGTTGCCGCGGTATCGGCCTCGGAGAAGAAGACGATGGCGGCGACCTTATTTTTAATCGCGAAACGGTACGCAGACCGTTTCCACTTGGGATGAGCTTCATCGTGGGCTTCAGCTGGGTAGGCTTCGTGGGCTGAGACGGTCTGCTAAGGTTCACCAGGTAAGTCTCTCCTTTTTCTCTCTTTTCTATTTTCTGTTTTTATTTTCTGTTTTGAATTTGTTATTTGAATTCAAATTTGAATTATGTTTTGTTTTGCAGGTTCTAAACCATTTGAATATCAATTTATAACTTGATAACAATGCTCACTGCTTAGTCTGGTTTTTTAAACAAATAGTTAATTTAGGATTAAATTGATATCTTGTGAGGTTTAATTAAAATAGAAATAGGTTTAGATATTTATCTCAATTCTTTTTTTTAAAATTTAGGAACCAAATCTGTTTAAATGATTTGAAATTTCTAACAGATGCATTATAAACATATTATTTGATTTTGCTAGGGTTCTTAACAATATTGAGGGTTCACATATACTTTAATTATGGCTAGAGTTTAAAATAAAGATATTGAGGATGGGGTTGGTTCATGATTTTATGTGGAGAATTGTTTCTAAGGACTTAAGAAAAGTGATGAGATAAACTCTATAATCATCAATCTTCACTAACCAGCTTTAGCTTAAATTATTTAGGATAGATCCTATATTCCTCATGGTTAATTTAACTGCTTATATGGTGGTTCTGTTTTATAGAACACTACTATATTTGGTTAGCTAAACAAGTTACTTGGAAAGCAAAAATGGAATTGGATATTGGTTTCACTCTAATCACTTAAATAACATTGAAGCTAAAGTATAATTGGCTTGGTTTATACTTGCGATCCATGATACACAAGTTAGGACAATATTTTATGTGGAGTGGATCCTATGTGAAAGGGTTTACGGTTTTTGTGATGCTTCACTATTTGAAGTCTAAATAGGCATGAGGCATGGCAGGGTGCTACTTATGATCCAAAGTAATCCATAGATTGGATTCCAAATATGGTCTAGGGTTTTAGTAGTGATCACCCATGTGATACACAACTAGGATTAGGATAAGAGCATAAGCTTGGATCATATTTTATTTGATAGGGTTATTGTCCTCACTAGGTTAGGATTTATGCATCAAGGCAATGCTAGATTATCTCAAGTGTTTGGATAAACAAGTTTTAAATCAATTCTATTACTCCTCCAGTCAAGATATTAGAATTGGTCTAGTTTAATTGCTAGGGATCTATCATTTTATGTGGTGGATGACATCTTCTTAACACTTAGGTTTATCTTCTCAATTAACTCTACAAAACATGATCATGCATTAGACATGATCAACTAATTCTTTACTAATCTCTCTTTATTATTTCACTCATCACACTCATCTAGATCCTTAGGGTTTATGATCATTACTCAATTTGTAATGCTCAAAGCATGGGCCTTGTAAGGATTCATTAGTGAATCATGGTTCTCCTTTCCAAGATCAAAGGTTGACTTGAACAATTAGGATTAATACTACTCTAGTATTCTTGTATGGACATGGATATGGTTAATATTATCACTTCTCTCACTTCTCAATACTTTGACACATCCTAGGGCTCTACTCAAAATATGATGATCTGAACTTGTAAATATATGGTCTGCCTAGGGAATTCTACCTTGCAATCTCTGTAGCTTGTTCTTCGGGAAATCTGATAAACCTGCCTCTTGTGGTATGCCTCCACCTCCTAGCTTCTTCATCTTGATCCTAGCTAATTTATGGAGTGGCTCTATGTGTTTGTTTCCTTGTATCATGCTACAAGATGATCAAATGGATGAAGGGTGTGGCTCCTTTTATAGGCTTGGGCAAGCTCTAGTATCATGATACATAGGTGGGTGACTCTTGTTTTGGTTTGATGAGTAAGGTGCTTGGTTGTCATGCCCTCATCCATAGCAATCCTTTGAGCATGAGGTGGCAAAGCTTGGTATGCAAGTCATGTAGATGTTTTCATCCTATGTGGCATGATCATTATCCTCTCATATGATTTACCTTTAGATAGCCAAGTGGCATTTGTTACTAAATATGTTGTGGATGGTTTTATTATAATATTGGTCGTCAAGGTTGAAGGTTATTCCTCAATTTTGGATAGTTGGTGTTTGAATTCACCAGGGCATGGTCATATGAGTTTCAAAATACTTATAGCTAGTTTTATTCAAATAGTTTGAACTATAATTCGTAATGTAAACGGATTTTGTTTTATGATATTCCATATATTTAATAAGTTATGATTTAAATAAGAATGTGTGGCCTGTATGCAATTTAGACCCTGTGGTTTACCTTATTTATAAGTGAATTAAATTACAAACAAAGGTAGTTGCTAACTTTTAAGTGTTAATAAGTTAGGATTTGATTCTTAAAGAATATGTTGTTGTAAGGAATACCATGCTATGATCCTTTATAGGATTTGGTATTTGATCCTCACTTAAAGTGTTGTGTAATAGTTCTAGTTTCCTTTTGATTCAACCTATGGATCAAATTATGTCTAGCCAAAACAAGGTTTTAGCAAAGATCATAGTGAAGTTTATAGCACTTGACTTGATGATCTACTTCAATTCCGGCAAGTCAAGTGAAACTTCATTTACTGTGACAAGTTTTATTTGAAAGCGCGAAAATTCCCTGGATTTTCTATGCATCAATGCAATGCACACTTTGGTGTTCTCTCATTTTATAGCCTCTAAACCTGGGATATTACAGTCGCGGCCGCCATCGCCGAACCTAGCTCGGGAGGGTTCTGAAGCTCTTCCCGGCACCCTGCCGGAGAGGGAGATCATCACCGAAGGCCTCTACATCGCCATGTCCGCCTCCAAAGTGATGCGTGAGTAGTTCATCTCTGGACTACGGGTCCATAGCAGTAGCTAGATGGTTGTTTTCTCCATTTTATGCATCATGTTTAGATCTTGCGAGCTGCCTATCATGATCAAGATCATCTTTATGTAATGCTACATGTTGTGTTTGCTAGGATCCGATGAATATTGAATACTATGGTTGAGATTGATTATATAATTGTCATATGTTATTTGTGATATTGCATGCTCTCGTTGCTAGTAGATGCTCTGGCCAAGTATGTGCTTGTGACTCCAAGAGGGAGTATTTATGCTCGATAGTGGGTTCAGGCCTCTAGTAATCTGGAAGAGTGACAATAACTTCTAAGACTGTAGATGTGATGTTGCTACTAGGGAGAAAACAACAATTCTTTGTCTAAGGATAATTATATTGTTTACTTTACACACATTGCTTAATGCGATACTGTTGCTTGCAACTTAATACTGAAAGGGGTGTGGACGCTAACCGGAAGGTGGATTATTAGTCATAGACACAGTTAGATTACGGTCTATGTATTATGTTGTAATGCCCAAATGAATCTCATAGTAATCATCTTGTCATGTATGGTCTTTATTCTGTCAATTGTCAAACTGTAATTTGTTCACCCATCATGTTATTTATCTTTATGGAGAGACACCTCTAGTGAATTGTGGACCCCAGTCCTTTCTTTTACACTGATAAATTGATCTATTGTAAGCACATGTTCTGTTTACTTACTGCAAACACTATTCTCTTTAATTTCACTACAAACAAACATATCTTCCCACACTATACGGTTAATCCTTTGTTTTCAGCAAAACCGGCGAGATTGACAACCTCACTATAAGTTGGGGCAAAATATTTTGATTGTGTTGTGTGCAGGTTCCACGTTGTTGCTGACGCCGGTATTGCGCCCTGCCAAAAGTCAGCTAGCAACACCTTCAGAAGTGATTTCTTTCTCCTACTAGTCGATTAAACCTTGGTTTCTTACTGAACGAAAATTTGCTACTGTGCTCATCATACCTTCCTCTTGGGGTTCCCCAACGGTGTGCTCTCCACTCATCAAGGACACTTTTCTAGCGCCGTTGACGGGGGGAAAGAGGATTTCTGCAAGGGGTGTCTCTCATCTCCAATCTCTTTATTTTGTTATTTTTTTGCTTAGTTTATTTTACTTTGTCTTGTTTGCTTCATTATATCAAAAACACACAAAAAGTAGTTTCTTTTATAGTTGTTATTTCTGTTGCTCTGTTTTAATTTTGCTAAAATGGATACTCCTGAAAACATTAAGTTGTGTGACTTTACTAGCATAAACAATAATGATTTTATTTGTACACCTATTGCTCCACCTGCTCCTGAAGCAGCTTTCTATAAAATTAAACCTGCTTTACTAAATATTGTTATGAAAGAGCAATTTTCTGGTGTTAGTACTGATGATGCTGCTTCTCATCTTAATAATTTTGTTGAACTTTGTAAGATGCAAAATTATAAGGATGTAGATGGCGATATTATAAAACTGAAATTGTTTCCTTTCTCTTTGAGAGGGAGAGCTAAAGATTGGTTGCTATCTTTGCCTAGAAATAGTATTAATTCTTGGGTTAAATGCAAAGATGCTTTCACTGGAAAATATTATCCTCCTGCTAAGATTAAATCCTTGAGAAGTGACATAATATAATTTAGACAATTTGATAATGAACATGTTGCTCAAGCTTGGGAAATGAAATCTTTGCTAAAGAATTGTCCCACTCATCGACTGACTACTTGGATGATCATCCAAACTTTTTATGCAGGACTGAATTTTTCTTCAAGAAACCTTCTGGATTCAGCTGCCGGAGGTACCTTTATGTCCATTACTTTGGGGCTGCAAGAAAACTCCTTGATGATATGATGATAAATTATTCTGAATGGCACACCGAGAGGGCTCCACAAGGTAAGAAGGTAAATTCTGTTGAAGAAACCTCCTCCTTGAGTGATAAGGTTGATACCATTATGTCTATGCTTGTTAATGGTAAAGCTTATGTTGATTCAAATAATATTACTTTATCTTCTTTGGTTGCTCAAGAAGAGCATGTTGATGTGAACTTTATTAAAAACAATAATTTTAACAACAATGCTTATAGGAATAATTTTGGTAGTAACAATTATAGGCCATATCCTTGTGATAATGGTAATGCTTATGGAAATTCTTATGGTAATTCCTACAACAACAATAGAAGTGCACCCTCTGATCTAGAAGTCATGCTTAAGGACTTTATTAGTAAACAAACTGCTTTTAATAAATCTGTTGAGGAAAAGTTTGGCAAAATTGATGTTCTTGCTTCTAAAGTTGATAGCCTTGTTCTTGATGTTGAACTTCTTAAATTAAATGTTATGCCTCATGATGTTAAAGAAAGCAAAACTTTGAATTACATTCAAATTAGAATTGATGACAATGTTAGGATGTTGGTTGAATTGCATGCTAGGTGGGAAAGACAAGATGAAATTGCTAGAAATAATAATTTGACTAAAATTTGTACCATTACCACCACCAGTAGTGCCGAAGTCTCAAATGCTAGCAAACATCCTACTATTAATGGTAAAATAATTGGTGTAGGAAAAGTCCACACTCCTCCTACAAAATTGCCTAGAACCACTGAAACCGTTTCTGATAAGAGTGCTGAAATTTTTCGAAGTATGGGAGACAATAGTCCTTTTACCTTTGATAATAATGACTTTGATTTTGATGATTGAAATATCTCTGAAGTAATTAAGTTCTCTAAAAAGCTTGCTAGAAGTCCTAATGCTAGTGCTAGAAATATGGCTTTTACAAAACATATTACAAATGCTCTCATGCAAGTTAGAGAAGAGAAATTAAAACGTGAACCTTCTATTCCTATGAAGTTATAAGATGGTTGGGATCCCATCATTAAGATGAGAGTAGATGACTTTTATTGCAATGCTTTATGTGATATTGGTGCGAGCATTTCTGTTATGCCTAGAAAAATCTATGATATGCTTGATTTGCCACCGTAGGTACAAATGTTATTTGGATGTTCATCTTGCTGATATTGCTAAAAAGAAACCTTTGGGGAGAGTTAATAATGTTCTTATTATGGTAAATAATAACTTTGTCCCTGTTGATTTTGTTTTTTTGTAAATTGAATGCAATGCTTCTTGTCCTATTATTTTGGGAAGACCTTTTCTTAAAATTGTTGGTGCTGCTATTGATATGAGAGATGGGAATATTAAATATCAATTCCCGCTCAAGAAAGGCATGGAACACTTCCCTATAAAAATAAAGAAGTCACCTTTTGATTCTATTATTAGGAAAAGTTATGATGTTGATGCTTCTTCCTTTGAAAATATTTGATGCAAGCTATTTTTCTGCGCCTAGCTGAAAGGCGTTAAAGAAAAGCACTCTTGGGAGATAACTCACGTTTTATTTCTGTAATTTTTCCTTTGTTGAGTCTTGGAAGTTATTACCTCTGTAATAACCTCTCCTTATCATTTTTATTTCTTTTTTGTGCCAATAATAGCCTCTAATACGAAGAAAGTAAGATTTGGGGAAGTTGTTGTCCCGAAACAGATTATGTGCTATAACCAAACAAATTCGTATTCCCAGACATAACGTAATTTTGAGCTGATAATTTTTGAGCATATGCCACAGGTTATTATCTAACTTTAGTTAGTTGTTTGATACGCGTACAGCACGCGTCCGTTGGGAACCCCAAGAGGAAGGTGTGATGCGTACAGCGGCAAGTTTTCCCTCAGAAAGAAACCAAGGTTTATCGAACCAGGAGGAGCCAAGAAGCACGTTGAAGGTTGATGGCGGCGGGATGTAGTGCGGCGCAACACCAGGGATTCCGGCGCCAACGTGGAACCTGCACAACACAACCAAAGTACTTTGCCCCAACGAAATAGTGAGGTTGTCAATCTCAGCGGCTTGCTGTAACAAAGGATTAGATGTATAGTGTGGATGATGATTGTTTGCAGAAGACAGTAGAACAAGTATTGCAGTAGATTGTATTCAATGTAAAAGAATGGACCGGGGTCCACGAGTTCACTAGAGGTGTCTCTCCCATAAGATAAATAGCATGTTGGGTGAACAAATTACGATCGGGCAATTGACAAATAGAGAGAGCATGACAATGCACATACATGATATGATGAGTATTGTGAGATTTAATTGGGCATTACGACAAAGTACATAGACCGCTATCCAGCATGCATCTATGCCTAAAAAGTCCACCTTCAGAGTTATCATCCAAACCCCTTCCAGTATTAAGTTGCAAACAACTGACAATTGCATTAAGTATGGTGCGTAATGTAATCAATAACTACATGCTCGGACATAGCATCAATGTTTTATCCCTAGTGGCAACAGCACATCCACAACCTTAGAACTTTCTGTCACTGTCCCAGATTTAATGGAGGCATGAACCCACTATCGAGCATAAATACTCCCTCTTGGAGTTAAGAGTAAAAAACTTGGCCGAGCCTCTACTAATAACGGAGAGCATGCAAGATCATAAACAACACATAGGTAATAGATTGATAATCAACATAACATAGTATTCTCTATCCATCGGATCCCGACAAACACAACATATAGAATTACGAGATAGATGATCTTGATCATGTTAGGCAGCTCACAAGATCCGACAATGAAGCACATGAGGAGAAGACGACCATCTAGCTACTGCTATGGACCCATAGTCCGAGGGTGAACTACTCACTCATCACTCCGGAGGCGACCATGGCGGTGAAGAGTCCTCCGGGAGATGATTCCCCTCTCCGGCAGGGTGCCGGAGGCGATCTCCTGAATCCCCCGAGATGGGATTGGCGGCGGCGGCGTCTCGCATAGGTTTTCCGTATCGTGGCTCTCGATGCTGGGGGTTTCGCGACGAAGGCTTTAAGTAGGCGGAAGGGCAACGCGGGGGGCCACACGAGGGACCCACACACCAGGGCCGCGCGACCAAGACCTGGGCCGCGCCGCCCTGTTGTGGCGGCGCCTCGTGGCCCCACTTCCTTTCCCCCTCGGTCTTTTGGAAGCTTCGTGCAAAAATAGAACCCTGGGCGTTGATTTCGTCCAATTCCGAGAATATTTCCTTTGTAGGATTTCTGAAACCAAAAACAGCAGAAAACAGCAACTGGCTCTTCGGCATCTCGTTAATAGGTTAGTGCCGGAAAATGCATAAATACGACATATAATGTGTATAAAACATGTAGATATCATCAATAATGTGGCATGGAACATAAAAAATTATCGATACGTCGGAGACGTATCAGCATCCCCAAGCTTAGTTCCTGCTCGTCCCGAGCGGTGTAAACGATAACAAAGATAATTTACGGAGTGACATGCCATCATAACCTTGATCATACTATTGTAAGCATATGTAATGAATGCAGCGATCAAAACAATGGTAATGACATGAGTAAACAACTGAATCATAAAGCAAAGACTTTTCATGAATATCACTTCAAGACAAGCATCAATAAGTCTTGCATAAGAGTTAACTCATAAAGCAATAAATCAAAGTAAAGGTATTGAAGCAACACAAATGAAGATTAAGTTTCAGCGGTTGCTTTCAACTTATAACATGTATATCTCATGGGTATTGTCAATGTAAAGTAATATAACAAGTGCAATATGCAAGTATGTAGGAATCAATGCACAGTTCACACAAGTGTTTGCTTCTTGAGGTGGAGAGAAATAGGTGAACTGACTCAACATAAAAGTAAAAGAAAGGCCCTTCGCAGAGGGAAGCATTGATTGCTATATTTGTGCTAGAGCTTTGGTTTTGAAAACAAGAAACAATTTTGTCAACGGTAGTAATAAAGCATATGTATCATGTAAATTATATCTTACAAGTTGCAAGCCTCATGCATAGTATACTAATAGTGCCCGCACCTTGTCCTAATTAGCTTGGATTACCGAGATTATCGCAATACACATGTTTTAACCAAGTGTCACAAAGGGGTACCTCCATGCCGCCTATACAAAGGTCTAAGGAGAAAGCTCGCATTTGGATTTCTCGCTTTTGATTATTCTCAACTTAGACATCCATACCGGGACAACATAGACAACAGATAATGGAATCCTCTTTAATGCATAAGCATTTAGCAACAATTAATGTTCTCATATGAGATTGAGGATATATGTCCAAAACTCGAAACTTCCACCATGATTCATGGCTTTAGTTAGCGGCCCAATGTTCTTCTCTAACAATATGCATGTTCTAACCATTAAATGAGTGGTAAATCTCCCTTACTTCGAGACAAGACGGACATGCATAGCAACTCACATGATATTCAACAAAGAGTAGTTGATGGCGTCCCCGAGGAACATGGTTATCGCACAACAAGCAACTTAATAAGAGATAAAGTGCATAAGTACATATTCAATACCACAATAGTTTTTAAGCTATTTGTCCCATGAGCTATATATTGCAAAGGTAAAGGATAGAAATTTTAAAGGTAGCACTCAAGCAATTTACTTTGGAATGGCGGAGAAATACCATGTAGTAGGTAGGTATGGTGGACACAAATGGCATAGTGGTTGGCTCAAGGATTTTGGATGCATGAGAAGTATTCCCTCTCGATACAAGGTTTACGCTAGCAAAGTTATTTGAAACAAACACAAGGATGAACCGGTGCAGCAAAACTCACATAAAAGACATATTGTAAACATTATAAGACTCTACACCGTCTTCCTTGTTGTTCAAAACTCAATACTAGAAATTATCTAGACTTTAGAGAGACCAAATATGCAAACCAAATTTTAGCAAGCTCTATGTATTTCTTCATTAATAGGTGCAAAGTATATGATGCAAGAGCTTAAACATGAGCACAACAATTGCCAAGTATCAAATTATTCAAGACATTTTAGAATTACTACATGTAGCATTTCCCGATTCCAGCCATATAACAATTTAACGAAGAAGATTCAACCTTCGCCATGAATACTATGAGTAAAGCCTAAGGACATATTTGTCCATATGCAACAGCGGAGCGTGTCTCTCTCCCACACAACGAATGCTAGGATCCATTTTATTCAAACAAAAACAAAAACAAAAACAAACCGACGCTCCAAGCAAAGCACATAAGATGTGATGGAATAAAAATATCGGATTTCTATTTTCGTGCCCTCTGGTCCTTAGTTGTACTCAGTTTTCCCCAGCTCCTTAGTTTTTCCTCAGTTTTCCCCAAGCCCTTGTCTGAACCGCAGAAGGAGCTCGGACGGAAGGAATCCGTTAAGTTGGCCGTTCCGTGCTGACGAGTGGGGTCGTGTCGTTTGTGGGGTCGTGTCGTGTGGGACCGCGTCGTGTGGGGCTGGTAGGAAGGGACCGCGTGGGACAGGACGAGGCCGTGTTTGTGTGGCCGTAGCGTGTGGGGCCGTAGCGTGTGGAGCCGTGTGGGTCCGGGACGGGGGCACGAGTGGTTTCTGTCTCTTTCGCCCAGATTAGCAGTTTTCAATGTACCTTTTTCCTCTCTATCGCTCGATCTCATTCATATTTGATAGCCCAAATTGGTAGCAAATCTAGAGCAGCTTCTCCTTCTGTTTTTTAATGCCATTCATTTCTTTATGCCTTCGTTTTTACCCAATCAGGTAGGAAATCTAGGGCACAAATCCAGAGAAAAATATAGGATAAGCTGCATACAGCAACCAACATAGCATAGATATATTCAGGACAGATCCAAAAGTAGTACCGATAGATCCAACATAAGCTACATTTTACATGAAATTAAGCTGCTCTACATATAGAGCAAGTCACATACGGAGAGTGCAAGAGGCACGTTCAACGCCTCCAGGTAGCGCGTGTGACTCGCTTGGAGGTTGCGCAGGTGAATCCCAAGTGCTTTGTGTTTGGCCATGTACGCATGCACGTTCACGGTCCTTCCAACTCTAGCGCCACATCCGCCAATGGATTCAGCATGGTTCACCAGGGAGTTGAAGTCGGTGGCGCGGAGCTTCCTGTTGCGAAGGGGCACTTGTAAATGCCTCGAGCAAAAGGGCCATCGTAATGGCCGGACTGCAGCCTCCCGAGGACGTGACGAGTCTTGGTGTGGAAGGACTCGTCGTCGCTATCGACGTCGCTGCTCGCACCTGTCACGTAGCACCAAAGATCGTGCAAAAAACACGGAGTCAATTGCAACGATGATGGAACAGAGAGTGAACAAAAAATCATGCATGATAATATGGGCTCGAAAAAAGAGGTAGCCTCGGTTACATTGGACACACTTATATCCAGGATTTGAGTCAGCAAACCAAAGATCATGCACAACAAATTTGTACACACCAATTGTTTATCGACCAAACCCTGAATCAATTTATGCCCAAATATTCATCATCATCGGCACAAATCTTAAACAAAAGCAAATCACAAACACTAATAACGCAAGATCTAACACAAAAGGATCGAACTAGGAACAGACGAACAAGTAATAACGCAAGATCTAACAAAAAAGGATTGAACTAGGAATGTACGAACCGTAATAACGGTAGATCTAACACAAAATGATTGAAATGAGATAAGAACAAGGGAACAAAGGGTTACCTCCGGCTCGTTGTCGACGATGGTGGTGTCGTAGGGGTTCTCCGGCGCGTCGTACCGCACCTGGTTCGTACGGGTCCCAATCGACGGGGATCGGACGGTGGCGGCGGCCGATGCGCCGGCTGCTACGTTGGAAGCAGCGACAGGGGCCTGGACGGGGGCGGCGGCCGATGCGCCGGCTGCTACGTTGGAAGCAGCGACAGGGGCCTGGACGGGGGCGGCGGCCGATGCGCCGGCTGCTACGATGGAAGCAGCGACCGGGGCCGGGACGGGGGCGGCGGCCGATGTGCCGACAATGGGCATCTCATTCTTCTCCATCGCCGGCGGTTTTCTTCGGGGTTTTTTCTTCGGTTGTGGAGAAGATGATGGGACAGGAGAGGCGGTTGCGGTGAGCCGGTGAGAACGTGCGTCGAGGGAGAGAAAGAGGGGCTCTATAAAGACGAAGGTGGCGTGTACCGCAACACGCGTCCGCTATGCACGGCAACACGCGTCCGCTATGCACGGCTGCAGCGTGCACCGCTACCCGAGTCTAACCCTCGGGACGTTTGGTGTACTCAGTTATAACCTCGGGCCTTATACGAAATTTTATCCGTACTCAGTTTTCCCCTCGAGGACTTAGACCGGCACGTGCAATATACTCAGTTTTACCCTCAAGTAGCTGGTCAACGAGAGAGTCAACAAATGAGATTAACATAGCTAATTGAGTCATTTCATGCGCAAAAAAATCCAAAAAAATAAAAACATAGTGGCAACTACTCATGGAGTCTTCCTACACAACCTGCCACCTAGAAAACCTTAACAAACATATATAAATCAAGTTTTACCACAAATTGCCACTTCTCAGAATCACTAGTGTAGCTATGAAGATGCATGGTTTTCCACCCAAACCCCTTTGCAAAACATCTTTCCCAAAACATAGTTTGTCTAAATGATGCCATAATTGTCACACTCATGTATATTTGAATTGCAAATAATTTGATGTAGCCCAATATGAATTATATTGTACAAAACACACATTTTTCATTTTGTAATTCTTTTGTTTGAATCCCTTAGTTTATTTACTATTTATGTGCCCTTGGATTCTTAGTACTACTCAGTTTTGCCCTCAAGTACTGTCACAAATGCTCTGAGAAGCCCAAACTTATCCTGATTGGTTGAGCCGTTGTCACACGGATCGACTCCACGAACCGTTGATCCACTGATCTAACGGGCAGTATACCCCTATCCGTCTCTTCGTGGCAACCTCTCTCTCTCTCTCTCTCTCTCTCTTCGTGGCCACCCATCTCTCTCTCTCTCTCTGTCGGTGGAGAATGCAATGACGAGTTTGCCACTTAATATATAGTATTGGTATAAACATGAGGCATACATATTTGTGGATTTCGGTGATTGCATTATTTGTCAGCCCTCTAACAATTATCAACTATCTTTAGCTGTCCTTTTCTTTTAGGGAATATAGTTTGGGATATAGTATTGGTATTTTGAAACGGCCTAAAAGTGGTATAATTTTGTTATAAACATGAGGCATACATTTTTGCGGATTTCGGCGATTGCATTATTTGTCACCCCTCTAACAATTATCAACTATCTTTAGCTGTCCTTTTCTTTTAGGGAATATAGTTTGGGATATGGTATTGGTATTTTGGAAAGGCCTAAAAGTGGTATAATTTTGGTATAAACATGAGGCATACATTTTTGCGGATTTCGGCGATTGCATTATTTGTCACCCCTCTAACAATTATCAACTATCTTTAGCTGTCCTTTTCTTTTAGGGAATATAGTTTGGGATATGGTATTGGTATTTTGGAAAGGCCTAAAAGTGGTATAATTTTGGTATAAACATGAGGCATACATATTTGCGGATTTCGGGGATTGCATTATTTGTTACCCCTCTAACAATTATCAACTATCTTGAGCTGTCCTTTTCTTTTAGGGAATATAGTTTGGGATATAGTATTGGTATTTTGAAACGGCCTAAAAGTGGTATAATTTTGTTATAAACATGAGGCATACATTTTTGCGAATTTCGGCGATTGCATTATTTGTCACCCCTCTAACAATTATCAACTATCTTTAGCTGTCCTTTTCTTTTAGGGAATATAGTTTGGTAATTTCGGTGAATGCACACACTAACTTTGAAAACAACTACAAGTACATGTAATCGAATAATGGATTTGTAACTAGGTATCCCTTGTAACAACTTCTAGCGCCCGGTGAGCAATGATAAGAATCCGATCGTAATTATACAACAAAAAAAACAACCAGCCATCAGATTAGCTTGCTTCTTCAACTCGATCAGCTGCCTTAACCGCTTGTTCATTTTCTTCAGTTCTCCCTTCACTTCCACCAGTTCCGCATTGGGAGCATTAGGCATAATCGGAAGGTCCCTAATCGGAACGGCTCCTCTCTCCGCCGCATTCTCTACGAGCAAGTCCCCCCTCCCAAATTGTGCCCCCCAATAGCGCCAATTGATTCCTGCAACCGAAGCCTCCGAACGTACACATCGATCCACTCGAAATGCCCGCATTTCTTCAAGATCCGAAAACAACAACGTGAACCCTAAATCCCAAATTCGAGGGAATAACAAGAAAATCGAGAGAAAACAGAGAAATTGGAGCGAGATCTAACCTTATCCCCCTCTCTATATGGCAAGCTCTCGCATGCAACGAACTCACGTCCACGGTTGCCGTTCTCGTCCGTCTTACGGATCGACCGCTTCGGAGGCTCCTGGCGTGGGCGGTCGGGGCATCTTGTCAAAGGCACGGGTCGATACTGCGGCCATGAAGAACGGGAGGTCGAAGAGAAACTAGACATCACCCGCGTGCCGGAGAAGGGCTGCCGCTGGCGGAGAAGAAGAACAATGGGGCGCGGAGAAAGAAAGGGGAAGCAATGGCACGGGCACGGGCGCGGGGCTAGCTCGGGCTCCCATTTTGCAACGGTCACCTGGGTAAGTTGTGGGTCCGGCGCGCTCACGTGGACAAGTTGTGGGTCCCACGATGATCTGGATAAGTGGAGACGTGTCCACTGCGGGGCACCAACAGCGGACCCACTTGCCAGCACCAACCAACATCAACTAAACGGGATTCCTTCCGTCCGAGCTCTTTCTGCGGGTTATAGACAAGAAGTTGGGGAAAACTGAGGAAAAACGAAGGAGCTGGGGAAAACTGAGTACAACTAAGGACCCGAGGGCACGAAAATAGAAATCCCTAAAAATATAGTTTCAGGGGAGGAACCTGATAATGTTGTTGATGAAGAAGGGGATGCCTTGGGCATCCCCAAGCTTAGACGCTTGAGTCTTCTTAGAATATGCAGGGGTGAACCACCGGGGCATCCCCAAGCTTAGAGCTTTCACTCTCCTTGATCATATTGTATCATCCTCCTCTCTTGATCCTTGAAAACTTCCTCCACACCAAACTCGAAACAACTCATTAGAGGGTTAGTGCATAATAAAAATTCACATGTTCAGAGGTGACACAATCATTCTTAACACTTCTGGACATTGCACAAAGCTACCTGGACATTAATGGAACAAAGAAATTCATCCAACATAGCAAAAGAGGCAATGCGAAATAAAAGGCAGAATCTGTCAAAACAGAACAGTCCGTAAAGATGGATTTTATTGAGGCACCAGACTTGCTCAAATGAAAATGCCCAAATCGAATGAAAGTTGCGTACATATCTGAGGATCACGCACGTAAATTGGCATATTTTTCGGAGCTACCTACAGAGAGGCAGGTCGAAATTCGTGACAGCAAAGAAATCTGTTTCTGCGCAGTAATCCAAATCTAGTATGAACCTTACTATCAACGACTTTACTTGGCACAACAATGCACAAAACTAAGATAAGGAGAGGTTGCTACAGTAGTAAACAACTTCCAAGACTCAAATATAAAATAAAATTATTGTAGTAAAAACATGGGTTGTCTCCCATAAGCGCTTTTCTTTAACGCCTTTCAGCTAGGCGCAGAAAGTGTATATCAAGTATTATCAAGAGATGGAGCATCGATACCATAAGCTCCCCCATCTGTAGTGGTACTAAGGGCTTTGTCAATTTTAGGCCTATAATAATATTTTTTTGGTTTAGGCACTTTAGAGACATACATAAACTTTTGCTCCTTACCCACATAAGCTTTCTCCTTATATTTAAGAGAAGAAAAAGTTGAACCCAAGGTTCCCATAGCTTTTTCAAGTTCGCCAATCCTATTGATTTGATTATCATGGACAACACAAGTTCCTAGGACACTAATTCTTTCATCAATTCCTCCTATGGATTTGTCAAGTTCATTAGTTTTATCAAGTAACATTTCCAATTTAGTTTCAACACTTGGAAAATTTTCTCTATGGTTTCCAATTTTTTCATAACATCCTCAAGAGAGATTTCAATTTTAGTTTCATTAACAGGTGGTATTCCAACTAGACTCTCAATGATGCAACTAGCTTCTAAAGCAGGTGTACCTAGGAAATTACCCCCCGAAAGAGTATCAAGAACATACCTATTCCAACTAGATATACCAACATAAAAGTTCCTAAGTAGGATAATAGTGGAGTGTTTCTTAGTGCACCTATGATGAGCATCACTAATTCTATACCAAGCATCTTTAAAACTTTCTCCACCTTGTTGTTTAAACGAACGAACTTCAACTTCAGGATTACTCATTTTAGCAGTAAATAAAGCAAACTAGATAAGTAAATGCAAGTAACTAATTTTTTTTGTGTTTTTGATATAGAGTGCAAGACAGTAAATAAAGTAAAGCTAGCAACTAATTTTTTTGTGTTTTGATATAATGCAGCAAACAAATAAGTAAATAAAGTAAAGCAAGAAAAAAACAAAGTAAAGAGATTGGATTGTGGAGACTCCCCTTGCAGCGTGTCTTGATCTCCCCGACAACGGCGCCAGAAAATATGCTTGATACGCGTACAGCACGCGTCCGTTGGGAACCCCAAGAGGAAGGTGTGATGCGTACAGCGGCAAGTTTTCCCTCAGAAAGAAACCAAGGTTTATTGAACCAGGAGGAGCCAAGAAGCACGTTGAAGGTTGATGGCGGCGGGATGTAGTGCGGCGCAACACCAGGGATTCCGGCGCCAACGTGGAACCTGCACAACACAACCAAAGTACTTTGCCCCAACGAAACGAGTGAGGTTGTCAATCTCACCGGCTTGCTGTAACAAAGGATTAGATGTATAGTGTGGATGATGATTGTTTGCGGAAGACGAGTAGAACAAGTATTGCAATAGATTGTATTCAATGTAAAAGAATGGACCGGGGTCCACAATTCACTAGAGGTGTCTCTCCCATAAGATAAATAGCATGTTGGGTGAACAAATTACAGTCGGGCAATTGACAAATAGAGAGAGCATGACAATGCACATACATGATATGATGAGTATTGTGAGATTTAATTGGGCATTACGACAAAGTACATAGACCGCTATCCAGCATGCATCTATGCCTAAAAAGTCCACCTTCAGGTTATCATCCAAACCCCTTCCAGTATTAAGTTGCAAACAACAGACAATTGCATTAAGTATGGTGCGTAATGTAATCAATAACTACATCCTCGGACATAGCATCAATGTTTTATCCCTAGTGGCAACAGCACATCCACAACCTTAGAACTTTCTCACATCGCCCTGCATTTAATGGAGGCATGAACCCACTATCGAGCATAAATACTCCCTCTTGGAGTTAAGAGTAAAAACTTGGCCGAGCCTCTACTAATAACGGAGAGCATGCAAGATCATAAACAACACATAGGTAATAGATTGATAATCAACATAACATAGTATTCTCTATCCATCGGATCCCGACAAACACAACATATAGAATTACGAGATAGATGATCTTGATCATGTTAGGCAGCTCACAAGATCCGACAATGAAGCACATGAGGAGAAGACGACCATCTAGCTACTGCTATGGACCCATAGTCCAGGGGTGAACTACTCACTCATCACTCCGGAGGCGACCATGGCGATGAAGAGTCCTCCGGGAGATGATTCCCCTCTCCGGCGAGGTGCCGGAGGCGATCTCCCTGAATCCCCCGAGATGGGATTGGCGGCGGCGTCTCGATAAGGTTTTCCGTATCGTGGCTCTCGGTATCGGGGGTTTCGCGACGAAGGCTTTAAGTAGGCGGAAGGGCAACGCGGGGGCCACACGAGGGCCCCACACACCAGGGCCGCGCGGCCAAGACCCGGGCCGCGCCGCCCTGTTGTGGCGGCGCCTCGTGGCCCCACTTCCTTTCCCCCTCGGTCTTCCGGAAGCTTCGTGCGAAATAGGACCCCGGGCGTTGATTTCGTCCAATTCCGAGAATATTTCCTTTGTAGGATTTCTGAAACCAAAAACAACGAAAACGACAGAATCGGCTCTTCGGCATCTCGTTAATAGGTTAGTGCCGGAAAATGCATAAATACGACATATAATGTGTATAAAACATGTAGATATCATCAATAATGTGGCATGGAACATAAGAAATTATCGATACGTCGGAGACGTATCATTGTTCACTTTTTGATTTAAGCAACAAAGGATTTTTGAAAAAAATCGATCTTTACATGTTGTTCTGTTTTGACAGATTTCTACCACTATTTGCATTTGCCTCTTAATCTCTTTCTTTTTTAGTTCTTTTGAGAGAAAGAGCTTCTTGAAGAAGTTCCTATATTAGCTAATGTTTTAATGGGTGTTTGACATATGTTAGAACTAAACCCAAGTGGATTTGTTATTTTGATTGCACTAATGAAAATTGTGTGAAGTTTTGTATGAAGAAAGTTTTCAAGTGTAGGGAGAGAAGAATGATGTGATGATATGAAGTATGGACAAAAGCACAAGCTTGGGGATGCCCATGTCACCCCAAGAAATATCCAAGAGGTACAAGCGTCAAAGCTTGGGGATGCCCAAGGCATCCCCTTCTTCATCAACAAAGTATCAGGTCATCTTTCGAGACGCTATATTTTTGTTGCTTCATATGCTATGTGTTGTTCTTGGACCGTCTTTATTTCTGTTTTGTTTGCTATAGAATATGGTTGGATCCCAGCATATTTGTTTTGGATAATGACACACTCCGTTTTAATTGCATAGAACACTCTAGTTTTCTCTCTTATTGTTCTGCGAGTGTTCTTTTGCTAGTACTACGCTTAGCTCTGGTTTTCCACTCTGATTTTGTTCAGAGATTGTTAATTTTATTTAGTTAGGTATGATTAGCTCTCTTGTCTTTATTGATTATTATCTATGAGATTTGTTTCAAATAAGTTGATTGGTGTTGGAGACGAGTAAAATGTTTCATGAACTTGAGAAATCATGAACTAGCTTGTTTAAACAAAAGGGAAGAGGAACTTTATTGTTATCTCTATGGGAGCCGCTCTTGAATCCATTAAACATGAAAGGATGATAGATCATTTGATGCCATTCGTTGACATAGACATACATACCTCTCAATATATATTTTCAACACCTATATTGCATTCAAAATAAAAAGCTCTAGCACATGAGTAATCTTGCTTCCCTCTGCGAAGGGCCTTTCTTTTACTTTTATGTTGAGTCTTCATCTTCTTACTGTATGCACCAATTAAGAGAGTTATACGTCCATTTTGCATCACTATTTTATATCATAATTTACTGTTATTCATTGATATCTTTTCATATTTAGAGATGATACTTATGTTATTTCATCTATTTTGCATGTTTCATGGTTATTGGAGAATCGCGCACCGGAGTCAGGATTCTGCTGGAAAAAGCACCGTCGGAATGCAATATTTCGGAAGATCAACAACTGACGGAAATTATACTGAAAATCCTATTTTTCCAGAAGACGGAGAGAGCCAAAAGGAGGAGCCGAGGAGGGCCGCCATGGGCCCCCCTCATAGGCCGGCGCGGGCCCTGCCCTGGCCGCGCCGCCTTGTGGGGAGGGGGCCCACAGCCCCCTCTGGCCTCCTCTCCTTCGCGTACTTCGTCGTCCCGAAAACCTAAGCTCCAGAGGATAGCCGCGAAGAGTCACAGCCGCCTCTGCGGGGCGGAAAACACCAGAGAGAAAAGAGCTCTCCGGCAGGCTGAAATCCGCCGGGGAAATTCCCTCCCGGAGGGGGAAATCGACGCCATCGTCACCATCATCGAGCTGGACATCATCTCCATCATCATCACCATCATCTTCATCATCATCACCGCCATCTCCACCGCTGCACCTCGTCACCGCTGTAACAATTAGGGTTGGATCTTGATTGTTTGATAGGGGAAACTCTCCCGGTATTGATTTCTACTTGTTATTGATGCTATTGAGTGAAACCATTGAACCAAGGTTTATGTTCAGATTGTTATTCATCATCATATCACCTCTGATCATGTTCCATATGATGTCTCGTGAGTAGTTAGTTTAGTTCTTGAGGACATGGGTGAAGTCTAAATGTTAGTAGTGAATTATGTTGGGTAATATTCAATGTTATGATATTTAAGTTGTGGTGTTATTCTTCTAGTGGTGTCATGTGAACGTCGACTACATGATACTTCACCATTTATGGGCCTAGGGGAATACATCTTGTATTCGTTTGCTAATTGTGGGGTTGCCGGAGTGACGAAACCTAAACCCCCGTTGGTATGTCGATGCGGGAGGGATAGCGAGGATCTCGAGTTTAAGGTCGTGGTTAGATTTATCTTAATTACTTTCTTGTATTTGCGGATGCTTGCAAGGGGTATAATCACAAGTATGTATTAGTCCTAGGAAGGGCGGTGCATTAGCATAGATTCACCCACACAACACTTACCAAAACAATGAAGATTAATCAGCTATATGAAGCGAAAGCACTAGACTAAATTGCCGTGTGTCCTCAAGAACGTTTGGTCATTATAAGTAAACAAACCGGCTTGTCCTTTGAGCTAAAAAGGATTGGGCCACTCGCTGCAATTATTTCTCTCGCACTTTACTTACTTGTACTTTATTCATCTGCTATATCAAAACCCCCTGAATACTTGTCTGTGAGCATTTACAGTGAATCCTTCATCGAAACTGCTTGTCAACACCTTCTGCTCCTCGTTGGGTTCGACACTCTTATTTATCGAAAATACTACGATATACCCCCTATACTTGTGGGTCATCAAGACTATTTTATGGCGCCGTTGCCGGGGAGTGAAACGCTATTGGTAAGTGGAATTGGTAAGGGAAAACTTTTACTGTACGTGCTGTTTTTATTTCTGCCTGCTGCTATAATTCATTATGGAGAGGTCTTCTCTTGAATTCCTCTTTGGAAAATCTACTACTACTGCAAAGGTAGTGGATGATGCGCCAGGTGAGAAAGAGGTTCCATACAAAATACCTATGAAAATTATTGAACGTGTTGTGGATAACCGCTATGAAGGGGATCGAACTGTCCATCCTGGTGATCATTTATTGTTTTTACATGAATTATGCGGGTTATTCAAATGTGCAGGTATTGCTATGGATGAAGTTAGGAAGAAACTATTCTCTATATCGCTGTCTGGTAAAGCGGCGCATTGGTATAAATTGCTGAAGAATAGGGATTCTCTCGATTGGGAGGACATTGTGCCTTTATTTTATTCTAAATTCTATCCTCCAAGTGAAATTCACAAAGATCGGAACCGCATATATAATTTCTGGCCTCATGATGGAGAGAGTATTGCCCAAGCATGGGGGAGATTGAAGTCTTTAATGCTCAAATGCCCCATTCATGAGCTTCCTGGTAATATTATTATTGATAATTTCTATGCAAGACTTGTGTTTTCAAGATAAGACTTTGTTGGATACTTCTTGTTCCGGATCATTTACACGCAACAAAGAAGAGTTTAAAAGGGACCTTCTTGATCGGATCCGAGGAGAATGCGAAGGATGGGAGAACGACAAAGATAGAGAGTCAGGTATAAACTATGATTATAAATGCATTGAAGTTTTTATGGATACTGATAAATTTCGTAATATGAGTGCTACTTATGGTCTTGATTCTCAAGTCGTTGCAAATTTTTATAAAGCTTTTGCCTCTCACTTTGAATTGCCTAGGAAGAATTTTGATAAGTATCATGAACTGTATAAAGATAAAATTGATCCATCTATAAATAAATGTGCTATAATTGAAACTGTTGATCATATTCTTCCTAAAGCTTATATTGAAAAAACTCCTTTCCCTGCTAAAATGAAGGAGTACTCTGTTATAACTAGTGCGGTTAATAAAAGTGCAAAGAAACCTATACAACCTGAAGAACAAATAAAGGTTGAACCTGCTATTGCAATAGTTAAAGATCTTGTGACTGAAAATGTAGAAGATGGTCATATTATTTTCTGTGAAGATGCTTCTAATATTGTTTCGCATCCTAATAAGTCTAGGGAAGCCAGTATTCCTATGCTCTCTGTTAGAATTGGTGATCATTGTTATTATGGTTTATGTGACATGGGTGCAAGTATTAGCGCCATTCCTTATGAGCTTTATACGGAGATCATGCATGAAATTGGCTCTTGTGAACTTGAAGATATTGATATGGTTATTCGGCTAGCTAATAGAGAAACTATCTCTCCTATTGGTATTGTTCGAGATGTGGAAGTTCTATGTGGTAAGATTAAATATCCTGCTGACTTTTTAGTACTTGGTTCTGCTGCTAGTAAGTCTTGTCCTATTATTTTTGGTAGACCTTTTCTAAATACTTGTGGAGCTGTTATAGATTTCAAGAAGGAAAAAAATTGTGACTAAATTTGCTGGTGAATCTTATGAGTTTAATTTCTCTAAATTTGCCAAAACTCCTTATAAAGCTGATTTGCCTAATAATGATTTTAGAGTTGAACAGTGTGTGTCTATTGCTCTTGCTCCTAATAATCCTTTGCAGCAACATTTGGAGGATAGTGAGAGTGAAGTCTTTAGGAAAGAAAGGAATGAGCTTGATGAAATTTTCCTTCGTCAACCTATTCTTAAACATGACTTGCCGGTTGAAGATTTAGGTACAACACCACCACCAAAGGAAGATCCTGCTTTTGATTTAAAGGCATTGCCTGATAATCTTATGTATGCTCATATTGATGATAAGAAAATATATCATGTTATTATTAGTTCTAAGCTTTTAGATTTTGAGGAAGAACGGTTATTGGAAATATTGAAGAAACACCGAGGAGCTATTGGCTACACTCTTGATGACTTGAAGGGGATTTCTCCCTCTATTTGCCAACATGCTATCAACATGGAAGATGATGCAAAGCCTGTTGTTGAACATCAGCGTCGTCTAATTCCTAAGATGAAGGATGTGGTAAGGAATGAGGTATTAAAACTTTTTGAAGCTGGTATTATATATCCTATTGCTGATAGTAGATGGGTTAGTCATGTGCATTGTGTTCCTAAGAAAGGAGGAATGACTGTTGTGCCTAATGATAATGATGAGCTCATCCCTCAATGTGCATTGATTATCGAAAAGTTAATAAGGTTACTAAGAAAGATCATTACCCTTTACCTTTTATTGATCAAATGTTAGAAAGGTTGTCTAAAAATACTCATTTTTGCTTTGTTGATGGTTATTCTGGGTTTTCACAAATTGCTGTTAAAACTAAAGATCAAGAGAAAACCACTTTCACTTGTCCCTATGGAACTTATGCTTATAGACGTATTCCTTTTGGTTTATGTAATGCTCCTGCTACTTTTCAAAGATGCATGTCTGCTATTTTTCATGGATTTTGTGAGAATATTGTAGAGGTATTCATGGATGATTTTTCTGTCTATGGGAATTCTTTTGATAATTGCTTGCGAAACCTTGATAATGTTTTACAGAGATGTGAAGAAACTAACCTTGTTCTTAATTGGGAGAAATGCCACTTTATGGTTAATGAAGGAATTGTATTGGGACATAAAATTTCCGAGAGAGGTATTGAAGTTGATAGAGCTAAAGTTGAAGCAATTGAGAAGATGCCCTATCCTAGGGATGTTAAAGGTATTCGTAGTGTTCTTGGTCATGCTTGGGTTTTATAGGAGATTTATTAAAGATTTCTCCAAGATTTCAAAGCCTCTTACTAATCTTCTTCAAAAAGATGTACCTTTTGTTTTTGATGATGATTGTAAGGAAGCTTTTGAAACTCTAAAGAAAGCCTTAACAACTGCTCCTGTAGTTGAACCTCCTGATTGGAATTTACCTTTTGAAATTATGTGTGATGCTAGTGATTTTGCTGTAGGCACTGTTCTTGGACATCGAGTAGATAAAAAAATTGAATGTTATTCATTATGCTAGCAAAACTATTGATGTTGCTCAAAGAAGTTATGCTACAACTGAAAAAGAATTATTAGCTGTGGTCTTTGCTTGTGACAAGTTTAGATCTTATATTGTTGATTCAAAAGTTACAATTCATACTGATCATGCTGCAATTAGATACCTTATGGCAAAGAAAGATGCTAAGCCAAGGCTTATTAGATGGGTGCTTCTCTTGCAAGAATTTGATTTACATATTATAGATAGGAAAGGTGCTTGATAGTCCTGTTGCTTGATAATTTGTCTAGATTGGAAAATATTACTTATGATCCTGTTCCTGTTAATGATAGTTTTCCAAATGAACAATTGGCTGTAATAAAGGTGAGCTCGCGAGATAGTCCTTGGTACGCTGATTATGCTAACTTTATTGTATCCAAGTACTTGCCTCCAACCTTTTCAGCTCAGAAAAGGAGAAAATTCTTTTATGACTTGAGGCATTATTTTTGGGATGACCCACACTTATATAAAGAAGGAGTGGATGGTATTCTGTGAAGATGTGTTCCCGAATATGAACAACAAGAGATATTGAGTAAGTGTCATGGTAGTGTTTATGGAGGACATCACGCCGGAGATAGAACCGCACAAAAGGTTCTACAATCAGGTTTCTATTGGCCAGCTCTCTTCAAAGATGTGATACGTCCCAAACGTATCTATAATTTCTTATGTTCCATGCTACTTTTATGATGATACTCACATGTTTTATACACATTATATGTCATTATTATGCATTTTCCGGTACTAACCTATTGACGAGATGCCGAAGAGCCAGTTGCTATTTTCTGCTGTTTTTCGTTTTAGAAATCCTAGTAAGGAAATATTCTCGGAATTGGACGAAATCAACGCCCAGGGTCCTATTTTTGCACGAAGCTTCCAGAAGTCCGAGGAGTAAACGAAGTGGGGCCACAGGGCGACGACACGCCAGGGCGGCGCGGCCTGGGCCCTGGCCGCGCGGCCCTGTTGTGTGGGCCCCCCGTGACGCCTCTTGACCTGCCCTTCCGCCTACTTAGAGCCTTTGTCGCGAAAACCCCCAGTACCGAGAGCCACGATACGGAAAACCTTCCAGAGACGCCGCCACCGCCAATCCCATCTCGGGGGATTCAGGAGATCGCCTTCGGCACCCTGCCGGAGAGGGGAATCATCTCCCGGAGGTCTCTTCATCACCATGATCGCCTCCGGATCGATGTGTGAGTAGTTCACCCCTGGACTATGGGTCCATAGCAGTAGCTAGATGGTTGTCTTCTCCTCATTGTGCTATCATGTTAGATCTTGTGAGCTGCCTATCATGATCAAGATCATCTATTTGTAATCCTTCATGTTGTGTTTGTTGGGATCCGATGAATATTGAATACTATGTCAAGTTGATTATCAATCTATCATATATGTTATTTATGTTCTTGCATGCTCTCCGTTGCTAGTAGAGGCTCCGGCCAAGTTGATACTTGTGACTCCAAGAGGGGGTATTTATGCTCGATAGTGGGTTCATGCCTCCATTAAATGCTGGGACGAGTGACGGAAAGTTCTAAGGTTGTGGATGTCTTGTTGCCACTAGGGATAAAACATCGATGCTTTGTCTAAGGATATTTGTGTTGATTACATTACGCACCATACTTAATACAATTGTCTCGTTGTTTACAACTTAATGCTGGAGGGGTTCGGATGATAACCTGAAGGTGGACTTTTTAGGCATAGATGCATGCTTGGATAGTGGTCTATGTACTTTGTCGTAATGCCCCGATTAAATCTCATAGTACTCATCATGATATATGTATGTGCATTTTTATGCCTTCTTTATTTGTCAATTGCCCAAGCTGTAATTTGTTCACCCAACATCTGCTTATCTTATGGGAGAGACACCACTAGTGAACTGTGGACCCCGGTCCTATTCTTTACATCCGAAATACAATCTACTGCAATTGTTCTTTCTTGTTCTTCGCAAACAACCATCATCATCCACACTATACATCTAATCCTTTGTTTACGGCAAGCCGGTGAGATTGACAACCTCAGCTGTTACGTTGGGGCAAAGTTATGTGATTGTGTTGTGCAGGTTCCACGTTGGCGCCGGAATCCCTGGTGTTGCGCCGCACTACACTCTGCCGCCATCAACCTTCAACGTGCTTCTTGACTCCTACTGGTTCGATTAAACTTTGGTTTCTTACTGAGGGGAACTTGCTGTTGTGCGCATCACACCTTCCTCTTGGGGTTCCCAACGGACGTGTCAACTACACGCATCAAGCAAATTTCCGGCGCCGTTGCGGGGAGATCAAGACACGCTGCAAGGGAGTCTCCACTTCCAATCTCTTTACTTTGTTTTTGTCTTGCTTTGTTTTATTTTATTTACTTGCTTTGTTTGCTCTTATATCAAAAACACAAAAAAATTAGTTGCTAGCTTTACTTTATTTACTTGTCTTGTTCTCTATATTGAAAACACAAAAAAATTAGTTACTTGCATTTACTTTATTTAGTTTGCTTTATTTACTACTGCTAAAATGGGTACTGTTGAGAATACTAAGTTGTGTGACTTCACTAGCAAAAATAATAATGATTTCTTATGCACACCTATTGCTCCACCTGCTACTACAGCAGAATTCTTTGAAATTAAACCTGCTTTACTGAATCTTGTTATGAGAGAGCAATTTTATGGTGTTAGTTCTGATGATGCTGCTGCCGATCTTAATAATTTTGTTGAACTATGTGAAATGCAAAAGTATAAGGATGTAGATGGTGACATAATAAAATTAAAATTGTTTCCTTTCTCCTTAAGAGGAAGAGCTAAAGATTGGTTGCTATCTCTGCCTAGAATTAGTATTGATTCTTGGACTAAATGTAAGGATGCTTTTATTGGTAGATATTATCCTCCTGCTAAAATTATATCTTTGAGAAGTAGCATAATGAATTTTAAGAAATTAGATAATGAACATGTTGCTCAAGCATGGGAGAGAATGAAATCTTTGGTAAAGAATTGCCCAACCCATGGACCGACTACTTGGATGATCATCCAAACCTTTTATGCAGGATTGAATTTTTCTTCGCGGAACCTATTGGATTCAGCTGCTGGAGGTACCTTTATGTCCATCACTTTGGGGGCGGCAACAAAGCTTCTTGATGATATGATGATAAATTACTCTGAATGGCACACGAAAAGAGCTCCACAAGGTAAGAAGGTAAATTCTGTTGAAGAAACCTCTTCCTTGAGTGATAAGATTGATGCTATTATGTCTATGCTTGTGAATGGTAGATCTAATGTTGATCCTAATAATGTTCCTTTAGCTTCATTGGTTTCCCAAGAAGAACATGTTGATGTGAATTTCATTAAAAGTAATAATTTCAACAACAATGCTTATAGGAACAATTCTAGTAACAACTATAGGCCATATCCTTCTGCTAATAGTAATAGTTATGGTAATTCTTATGGGAATTCTTACAACAATAATAGGAGTGTACCCCCTGGTCTTGAAGCCATGCTTAAAGAATTTATTAGTACACAAACTGCTTTTAACAAATCTGTTGAGGAAAAGCTTGATAAAATTGATATTCTTGCTTCTAAGGTTGATAGACTTGCCTCTGATGTTGATCTTTTAAAATTGAAAGTTATGCCCAATAAGGATATTGAAAATAAGATTGTTACTACAGCAAATGCCATCCAAGTTCGAATTAATGAGAATATTAGATTGATGGCCGAATTGCATGCTAGGTGGGAAAGAGAAGAAAATGAAAAACTAGCTAAAGAAAATAATGTAGCTAAAGTT
>NC_061510.1:215813227-215870486 GCF_022539505.1 Lolium rigidum
ACGTTTTGGCGCTTTCGTCGGAGCTGGTGGCCTCAAAAACGAGAGAAAAAAAAAGTTTTGACATGCCACGGAGGGACCAAAATGCGTCGGCCATGGTACACCGGCAACCCGCAGCGCGCCAACTTCGTCGGCCATGGCAACTTTCTTGTAGTGACATGCACCACGGAGGGACCAAAATCGTCGGCCATGGTACACCAGCAACCACGGCGCGACTTCAACTTCGTCGGCCATGGCAACTTTTCTTGTAGTGCGTTGACTATCTGGAGAAGAGAATTTGTTCACACAATGTTGCTTGTGTGCTCTGCTTAACTGAGCAGGCAACTGCAGCCCACTTCCTTGCTACATGTCCAGTCACCACCAGAATTTGGGAGACGTGGTGCTCACCATAGCCTAGCTTCCCCTCAATCTGGCTCCCAGCCTGGATATGCCAAAGCTGGAAACATGGATGTTCTCCACCTTACAAGCACAACTGATAGATAAACACAAGCACTAGACAACTCTAGTCTAGCTCACTGGGTGGACAAATTTGGAAAGAGCGCAATGGCAGATTTTTTGAAAGCTCGGCCGCTTCGCTAAGTCGGATACATGCTTGCATATTGTAGGAAGCAAAGATCTAAAGAGTTGAAGGCAGGTCAACAGCTAGTGACCTACTTCATAGACCAAGAGAACCCAACTGACTACCTGTGTGAGAGCTCTGTAGCTAGGCCCTCTTAGATATTTTCCTTTTTTCTTTTACTTTTAAAGCGTGTACATCTTGCACCTTCTTCTAATGCAATAAAAACAGAACAGTCTGCCTTTTCGTAAAAGAGGTTAAGCCCCAAAGGCCATGATTGGTTGAGTAGGTATGCAGTCATGGCTATTATAAATCGACGTGCAAAAAAATCAATGTTGATCAAATCAAACACAAAAATACACAAGTATTTGACGTGAACGTATTTATAATGATTCAATGATTTCATATGGGGTATTTATAATGATTCAACGATTCCATGTGACGTCTTACAAGAGGCACATATAATAGTGGTGACCTAGGTTGACCCGATCCATAGCTACATTGGGCCAAGCCTTCCGCTATGGCCCAAGCCACTTGGCAAAGTGCCTTGGCTTCGCTCCCCCAAAAGTCAGTCTTTGTTTGAATTTGGATAACAACTCAACAAACTCCGTGTTGATATAAAATTCCATATTGTTGCATGCAAAGTAACCTTGTTCCTGAGTAAGGAATAAAACACTTACTTTTGGCACCAAACAACCACTAGGAAAAATTAGATATACCAACTAAGTCAAGAATTAGCTTTATCATTGTATCAACATGATTATCATGAGTACTTATTATACATACCTTTAATTAACTTTGAACAAAAATGGATCTAACATAATGGTTGACAAGAGATTTTCTACGGCCTAAACCTCCTTGCGACGAGCCTCCACTCCACTCCATCAGAAGTTAGCCTTTATTTTAATTTGGATTACAACTCAACAATGGTCTTCGGGTAGACCCATCAGGCATGAATAGGCACCACTCGACTAATGACGTATTGGCCCAATAACTCTGCTACTCATCCAGGGAACGCATGGTGCATCATCTTGAGTACATGACACAACGCCAAGATCTGCACGAGGATTCTATGGGATACGATTTTTAACCAACCCAGGTCACATCTGGATAATCTTGTTTGGGTTCTCGCTCATCCGTAGGTAAGGGATGTCCATGGGCCTTCCAAATCATATCATCTCACACTTCACAACTCCACCTTTCATCCACCACAATGGACGAGTAGCCACCCTGAGTTCATTCGAGCATACACCGGATAATCAAAGCCGCCATAAACATGAAGTAGGGTTGCTAAAGCAGGTGTTTCCTGTGGTGGAAACCTGTCTAAAGTCATTTTCTGCTACCATCTGAGTCTACCGAATGCCAAATACAAATTTATTGACGATGAAATACCACGATTGTTGCCACACTAGGTAGGGGATTCGCACGTTTGGATCTACTCATCATGGTTTGATGGCCAATGCCATTGCCAACACCAGCGGCGATACCACCGCTCCTGGTCATGCATTTTGTTTCATACGTTCACTTCCTCGCTGATTGCGTTAGCAAGCTACATCTCCGCCACTCAGATCAGGGGCACCAACAGGCTACTTCCTTTAGCAGTCTAGATCCCGACCGATGCACCATCCTAGGTGCGACCTATCCCAGGTGAGGTGTCGAGCGACACTTGGGCGCACCATGGACAACCTATTTTCCATTTTCAAGCATGAATCTGGGGACGAAGGAAATACATAGTCAACACCCCTCGAGGGGAGAGCCCTCCAACCACAACATGGGCAGTACGTGGTCCGCCTCCACAAATGTGGATTCCATAGAACACAATGCTACCGGCCTCTCCAACAAAATCTAGATCTAGTTCGCCTACCTCTCGGGAGACATGATCAAGGAGATTGTTAGTCCAACTTGCATCTAGCTCCCGAGCGATCCAACTCTGTCTGTAACTAAAATGTAGCTAGCCAATGGCGTGATTGAAGTACTTTAAGGGGGTGCCCATTTCGGCTCAATATAGGAAGCCGGCTAGGGTTTACACGATGACAAGTCGGTTAACCCGGCTAAAGATCGAGTAGGTTCGTATACTTCAAGTCTTCCTGGTGGATCTGGCTTGGGATACCCGGCCGGCTGCCTTTGGCCTTCCATCTTTGTCCAGCATGTCTCAGCCACCCGGTGATTCAGCCGACATATCTATCGTGAGCCATCCTAGTCTGCTAGAACATGATCGTGTCCTCAGGGCATCTCCAGCGGCGCGGCGCAAACGGACGATGAGCGACCGTTTGTGTCCGCCGTGACCGAAAATGCGTCTGGGACTACCTCCAGCGACGCGACGCATAGTGACCGGGCCGTCCGCGGAGACGGAAACCTGGCCCAAATATGCGCCAGGTTTGCGTCTCTACGAACGCTGAGCGGACGCGCAAAGTGTCCGCTCGGTCCTCGCTTGGGCCCGCCTAGCAGGGACACAACTGCTTCGTCTTCCGCGGCATTACTTGTGGGCGGCGCGCTGCAGCCTTTGCAGGGCCGCGTTAATGGCGCGCCTCGACTTCCACGAGCGTGCGCAGCTAGGCTGCGTTGCAGTGGCAGGCCATTGAAGGCGAGATGGCGTCCGAGCCTCTTAAAGGGACACTGCCGGCGGCCATTTCCCCGACCAAACCATTGCCACATCCCACACTATCCACCCCACCGACGCCATGGGGAAGAAATGCTGGCCGTTCGGCAAGACCAAGAACGACCACGAGTCTAGCGGCTCGCGGTCCGACAAGAAGGCACGGGTCGGCCGGTACGTCCTCGTCGACTTCGCGCGGCAGCTATGGGAGGAAAACCGTCCGGTACCATGGCCGGACGCGAACTTGCCGGGAGGGGGCTGGTACCTCAACTCGAGGCGCGTGTCGGTCCCCCCCGTGCCGCGCGAGGGCCGAGAGCGGCGGGACGAGGTGCGCCGCCGCCGAGCAATCTTGCCGCCGGATCTGCGGGAGGATCCGGCGTACGCGCTGAACTCCTACAACTGGATTTCATTCGGGACGTGGGAGTTCGACGCGCGCCGCCGCGCTGGCTACCTCGGCGACGTAGACTACTTCGAGCGCGAGATCGCCGCAGAAGAAGAAGAGAACGACCAGGAGGACGCAGACGAGGACAAGGACGAGGACGAGGACGAGGACGAGGACGAGGACGAGGACGAGGACGAGGCGTGGGATCCGGAGACCCAGCCGCCGGACATTTCCGAGGAGGAGGCCATTGCCATGGCACTGGCCAACAGCGAGCAGGACGAGCTCAACGACCTCGCTTTGTGGGACGGGCTCGCAATCTAGCTCCGCGAGTCAGCGCTCGCGCAGGGGAGGCCGGCGACTCCTCCGGCTACGCCGACGCGTTCCAACGACCGCGCTCCGCCTGCTGCTCCAGCTTGGGATCCCTGGCCACAGCCTCCTGCCCATGCGGCGGTACCTCCTCCACCGCCGGCGTACGAGCTTCCATGGCCGACGTCGGAGTTCATTGACCTCGTCAGCGACGACGAGCAGTAGGCAGAACCTACTTTTAGCACGCCTTTATGGCTTTTTTATGTTTTTTATTCATATAAATTATGGCTTCATGAATGGAAAAAAAAAATTATGCGGCGTGCCGCTGGAGCCACCCCTGACGCAAACGGACGCCCGGACGATTTCGATCATTTGGGCCGACGCCGCGTCCGTTTGGACGTCCGAAATGCGCCGCGCCGCTCGATATGCCCTCAGGCTACATCTTTGAAATTATTTTGTTTATCCATATGTTATACTACCTCTATCTATAGATAAATTTCAGACGTCTACTTATGACGGAGTATAGATACAATGACACGTAGCGAGTAGGTAGAGTACAATGATCTAAATAAAACCCAAGCCTTAACTTACTAACGTTACGTTATAAAACTCATTGTCAGATCAGTTTGGCAAAAGTGAACTTAAGTACTGTAAATTTGTAAAAATAAACAAAGAAAAAGACAACTGAGATTACACACCATTAAAGTTGCTACTAATGATTAACCCAAGTGCTAAAAAGTGCACGGTGGCTGGTTTGCTCCACCGAGCCCTCGCTTCCTGGCCGTTGGATTTCACCTGATCACACCCGCGTCCCACGATTCGTTTCGACAGGGCGTCGGTGGCCCTCACACAGCGCACTAGGTTCGTGGCTCCAGTCCTGCCCATGGCGGCGAGCATTCGCGAGGTGTTGTGCCCAGACGACGCCGCGGCGCAGGTGTCTCTCGCCTTGCGACGACGGATCCGGCGTGTGCAACCGTCGGCGGCCATCAGATCTGGGGCAGAATAGCGGCCTGAGGCGGTGAGGCCTGAGATCCCGTCGCCGCCGGCTTCTGATTCGCCAGGCCTACTGCACTGATGCCGATGGTCCCTGTTCGGGGATGGCGCGGGGAACCATCGGCTTCTGCTGGTGCTGCCTTCCGGGGACTCGGGCTCCTCGTCCATCGACCGCGACAGCGATGAGGACGGCGCGTCCGGCCGCCGCTTGCGTCGCACTGTGCCATGAGCCATATGAGGTGGACCGCTGGGGATTGTTGACCTCCTTCCTGCTCCCCTCCCCATCCTCGTTGTACATCCAGAGGTCCAATCCTGACGGCGCCGACATCACCGCGACCTGCGTCGACCCGGACACCCTGGCGCAAGTCCATTACAGGTAGGCCGACTGGAGGAACTGGGAGAAGTGGTCCGAAGGAAGCGACATCTCGGGATTTTTCATGCCTGGTTGGATGCATGTCGCTAGACACATGATGCACTACTCTTTTTGCTAGTCACTTTCACTAAGGTTAAGTTTACTATCCCCGGTAACTAAGTGCTCATACCCTTAATTAAGTTGTTAATTGCTCGTTTTTGTCCCCGTTAACTAAGTTCTTCAGTTGTATTCTGATTCTAATTAAGTTATCTTATTCAGCATACTTAAGTTGTTTACATCATTTAATCTAAGTTGTTTAATCCCTGTTCTCAAACCACTTTGTTAAGTCGTGTTTGTTACCGTAAACTATTGCTTCACACATGTGGTAAATTGCATACCCGCTATTGCTAAGTTGTGTACCACTCAGTGCTAAGTTGCATACCCACTATTGCTAAGTTGTAGACCACCTAGTGCTAAGTTGTAGACCACCCAGTGCTAAGTTGCATACCCCGTTATTGCTAAGTTATAGACCACCTAGTGGTAAGTTGCATACCATGGTATTGCAAAGTTCTATACCACCTAGTGATAAGTTGCATACCCGCAATTGCTATGTTGTATACCACCTAGTGCTAAGTTTCATACCCTGGTATTGCTAAGTTGTATACCACCTAGTGCTAAGTTGCATACCCTGATATTGCTAAGTTGTATACGCCTAGTGCTAAGTTGGATACCTGCTATTGCTAAGTTGTATACCACCTAGTGCTATGTCGCATATCCTGTTATTGCAAAGTTGTATACCGCCTAGTGCTAAGTTAGATACCTCGCTATTGCTAAGTTGTATACCACCTATTGCTATGTTGCATACCCCGGCATGGCTGCAATTAAACATCACTAGCAACATGTTGCTTTTTATCCCGAGTTGCATCCATTTACCAACTAGGTTGTAACTGAAGCAAAGCAAAATTGTATGCCGAAACAAGAAAACACTAGCCACATCCGCTTTGATCGAGATGGAGTTTTAACTCGTGATGGTGGCTTCCACAAATACAACAAATTGTTTCTTTATACATGAGCTAAGTCGTATTTTTCGGCGGTATTATTGTTCCATGTAGGAGGTAAGTTGTATTTTTTATACAATAAATTGTTTTCTCACACATTTCATTAGGCACATTGCAAATTATTGCTTCAAACATGTGTTAAGTTGTATTTTAAGGGCGCTTTTATTGTTGTCACACTTGAACTAAGTTGCACTTTGCAATGGTAAATTGTCCCCTACAAAATAAGTGTACTGCAAAATACAAAAAATAATAATGTAAGCAACTCTTTGTACTAAGTTGCTTTTGCCACAACACTAAGTTGCTTTTAAAAAAAAGTTTATCGAAACATATACAAATGCTATCTAGATTCGAAGATCTTGGCGCGAGAGGACCAACGGTAAAAACGGATCACAATTCCGACATATGTTGTATGAGTTATGACTTTTTTAAAAATAGTTACATGTAGTAATGTGCATTTAATGTTCGTCCGTGTACAAACTTTCCATATTTAGAGTGAGGGCTTGATTAGACTAATCAGCCTCTGTTTGCTCCCTAGATACGTCCATGATTAATTACTACTCCATTTACTGCATCACTTTATTGTTCTGAATCGTAGAACAAAAGTTGCACTTGCGAGAAATCAAACGAGCCAGTAAAGTTAATGGACTGTCAGGGCAATGAATATTGCCAAGACATGTCGTGTAGGACCAAGCCGGTCAACCGAAGCAATGCCCAACTCCCTCATTTTCTGCCACAAGGCCACCTCGTATTTTTCTTCCAACTGTAATCATCGATTTATTCAACAAAATATGACATATATGCACTTAGTAAATGTATATTGTTGGAAACTCTTACACATAATATATACTTCTTGTTGAGTTAATTGGTCAAATAGATTGTCGAATGACTCAAATTTGAGATGACATTGTATACATAAAAGGAGGGAGTGAAGTTTCAGCATAGCCGTGTCTCCTTCATCGGTTCTGAGGTGCGTGCTCTTGGATGCCGGGGCGGCTGCCCTGGAAGGTGGGAGCTTCCTGGTCGGTGGGTGTGCTAGAGCCTCAGGTGATGGCTAGTGTCCACGGTCGTAAGGGCGGCGTGGCGCCGGCGAGAAGCTTGCTGCAGTGGTGGGTCATCCCTTTGGTTGGTCCCATCTGTAGATGGATGAGAGATTCTGCCGAGGGGAATCCTTGCCTGCTTGGGCCACGATGGCGATGTATGCGGACATCGTGGCCTTCTTGAAGGCGTCGTTGGGTCTTCTCTCTGTCCATCTACGGGCTCCGGATGCAGTGGTGGACCCAGCCTAAAACTTAAGTGGGGGCCAAAATGAGTGGGGGCACTACTATTGGGCTGAATGGGGGCCCAATTAGTGAAATACTAGGCTTTATAGCTATGAAATCAGAAATTGAGTGGGGGCCTAGGCCCCGGTCGGCACAATGTAGGTCTGCCCCTGTCCGGATGAAAACCCTCGATCCTTGGATCGGGCGGTGGCCGCGCTCTTGTGTCGTACTCTTCTTGAAGACACCGTCTTGGAGCTCGCAACATGTGGATCTCCGTTGGTCGGGTGGCGGAGGTGCCTTATCTTCGTATGGTGGGTCTTCGTTTGGCGATCTCCAGCAAAGCTTGCTTCGTGTCCTGCTCCCTCATTGTGCTACCTGGAGCTGCTCGTTGGTTGTGGGCTGCGGTGGCCAGTTCCAAGTGGTGGTCGGACTCTGGGGGGGCGTCGTCTATGCCGGTGGAGGGAGGTTGAAGGCGTGCATGTTCGTTGGTTCGCTCTTGGGTGAGCTCTGGCCCGACGCTGTTGTTGTCTTTCTTTGCTCCGATTCAGTGTAGTCTGCGTAATAGTTGTTCGTGTAGCTTTTTTGTTAGTTTGTGTGGGTGTGTGGATCGATCTTGTAAGCTGGATTTAACATCATGTACCTTTTCGCCTGTTGAAGGCGCTATTAATTTAATGTTGGGCCTTCAAGCCTTTAATCTTAAAAAAGAAGAAAAGGAGGGAGTAGTATACTTACGTAAAGATGACATTTTTTTTGCGGGTATACGTAAAGATGACATTATACAGAAGAGGAGGCCAAGTGAACAGTTGATGCACAATTAGGGTATTAATTATGTATTCATTACTACTTCGACGTGACATTCGTTTGACCAAAAAGTCTTAAATCTTTATACCAAAATGTAGTACTAGGAGTATCGAAAAGTCTGAAGCCTTTATACCAAAATTTCATAGATCTCTCAAACTCGAATAAATTTCGTTAAACTTGAGTACCATCCGAGGTGAATTTTATTTGACCGAAACCTCCATGGTCCAGCTACTAGCCCATGATGTTAGAGCACATCTAAAGCTCTTTAAGGCTCTGTTAATCAATTCATGAACTTCCAGCCAAGAACCATATGTACACTGCAAGATCGCAGAGAGTGAGAGATAAATGGAATGAAGGAAGAAATGAAGATATGTCATAGCAAGTGAGAAGCGGAGAGAGTATTGACTATGAGAGACATGTGGAGAGAGATAAAGAGCATTCAGAAGCTAAGAGACTCTGAACTTGTGTATGATTTTGCACCAATGCTGTGGAGCAGACGAAAAACATCGACATCTCCTTCCTCCACCTCTCTATATAAAGGCCATTGGAGCCCCCACAACCAAATCACACTCCCTGCCTCTTTTCATCTTCTAAGCATCCAGGTAATCAATTAACACCGCTTCTTGTTTTCTGTTCTTCCTGTTGCAAATATTCTCTAATCTCCACATATAACAGTATTTGATCTCTTGTTATCTATTGGTTTTGCATGCATGGCCGTGTAGGTAGTGCGATCGAGGTGGTGAGCCATGAGCAGAAGCAACGGCAACTGCAACGGTGGCAGGAACGGGAGGCTGGAGCTCAACCTGAACCTGTCGCCTTCGCCGCCAGTGGCCGCAGCCGAGAGGATGGAAGTGGACGGTGGTGATGACGATGAAGACAACGAAGACAGCAGTAACTACTCGCTGTCGCCGAGGTCGTGCATGTCGTCGGACTAAGATGACAGCCCTGGCGGCATCAAGTCATCGCCGATGATGATAGGGGCGTGCGAGCGGTGCCTCATGTACTGCATGGTGCCCAAAGAGGAATATCCCACCTGCATCAACTGTAAGCAGCCGTGCCTCGTCGACTTCCTCCCCGCCACCGGCGACGACAAGAAGGGCAGCACGGCCCAGTAAGGAGACGTGAACTCGCTGGGCTCAGTGGATGCGCATATGGATATACTAGTTATTAGCCCAGTGTTCTTTGCCTTGGCAAAAAATTAGCTTAGTGTTGGGCTGCTGCGCAACACATTGCACAGGCCGGTCGAATGACCGGCATTAGGTCGTCCACTGAGCAGTACTAGCTAGCTTAGTTCAATCCCTTTATAATTCATGGGTTAGTATGTGCTAAACAGTGTCTTGGGCGTTTATTTCTTATCATAGTGAGAGTGTTTTTAAGCATCTTTATTTATTCATGTCTATTTTTTCTTTTTTTTTCTTGACTTGCATCAAATTTTGCCTCTTTTCATTCGCTCTTGTTATTATGTTTCTTGATTTTCTTTTTTACCACCCTTCATATACATATAAGGGTTTACGTCCTCATCTTTTTTTCAACTTCTATTGCTATTCTAAAGGATATTTGTGCCTTCCAAGTTTTTGTTTCGCCCCACTATGTATTTCTTCATGAGCTGAGTGTACACAAAATGATTTTTACAGAAAGTTTTTATTCGCACACGAATATTTAATTAAGTGGCGGTGAAATACCACATAAAAAATAGACATGGTGCACCTAGATAGAAAAAACTTGGCTTAAGGGAGTTGGATGCACAAACACATAATTCCTACTTGTATGTGAACGGCTAACAATGGGAGAAAGTTGACCACTAAAGTTTGCAAACAATGGCACATTACATGACATTTAATATAGTAAAAGATCAATTATTACTCTTAAAAGATGGAGCAATAGAAGCTAACCCTAGATATGGCACTTGCACAATTCTACATAGTCTACAACAAAACAGTTATGCATAAACTAAAAGTGAACATACTTCGACCCGATAGCTACTTATCCGTTCTCTTCTTTTTATACAATCTTTGGCATTGTTATTATTCTATGGGTCCTTGATCATATTTTCAAAGCTATGGAATTTATTGCTATGCGACGTTCATTCATGGTCTTTAAAGCAAATAAGTAAAGTATGCAAATGATACACTAAGTTTATGCAAGCAATTATGGTGCCATAAAAACAAGTTAAAAATGTTTGCAAATCAAGAGTTTGTTGATGTATAGAGAGGTATGTGGGGCATCCAAGTATAAGGTTTTCACCTTTATTGAATATTTTCTCGTGTTTGGTGTTCATTCATCACAAAACACTCCCTATCCTATTTTTGTGGGTTACACTAATGCCATATATAATGATCATAATCGACTGTTCATAGGTTTAAAATAATTATTATTCGAAACTCCATAAGTTTTGAGTAAGTGGAATAAGACCAAACATATTTTTATATCCAAGAGAGTCAACTTTAAGCTCAAAAAACCACTCTTCTGACAAAAAAAGAAGATTCTTGCTACAAACAAACCCATCATAAATGTGAAAATATTTAGGCATGCAAAAGACTAATTGTGTGCGAAATAGGTAAACTTACATCACCAAACGTTTTGAATCATCTATACTATACGCTAAAGCACACGATAGCGTAGATGCAAGGCATGTGCACGAAGTGGCCTCTTTTCGCAACCGATTCTTGTTCGTGGCGTCGATGGCAGGCCACAGATGGTCAATGCCTTAATCATTGTCCTAAAGATGGGTCGACGGAAGATACATGCAGTGACGTATGGACGGTGAGCAACAGTGCGTGCTGAGGGTCTGCTTAACAGTTTTGTGCTCCCGGCTCGTCGCTGTGGCAGATTGGTGAGGCCTTCAGTTTTAATATGATGTGCGTAGGTGTGAGGTCAGGAAACACTGCCCGTTCACGGCCACACCCTTCATCAAACTTCCGACAATTGCCCCTAGTGAGAATGCTTCGGGTTGATCATTGCATTTCTTTGTATGACTTTGTTAGATAATATAAATAAACAAGGCTATGTGCACAATTTTGATGCAGAGGTCGGGTTTCACTCTCCTTTTCGAGAAAAAAAAAAGGAAGTTGAATAGGGATGCACATTCTATTGTAAAAGAAAGTTGCTTCTTTGCCTTTGGGTCAACACGTTTGGCTTTAAGATATGCCTTACTTGATTCCCTTTGAACAATAATAATAAATGAATAAAATCTCATATTACCCTAAGAAAAATATGTGCACATTTTTCTTATACTCCTGCAAATTTGTTATGAAAGGCGTGAGCATTTTCTAGTTAGAGGAAAAAATAGTTTTACATATAATAAAAAAGCAAAGTATTTAAACATAAATGTTTTTAATCAATGTATTTTTCATTGTTGTGTGACCTTTTTATTTAGTTTTGATTAACTAGTATTAATGAAGTTTAAAAAATGAATTATTTTTTCCTTGATTCATTCTAATTTATTAATACTTAAAGTCATTGCTTAAAAAAATTATTTTGGCAAGAAAGAATGATAGACTTGTGAAAGGGTTATTTGGAGTAGCTGTGTTTTAGAAAAGTGGCCCACATGTCAGTGCTTTTCTTCGCCGAAAAGGCCTGTCACCGTCTGAACCATATAGTTATTTGGCTTCCGCTATATGGGCCAAAACATGTTCCTTAGTTTAAATTTGAACTAACACGATAATTGTTATAGTTTTTTCGAAAAGTTAGACGATGTAAAGTTTGATCAAGTATGTAGAAAAATATATCACTTTAAAAAAAATTATATATGCACTACATTTTAGCAAGGAGGCAGGAGATCGGATGGAGTAATAATACATATTGCAAGTCATATGATAGATGATAGCAAGTGCAAGTCACAATCGACGGTCTCGTTCCAGAGTCTTAATCTACCAGGGCCAAGTTGCAAAATGATGAGAACCAGAACATTAGCACTGCACTGGCACGATCACACATTCACGTGTGTGTATACTGCATTCAAGGGAAACGGGTGTGCGAAGCACCTGCACAGCAGCTAGCCAGCCAAAAGAGGCGCGACGTGGCACCGGTTTGCCTGACCACGCGACGGTGACCGGGCAACCTAGCTGGAAGCTTTGTATCGTCATGCTGTCCAGTGGCGGAGCCAGAACTTATAGTCAGTGTTGTCATTTCAAATCTGTGGTGTCAAATACATATAATTTTTACTTATTTTAAATATTTTTTGAAAGATTAATACCAAAATACAAAGAACATGGCAAAAAGCTGTGTGGTCAATTGACCACACAGCTCTCAACGTGGCTCCGCCACTGATGCTGTCACGCGGAGAATAATCGCAGTGTGTATTGCCAAACCAAAAAAGAGACTAGTACGTATACGTAGGGCGAATGATTCGTCAAATCAGCCGCTAGCGTGTGTATGTATATATTATGGAGCATAATTAAGGTCAACTGTGACGATGTGATCATTGTAATGGATCACGAGGCCAACGGCACACCGTCGATCATGACCCCCAGCTCCAGCTTCGTGGTGGGCGTTGGGGAGACACGCGCATCTCACGAGTCAGGATTATGATCCATGGTCATGGCCTCATGGGCATCTACACGTAGCCGTAGCGATCATGTAAAAACGGCCGTGACTCATGGACAAGTCTAATATACTGTAGTACAGAAGAAAAGTTTATGTAATTAGTTACCCCTTCGCTAGATTTAGACTGACCGAGAACTAACTTGGAGCTCGGTCGATTCCTCCACCTTTGGATCAGCGCGTTGTGATTCGTTCTCTAGGCCCACTTTATCCCCGTCCCAAGTTATCTCTTGATGGTTACCCTTTTTCCTTCCTAAAATTAATCAAGAGAGAAGGCGTAGGAGAGACCAGCGAGCTAGAGTCGGTGACGCCACGACGAAGGCGGCACCAACGAGGAAAGAATTCTGTGTGGGGTGCAGGCCATCGGTGTCGGAGATGAAAAGGGTGGCAGGGGAGCTTAGAGGATTACCGGGATGGTGGTGGACCGGTTAAAGAGGAGCTTAGAGTCAGGCGGCATGGTGTCACATGGTGATGGAGAGGTCAATGGTGGTTGCAGGGTCTTGGTGGAGGAGGAGAAGATACCTACAAAAGAGGGCAGGAGCGATATGGATTGAACGCTAGCTCTAATCTCGGTAAGGCGATGGCTAATCGGGTCCAACTAATTAAGGTCTTCACATTTCAAAATAAGAGGAACATATGCTTAGTTTCTCTCCTACGTACTACGTGATTTCTGCTGATGGAGGATGGTGTCCTGACTCGTGAATGGGTCGATCGGACGAATTCAGAAATCGTCTTGTATTATCCCTGTTTATCTTATATCCCGCGTTAAAAGTACACACTGTTTCAAAAAACAATAAGAGCAAAATAAGTACACACTACAGGAATCGCGGTAGATGCCGACGGCCTTCGACCCTCGGCGTAGCACGCGCTTGCCCTCGGCGTACGATACGCCGACGGGCCCCCTCGGCGTAGCTCCTCGGGGAAGGTAGGCCTCGGCAGAGCACACGCGGCCCTCGGCGTAGAGGCCGCCGTCGGCGTAGCCGCAGAGGGCCGACGGCTGGAACCGCTCGTCGGCGTCGCAACCCTCGGCGTAGCACGGTGACCGGCGCCGTCCGGCTAACGTCCGTTTGGGCTACGCCGAGCGTCGCCCCGTCGGCGTATGGAGGCACGTGGCGCCTCCTGGCCGCTTCTACGCAGAGGCTACGCCGAGCGTCGCCCCGTCGGCGTACGGAGGCACGTGGCGCCTCCTGGCCGCGTCTACGCAGACACTACGCCGAGCGTGGCCCCGTCGGCGTATCAAGAGCTATGCCGAGGGGGAGGCCCTCGACACATCAGGCGACGTGGCAGCCGCTGGGAGCTCCCCGTTCATACGCCGAGGGGGAGGCCCTCGGCATAGCCCTGACCATTTGGTCCATGTCGAGGCTATGCCGAGGGGGAGGCCATCGGCGTAGCGTCGACCCAGATTTCACAAAATTGCCAAATTGACAGATTTCACGAGTTTTTCACAGATTTCACAATTTGCACAGATTTCACAATTTGCACAGATTTCACAGCTTTTCACAGCACATATATTGCATAATTCACAGGACTTTGCACATAGACATCACACGATGTTCAAATAGCTACAAATCATGGTCTCATAACATAGCTCCGGATACATAGTATCGTGTCGATAAGATACATGCATGGGACAACTAGAGGAGCTCGTCGCCGCTAGACACCGGCCCGGGCCGATTCCTTCCGGTAGAAGCTGCGGAAGAACCACCGGGAGAAGGACCGGGAGAAGTACCGGGAGAAGTACCGGGTGTAGCACCGGGAGAAGGACCACCATGATGAACCGGTGTGATCTCCCTCCCACCACCCCGGTTTCCGGAACATCCCGTTCCCTACACACATGTTCCCGAGATGTTAGCAATTTGCGAGGCAAAGGAAAGCCGTAGTATTCGGTTTGGCGAAGAACTTACCGTTGTTCTCCCATAGTACTCCGCAGCGAAATTTTCCTTCGATGGCATGTTTGGCGCCGGCCCCGGAAAGGGAGGCCCTCGGCATAGCCCTGACCATTTGGTCCATGTCGAGGCTATGCCGAGGGGGAGGCCATCGGCGTAGCGTCGACCCAGATTTCACAAAATTGCCAAATTGACAGATTTCACAGTTTTTCACAGATTTCACAATTTGCACAGATTTCACAATTTGCACAGATTTCACAGTTTTCACAGCACATATATTGCATAATTCACAGGACTTTGCACATAGACATCACACGATGTTCAAATAGCTACAAATCATGGTCTCATAACATAGCTCCGGATACATAGTATCGTGTCGATAAGATACATGCATGGGACAACTAGAGGAGCTCGTCGCCGCTAGACACCGGCCCGGGCCGATTCCTTCCGGTAGAAGCTGCGGAAGAACCACCGGGAGAAGGACCGGGAGAAGTACCGGGAGAAGTACCGGGTGTAGCACCGGGAGAAGGACCACCATGATGAACCGGTGTGATCTCCCTCCCACCACCCTGGTTTCCGGAACATCCCGTTCCCTACACACATGTTCCCGAGATGTTAGCAATTTGCGAGGCAAAGGAAAGCCGTAGTATTCGGTTTGGCGAAGAACTTACCGTTGTTCTCCCATAGTACTCCGCAGACGAAATTTTCCTTCGATGGCATGTTTGGCGCCGGCCCCGGAAAGAGAGGCATCGGCCCTAAATCCGTTGTCTCGTCCAGTTTGATTGGCCACCATCGACGCCTCGCAAGATAGTTTACATGTCGGTCTTTGCGGAAATGAAGCATCAAACTAGGGGAAAGTGGGACTTGTCATCATTTGCGAAAACAAAGGTTGGAACTTACATGTATATATGCCATGTACTCCATGAAGTGCTGCTGGTGCTGGTTGAAGGCCACCCGATATTCTTGATGAGCGGCCACGTAGGCGGCCTCGAAGTCGGGCTACAATTTCACAAATTCATGTCTCGTTAGCACTTAGCAATGTATGAACGAAAGTCGGAAAGAGGATGGAAATGAGGGAAACTTACGTCGTATGCGGGTTGTTGCCGAGCCCGGCGACGAGGCGGGAGAGGGGCTGTCCTTGGTGAGTCCCGCCTTGAGACGCGTGAAGGTCGTGGTGAGGGTATGCTTGACGGCCTTGTTCAGCATGGCGAGACGGCCATGCGGCAACCCTCCGGACGACAGGACCAACGACTCCTCGTCGACCTCCGCGCTCATGGGGTCATCCACCTCCGGGTGACGATGCCTCACCATCTCGCAGGAGTTCTCGACGTCCTCGGCGTAGGTGCCGAAGTACTCGGGGAGCGAGGGCCGAGGCTGCGAGAGATCGGGCTTCTTAAGCCGCATCTTGTTGTATATCTCGAGGTCCGACATCTCCTCCTCGGGTCCTAACGCGGCCCTCTCGCATCGCGAAAGGAAATGTTGTGAGTACCAACTTTGAACCCGAAGGAAAATAAAATGTATACATACCGTCTTCCCCTTGTAGCGCTCGTAGCCGAGGTTTCCCCCACGGTGTGTGCCACCGTCGCCTCGGTTCTCCGCGTTCCGCCTCGCCACGGCTGCAAAGTCCTCGTCCATCTTGAGCCACCTCGTCCTAACCATCTCCTCCCATGCCTCGGCATGCGGCTCGGCCCAATCGGGGATAACCTGAAAATGCAATACTCAACTCAATCTAATGCAATCGCAACTTAGTAGCAATGTAGAATCTCATTGACATTTTACTCACCGACATGTAGTCCTCCACCGTCATCTCGTACTCGGCCTTAGCATTCTTACCGACAATGTCCAGCTTATGGACCCTCTCGCCTCTCTCCGCCCGTAAGTGACTGGCGGACGTGATCCTTTGGTTGTACCACACCTGCGGTGTCAACCTCTCACAAGTCGCCCGCAAAGTCCTGTTCGCGGCCGTCTCCTCAACCTCGGGCGCCACACGATAAAAACACTTCAATCATGCAAAAAACAATTGTGAGATTCATGAGTTAGAACATTGGGGTCATCAAATATGAACGAAGCTCGAGAAAATATGTCTTACCCAAAACTTTCTCATCACGGCCTCGGCAGCCCGTCGGGAAGCCTACGCCGGGGGCACTCTCGTAGTCCGTCCAAGTAGTGGCTAGCTTCTTCTCGCCAGCTGGGACAGTGCCGAGGGGATAGTACTTGCCCGGCCAGAACTTCCTAAGCAAAGCTCCAATCATGCTACTAGGCAGGCGCCCCTTGACCCCCGGAGGAAATATCCAATTGATGCACATGAAAATCAAACATTAGCACATGAAAATCAAACATTAGTACTTGAAAATCGAAATTGCCAAATTAGTACACTTACTCAGGGCCAACAGGAATAATAAGGGTCTTCGCCTCATGGGTCTTAGGATCCTTCCTCTCGTCGGGGACTCTCGCCTCCCCACGAATCTTCAGTGCCTTCGGCCGCCCATCCTCCTCCGGAGTCTCAAACCCGCGGCTAGAGTCCTCCTCGGCTCTAGACTCCGTCTCCGCCTCCTCTCTAGACGTCCCCTCCAAAAAGAACCCGGAAGCAACGTCGCCTGAAACCGAGGGTGGTGGCTCAAAGTCCGGTCCTCCCCAGCCACCTCCACCTCCACCTCCACCTCCACCTCCTCCCAAGCCACCTCCAGCTCCACCACCTCGTCCCCGTCCTCGTCCTCATCCTCGTCCTCCTCCTCCTACCGCAAAGTCCTCGTAACGCGGATTGCGACGCGGTTCCCTCTCACTCCTTCTAACATTGTTCTTGCGTTGTTGCATCTTCTTAAGCAAGCTCGACGAGTCCTCCTTGCCGCCGCTCATATTGTTCAATCACCTGCATTGAGAAAGAGAAAACAATTAAGAAGCATGTTGAAAAATATATAAATAGTAAGCATAAAGACACTAAACAATTAAGAAGCATGTTCAAGAATATATAAATACTAAGCATAAAGATACTAAACAATAAAGAAGCATGTTGAAAAAAATATAAATACTAAGCATAAAGATACTAAACAAATAAGAAGCATGTTGAAATATAAACACATAAAAGACCCTCACCAGTCGTCATCAATCTCATCGTCAATCTCATTTTGTTTCTCCTTGCCACTATCACTATCACTATCTTTTGAGTAGTAAGTTGGATTTTGATAGACGGGTGGAGGCTCATCATCGCTATCATCTTCCACTTGTAACTTCTCGAGCATATCTATGTCCTTTAGATCCACCACCGACTCACCACGAGTTTCCGCATCGTTCTCGAGGTCCTCTTCAAGAACACATTCTAACTCAAAGTGCCCGAAGTCCTCTTCCTCTTGATAGAAAATTCCCTCGTATGTTACAGTGGTCAATGTTGTTGTAATCGTCCTCTGAGGGAATCGGTAGGTTACCATGTGGCGATACCTGGAACACGACTTCCCAGCCGTTGAGGGCCGCTTTCTGGCATGGGTACGGCAAATAATAAACTTGCTTGGCTTGGTGAGAAACAATATAGACATCGGCTCCGGTATAGGTGGTGGAAGGCTTAACTTCAACTAACCCAATGGACTTGGTAATTCTCTCGTCCACCTCTTGGGTCGAACCAATGACACTTGAACACAACGAGATTGAGTTGTTTGTTTGTACGGTTGAAGGTCAGCTCGTATACATTCTCTAACCTCCCGTAGTAATCAAAGGTATCGGATCCTTTAGTGAAGACACCAGTATTTATCGTTTTTGGATTCGCCCGGCCCTTCGGTGTGTCTCCGTATGGAATCGAAACCCATTCACGTCATACTTCTCATACTTCATGACGTCACGGTTACAACCTTGGGAAACACATCTCAACTCATCCGTCATCTCAACGTTTGCATCAGCCTCCCTACAAGCACGGTTCAAATTTGTTGTGTGCATTAGTTACGTGGAATAACAGGGACAAGTCACATATTGGTAGGTAAGAGGGACAGACTTAGACATTACTTTTTTCATGAACCAAGACACGAAGTTTATTTTTACTTCGGGAGCACCCTCTTTCGCAGAGTCTCCAACTCCGCGCCCGTGGGATCGCGCGGAAGCCACCACTGTTCATCCGTGAATTCGCTGAAAGGATACAATAAGCATTAGACCGAGTTGAGTGTAGGTGATCGAAACTAGATACAATAAGCATTACACCATGTTACCTAATGAAATCGTGACCGCCATCGTCGTCGTCCCCCCCCCCACCACTTCCTTCATGTTCATAAGCACATAGAGCATTATGCAATCCTTCTCTTCCCTCTCCAATCTATATTTTTGTCCTTTACCAGCCTTGCCACCGGGACATTGGAATAGTTGAAGCTTGGGGTCATTCATGGGCACGTCGACATTGTAACGAGAGACCGGGTTATGCGAGTGGGAACTTCATCGAGATAGTACGTTGTTGCGGCATCTGCCATCTCCCGAAGGCACGTTGCCTCAGCCTATGCATGCTTCAATCTTGGCTTTGTTTCCGGTTATCTTCCGAATATACTTGAACTCTCTCTCAATACAAAACTGCCACCGAAACCGCACCGGGCCACCCAAGAGTGCCTCGTTTGCGAGGTGCACAATGAGATGTGCCATCGGAGTAAAGAAGCCCGGCGGAAAGATCATCTCCAAATTGCATAGCAACTCCGGCACTTGAACTTGCAGCTTCTCAATAACCTTAGGACATATCCGCTAGCACGTAGCGTGCGGAAGAAATGGCTCAACTCCGCGAGCACTCGCCATATTTTCTCGGGAGATACCCTCGAAGCATCACCGGCATCAGCCCGCTCAATCCATATATGATAGTCGTGACTCTTGAGCCCGGTGACTTTTCCCGTCGAAAGATTGACTCCCTTGCTCATATTCGAACAATAACCATCAGGGAACATCACAACGTATTTTAGCCACTTGAATGCCTCCTTCTTTTGGATGGAATCAAGGCGTAAGTCGGCGTGCGGCTTGAACCAATTCTTTCGACGGCCGCAGGACGTTGCATGTGTAATTTCTTCCTATCACAGTAGCTTCTCAACATCGACTCTAGCCTTGACATTATCCTTTGACTTCCCGGGAATGTTTAGGCACGTGTGAAATAAGGACTCCGCGACATTCTTTACGGTGTGCATCACATCGATGTTATGGGGAAGTTCGAGGTCCTTGTAATACTCGAGCTTCGTTAAGGCTGCCTCGTGAGTCCAGCTTGTGCGTTACACCATATCCCTCAAATTGATGGCCAGCTTCCGATGCCGCCGGCACGAGAGCACGTAGCTCGGCATCAACAGCTTATACCATCGAACTTTGGCACCACTCGTTACTTCATGCACAACTTTGCCTTTCTTGAAGTTCTTTTGTCTTCTCCGAACGGATGCCTCCGTTTGAGGTACCGCCGATTCGTGTCAAACGCAACATACTTGCGACCCTTATTTAGCCAAAGGAACTCAAGTCGATGCCTCGCACACTCGGGCATGGCCATTTACCAGCTGTACACCATCCGCATGTTAGGGCGTACCCGGGCATGTCATGCATGGTATACTCGCAACCAAACTTTCATGCGAAGTTTGTCTTCGATGCTCGGTCGTACGTCAACGTCCCGTGGTGCCAAGAGTGGTTCAAATCTTCCACAATCGGGCTGCATGTAGACACTCAAGTTCTTCCCCGGGTAATGGGGCCCTGGAATGATCAGCGACAGAAACATGGTCTTCCTCGTCATTAGGACTCCGGGAGGGAGATTGAGCGGAATTACAAACACGGGCCAACAACTGTAATTGGAATTCGACATACCATATGGATTGAAGCCATCTGTAGCTATCGCAATTCTGACATTCCGAGCATCTGCTCGCCATATGGGGGTATTTTCTATCAAAGTTCTTCCATGCATTGCCATCGATGGATGTCCCATCTTCGCCCGCCCCTGATTGTCCTTTATTCGAGTCCCCATCTTGTGCCACGTCATCTGTTTGGCGGTCTCCTCGACCAAGTAAAGCCGCTGGATTCTTTTTATGAATGGGAGATACCGAAGAATCGACTTTGCGATCTTTGATCGCCTCACCCGACCATCCTTTCCCGTTACCTCTTCATACCTAGAGGCCTTACAAATGGGACAAGTACTTGTCCTCCGCAAACTGTTTCCGAAGAGAACACAGCCATTTTCACAACAGTCTATCCTTTGATAATCCATGTTGAGCGCCGACATGAGTTGCCTCGTCTCGTGCGGTGCTTTTAGGCGGACAATGCCCTTTGGGCAACATGTTACCGATTGTTTTCAGACTTGCTTCGAAGCCGTCACGGGTGGTGTTGTACCGGGTCTTGTCGGCTAGACATTGGGAGATGGCATCGAGCTGAGAAATCTCGGCGCCATCGTACGCAGGCGTCTTAGCAGCGGCTATCATATCATAGAAGGCCTTCGCGGCCGGCTCGGTTCCTCCGGTTCGGAGGTTCCTCCGGTTCCGGCGGTTCCTCCCGTGAAGGTGGCGACTCCGGCATGTGGGCATCGACAAGATCATCTAGAAAGTCTCTAACCCCATCGTACTCATTGCCATTGAGCCGCCGCCGCATCACCTCACCTCCGTCACGTTCGTGCTCATCAAAGTCGATCCGCGTGACGTAACGAGGCATATACCCATATTGCAGAAGGTGTTTAAACATGTCATCCTTTCCACGACGGTGATGCTTCAAGCAACGATTGCACGGGCAAAGTGGCTGAACCTTCCGTTTTGTACCACGCGCCAACTCCTTCACTAAATGCCAAGTCTTCCTTATCCACTCATCTGTTTTATTAGTCGCACTAACACGGCCGGTGTACATCCATCCATTATCAGCCATCCTCTGCTCTATTGGAAGCCAAACGACAAGCATAGCATTTATATCAAATAGGAAAATGCATCATATTTTAATTTTTTTAACGAGCAAAACGAATGCATCAACCTACATCTCTACTAGGTGGGCTCCTAGCAGCCGCCGGATCCGTAGATTGAGTACGTTCTCCATGCTGTACCTCGTCCGAGTCGGGATTTCGGCAGCACCTCCCCGCTGCTCTCCCGATACACGTCTCGCCAAAAAGACAAGAGGATGTGCATCCGGAGAACAACGGTGAGGCGCTGCCGAAATCCCGACTCGGACCGGAGCGAGCATGGAGAACGTACCCAACTACGGATCCGCCGACTGTCCCGTAAATGCCGCAAGCGTTACGGTTGAAAATATGCCGACCACTAATGCATATTTATCCGCGTAACGCTTGAGGACGGGAAGTGACACCTAGGTGACGCAACTTGACTTGGAAAATGAATCTAGTGACATAAATAAAATGCGGAGAAGAAGTTCGAAATTTTGCTCACCCTCGGCTGTAGAGGAAGTAGTGGAACAACCGGCGAGAAGCGCGTCAAGATCCGGGATCGTCACGCCGGGGTGCTCACGACGAGGCGGTCACGGCATGGCCTATTACAAATTCACATTATTAGACATATTTCTACTACACAATCTACGGATCCGATGGAGGCTAACAAATTAACTAAGCAAAAAAATCCTAACTAACTAACTAACAGCTAACAAATTTGTATTTCTAACTAACTAACTAACAAATTTTTATTTCTAACTAACTAACTAACTAACTAACAAATCTTAACTAACTAACTAACTAACTAACTAATCCTAACTACCTAACTAACTAAAAATCCTAACACTAACGTACACATACCTGCGGGAGGAGATGGCCGGGGCGGCGCGGGAGGAGAGGGCCGAGCGGCGCGCTGGCCTGCGGGAGGAGGGGCCGGGCGGGCGGCGCGGCCGGCGGCGGCGCGGCCGGCGGCGGGCGGCGGCGGCTCGGGGAGGCGGCTCGGAGAGGCGGGCGGCGGCGCGTGGGAGGGGCGGGCGACGGGCGGCGGCACGGGAGGGCGGGCGGCGGCACGGGAGGGCCGGGGGCGGGCGGCGGCACGGAGCGGCGCGCTGGCCTGCGGGAGGAGGGGCCGGGGCGGGCGGCGGCGGGCGGCGGCGGCTCGGGAGGCGGCTCAGCGAGGGGTGGGGACGGCGGGGGCCGGCGGGTGGCGGCGGCGCGGGAGGAGCGGCGGGTGGCGGCGGCGCGGGTGAGAGCAGGGGCGCGGTGGCTGAGAGCAAAGGGGCGCGGTCGGGCTCGGGATGGGGAGCTCTCCGCGTGCGTGCGTTAAGTTAGGGTTAGGGGTCTATGCCGAGGGCCGGAGATACGCCGACGGTGGCCCTCGGCATAGCCCAATTTTTTTTTTCATTTCATTTATTTTTCTGAATATAATCTTTACTATTAAATGGCGATGCGACCGTGGTACGTCTCATACATCGGTAAAAAAATTGTGTCGCGGCGATCGCAAAAGTAAACCGTAAAGAAAAACGCACGCGGACGTCGGTTATATTAAGTGTCCGAGCGATGTACGGAGTATTCGCTCGCGGGCCAGGAGATGCGAAAGAAAACGACCGGACTACAATTTCAGCTTGGCCTGCTAACCTGACTATTTTACTTAGCCTGCTAATCAGTTAAAGGTTATACACATTAAATATTTGTAGATCGATAAGTCAGACGCGCATGGGGCTATGCCGAGGACCAGATCTACCCCTTTGAACGGCATCCGATGACAGCTGACCCATGGTACCGTCTTTTGCAGTGGTTACTAGGACACATAAAATGACGCCACGCGGTTCCGCTCGATTTTTTGGCTCCGTTTGCTTTGCCAACTGCGCAAAACGGGGCCGCCGGGACATGCGGTATGGCCGTACGGGCGCGCGCGTGCACCCGTCCGCCAACGCGCGAAACGGAAAACATTTAGCACATAAAATGACGCGTCCTAGACCTAAAAACATTTTTCCCTCCATTTATTGAGCGAAGGAAAGTGTCGCCCCAGCTCAAATCCGGACAGCTTCCGCCGGATTCGGCGGGGCACCGCAGAAGCGGGTGGGATTCCCGTGATGGCTTCCGCGCGCATATGGCATGTGATAGGTGGTGCGTAGGAGGTATCCTACCGCCGCGCGGAGGTCCCGCGCGATACCGAAATGCGCGCCATGTAGCCGCTTCACAAAAAAAGCCCTTCCAAGCACCCCGAAAATGGAAAAACCGTCGCCCGTGGTTCGGATTGGAAATCCGCGACCGGGGCCTTGCTTCCCATCCTAAGGCCCACGCACGTGCCAAATATGGCCTCGTTCCGACAAACTATGTGGTGAAACGGGCCGTTTCCTACTCATTTCCCCTAAAAGCCATAGAACTCCGGACGAGATAGCCCTGTTCGTGAAGGGTTCTCCAAGATAATTGCCGTATCCCAGCTCCGTCTTTTGCAAGTGGTTACTAGGACACATAAAATGACGCCACGCGGCTCCGCTCGATTTTTTGGCTCCGTTTGCTTTGCCAACCGCGCAAAACGGGACCGTCGGGACATGCGGTATGGCCGCACCGGGCGCGCGCGTGCACCCGTCCGCCAACGCGCGAAACGGAAAACATTTAGCACATAAAATGACGCGTCCTAGACCTAAAAACATTTTTCCCTCCATTTATTGAGCGAAGGAAAGTGTCGCCCCGCTCAAATCCGACGGCTTCCAGCGGATTCGGCGGGGCACCGGCAGAAGCGGGTGGGATTCCCGCATGGCTTCCGCGCGCATATGGCATGTGATAGGTGGTGCGTAGGAGGTATCCTACCGCCGCGCGGATGTCCCGCGCGATACCGAAATGCGCACCATGTAGCCGCTTCACAAAAAAAGCCCTTCCGGCACCCCGAAAATGGAAAAACCGTCGCCCGTGGTTCGGATTGGAAATCCGCGACCGGGGCCTTGCTTTCCATCCTAAGGCCCACGCACGTGCCAAATATGGCCTCGTTCCGACAAACTATGTGGTGAAACGGGCCGTTTCCTACTCATTTCCCCTAAAAGCCATAGAACTCCGGACGAGATAGCCCCGTTCGTGAAGGGTTCTCCAAGATAATTGCCGTATCCCGAGCTCCGTCTTTTGCAAAGTGGTTACTAGGACACATAAAATGACGCCACGCGGCTCCGCTCGATTTTTGGCTCCGTTTGCTTTGCCAACCGCGCAAAACGGGCCGCCGGGACATGCGGTATGGCCGCACCGGGCGCGCGCGTGCACCCGTCCGCCAACGCGCGAAACGGAAAACATTTAGCACATAAAATGACGCGTCCTAGACCTAAAAACATTTTTCCCTCCATTTATTGAGCGAAGGAAAGTGTCGCCCCAGCTCAAATCCGACAGCTTCAGCCGGATTCGGCGGGGCACCGCAGAAGCGGGTGGGATTCCCGGATGGCTTCCGCGCGCATATGGCATGTGATAGGTGGTGCGTAGGAGGTATCCTACCGCCGCGCGAGGTCCCGCGCGATACCGAAATGCGCACCATGTAGCCGCTTCACAAAAAAAGCCCTTCCGGCACCCCGAAAATGGAAAAACCGTCGCCCGTGGTTCGGATTGGAAATCCGCGACCGGGCCTTGCTTCCCATCCTAAGGCCCACGCACGTGCCAAATATGGCCTCGTTCCGACAAACTATGTGGTGAAACGGGCCGATTCCTACTCATTTCCCTAAAAGCCATAGAACTCCTGGACGAGATAGCCCTGTTCGTGAAGGGTTCTCCAAGATAATTGCCGTATCCCAGTCTCCGTCTTTTGCAAGTGGTCACTAGGACACATAAAATGACGCCACGCGGCTCCGCTCGATTTTTTGGCTCCGTTTGCTTTGCCAACGGCGCAAAACGGGGCCGCCGGGACATGCGGTATGGCCGTACCGGGCGCGCGCGTGCACCCGTCCGGCAACGCGCGAAACGGAAAACATTTAGCACATAAAATGACGCGTCCTAGACCTAAAAACATTTTTCCCTCCATTTATTGAGCGAAGGAAAGTGTCGCCCGGCTCAAATCCGGACGCTTCCAGCCGGATTCGGGCGGGCACCGCAGAAGCGGGTGGGATTCCCGCATGGCTTCCGCGCGCATATGGCATGTGATAGGTGGTGCGTAGGAGGTATCCTACCGCCGCGCGGAGGTCCCGCGCGATACCGAAATGCGCACCATGTAGCCGCTTCACAAAAAAAGCCCTTCCAGGCACCCCGAAATGGAAAAACCGTCGCCCGTGGTTCGGATTGGAAATCCGCGACCGGGGCCTTGCTTCCCATCCTAAGGCCCACGCACGTGCCAAATATGGCCTCGTTCCGACAAACTATGTGGTGAAACGGGCCGTTTCCTACTCATTTCCCCTAAAAGCCATAGAACTCCGGACGAGATAGCCCCGTTCGTGAAGGGTTCTCCAAGATAATTGCCGTATCCCAGCTCCGTCTTTTGCAAGTGGTCACTAGGACACATAAAATGACGCCACGCGGCTCCACTCGATTTTTTGGCTCCGTTTGCTTTGCCAACCGCGCAAAACGGGGCCGCCGGACATGCGGTATGGCCGCACGGGCGCGCGCGTGCACCCGTCCGCCAACGCGCGAAACGGAAAACATTTAGCACATAAAATGACGCGTCCTAGACCTAAAAACATTTTTCCCTCCATTTATTGAGCGAAGGAAAGTGTCGCCCCGGCTCAAATCCGACAGTTTCCAGCGGATTCGGCGGGGCACCGCAGAAGCGGGTGGGATTCCCGCGATGGCTTCCGCGCGCATATGGCATGTGATAGGTGGTGCGTAGGAGGTATCCTACCGCCGCGCGGAGGTCCCGCGCGATACCGAAATGCGCACCATGTAGCCGCTTCACAAAAAAGCCCTTCCGGCACTCCCGAAAATGGAAAAACCGTCGCCCGTGGTTCGGATTGGAAATCCGCGACCGGGCCTTGCTTCCCATCCTAAGGCCCACGCACGTGCCAAATATGGCCTCGTTCCGACAAACTATGTGGTGAAACGGGCCGTTTCCTACTCATTTCCCCTAAAAGCCATAGAACTCCGGACGAGATAGCCCCGTTCGTGAAGGGTTCTCCAAGATAATTGCCGTATCCCAGTTCCGTCTTTGCGGTGGTTACTAGGACACATAAAATGACGCCACGCGGCTCCGCTCGATTTTTTGGCTCCGTTTGCTTTGCCAACCGCGCAAAACGGGGCCGCCGGGACATGCGGTATGGCCGTACCGGGCGCGCGCGTGCACCCGTCCGCCAACGCGCGAAACGGAAAACATTTAGCACATAAAATGACGCGTCCTAGACCTAAAAACATTTTTCCCTCCATTTATTGAGCGAAGGAAAGTGTCGCCCAGTTCAAATCCGGACAGTTTCCAGCGGATTCGGCGGGGCACCGCAGAAGCGGGTGGGATTCCCGGATGGCTTCCGCGCGCATATGGCATGTGATAGGTGGTGAGTAGGAGGTATCTCTACCGCCGCGCGGAGGTCCCGCGCGATACCGAAATGCGCACCATGTAGCCGCTTCACAAAAAAGCCCTTCCGGCACCCCGAAAATGGAAAAACCGTCGCCCGTGGTTCGGATTGGAAATCCGCGACCGGGGCCTTGCTTTCCATCCTAAGGCCCACGCACGTGCCAAATATGGCCTCGTTCCGACAAACTATGTGGTGAAACGGGCCGTTTCCTACTCATTTCCCCTAAAAGCCATAGAACTCCGGACGAGATAGCCCTGTTCGTGAAGGGTTCTCCAAGATAATTGCCGTATCCTAGTTCCGTCTTTTGCAGTGGTCACTAGGACACATAAAATGACGCCACGCGGCTCCGCTCGATTTTTGGCTCCGTTTGCTTTGCCAACCGCGCAAAACGGGGCCGCCGGGACATGCGGTATGGCCGTACCGGGCGCGCGCGTGCACCCGTCCGACAACGCGCGAAACGGAAAACATTTAGCACATAAAATGACGCGTCCTAGACCTAAAAACATTTTTCCCTCCATTTATTGAGCGAAGGAAAGTGTCGCCCCGGCTCAAATCCGGACGGTTTCCAGCCGGATTCGGCGGGGCACCGCGAGAAGCGGGTGGGATTCCCGGATGGCTTCCGCGCGCATATGGCATGTGATAGGTGGTGCGTAGGAGGTATCCTACCGCCGCGCGGAGGTCCCGCGCGATACCGAAATGCGCACCATGTAGCCGCTTCACAAAAAAGCCCTTCCGGCACCCCGAAAATGGAAAAACCGTCGCCCGTGGTTCGGATTGGAAATCCGCGACCGGGGCCTTGCTTCCCATCCTAAGGCCCACGCACGTGCCAAATATGGCCTCGTTCCGACAAACTATGTGGTGAAACGGGCCGTTTCCTACTCATTTCCCCTAAAAGCCATAGAACTCCGACGAGATAGCCCCGTTCGTGAAGGGTTCTCCAAGATAATTGCCGTATCCCAGTTCCGTCTTTGCAAGTGGTCACTAGGACACATAAAATGACGCCACGCGGCTCCGCTCGATTTTTGGCTCCGTTTGCTTTGCCAATCGCGCAAAACGGGCCGCCGGGACATGCGGTATGGCCGTACCGGGCGCGCGCGTGCACCCGTCCGCCAACGCGCGAAACGGAAAACATTTAGCACATAAAATGACGCGTCCTAGACCTAAAAACATTTTTCCCTCCATTTATTGAGCGAAGGAAAGTGTCGCCCCAGTTCAAATCCGGACAGTTTCAAGCGGATTCGGCGGGGCACCGCAGGAAGCGGGTGGGATTCCCAGATGGCTTCCGCGCGCATACGGCATGTGATAGGTGGTGCGTAGGAGGTATCCTACCGCCGCGCGGAGGTCCCGCGCGATACTGAAATGCGCACCATGTAGCCGCTTCACAAAAAAAAGCCCTTCCGACACCCGAAAATGGAAAAACCGTCGCCCGTGGTTCGGATTGGAAATCCGCGACCGGGGCCTTGCTTCCCATCCTAAGGCCCACACACGTGCCAAATATGGCCTCGTTCCGACAAACTATGTGGTGAAACGGGCCGTTTCCTACTCATTTCCCCTAAAAGCCATAGAACTCCGGACGAGATAGCCCTGTTCGTGAAGGGTTCTCCAAGATAATTGCCGTATCCCAGCTCCGTCTTTTGCAAGTGGTCACTAGGACACATAAAATGACGCCACGCGGCTCCGCTCGATTTTTTGGCTCCGTTTGCTTTGCCAACTGCGCAAAACGGGGCCAACGGGACATGCGGTATGGCCGTACCGGGCGCGCGCGTGCACCCGTCCGCCAACGCGCGAAACGGAAAACATTTAGCACATAAAATGACGCGTCCTAGACCTAAAAACATTTTTCCCTCCATTTATTGAGCGAAGGAAAGTGTCGCCCCGCTCAAATCCGGACGGCTTCAGCCGGATTCGGCGGGGCACCGCAGAAGCGGGTGGGATTCCCGCATGGCTTCCGCGCGCATATGGCATGTGATAGGTGGTGCGTAGGAGGTATCCTACCGCCGCGCGGAGGTCCCGCGCGATACTCGAAATGCGCACCATGTAGCCGCTTCACAAAAAAAAGCCCTTCCCGGCACCCCGAAAATGGAAAAACCGTCGCCCGTGGTTCGGATTGGAAATCCGCGACCGGGGCCTTGCTTCCCATCCTAAGGCCCACGCACGTGCCAAATATGGCCTCGTTCCGACAAACTATGTGGTGAAACGGGCCGTTTCCTACTCATTTCCCCTAAAAGCCATAGAACTCCGGACGAGATAGCCCCGTTCGTGAAGGGTTCTCCAAGATAATTGCCGTATCCCAGTTCCGTCTTTGCAGTGGTCACTAGGACACATAAAATGACGCCACGCGGCTCCGCTCGATTTTTGGCTCCGTTTGCTTTGCCAACCGCGCAAAACGGGGCCGCCGGGACATGCGGTATGGCCGCACCGGGCGCGCGCGTGCACCCGTCCGCCAACGCGCGAAACGGAAAACATTTAGCACATAAAATGACGCGTCCTAGACCTAAAAACATTTTTCCCTCCATTTATTGAGCGAAGGAAAGTGTCGCCCCGGCTCAAATCCGGACGGTTCCAGGCGGATTCGGCGGGGCACCGCAGAAGCGGGTGGGATTCCCAGATGGCTTCCGCGCGCATATGGCATGTGATAGGTGGTGCGTAGGAGGTATCCTACCGCCGCGCGGAGGTCCCGCGCGATACCGAAATGCGCACCATGTAGCTGCTTCACAAAAAAAAGCCCTTCCGGCACCCCGAAAATGGAAAAACCGTCGCCCGTGGTTCGGATTGGAAATCCGCGACCGGGGCCTTGCTTCCCATCCTAAGGCCCACGCACGTGCCAAATATGGCCTCGTTCCGACAAACTATGTGGTGAAACGGGCCGTTTCCTACTCATTTCCCCTAAAAGCCATAGAACTCCGGACGAGATAGCCCCGTTCGTGAAGGGTTCTCCAAGATAATTGCCGTATCCCAGTTCCGTCTTTGCGGTGGTTACTAGGACACATAAAATGACGCCACGCGGCTCCGCTCGATTTTTTTTGGCTCCGTTTGCTTTGCCAACTGCGCAAAACGGGCCGCCGGGACATGCGGTATGGCCGTACCGGGCGCGCGCGTGCACCCGTCCGCCAACGCGCGAAACGGAAAACATTTAGCACATAAAATGACGCGTCCTAGACCTAAAAACATTTTTCCCTCCATTTATTGAGCGAAGGAAAGTGTCGCCCCAGTTCAAATCCGGACAGTTCCGACGGAGTTCGGCGGGGCACCGCAGAAGCGGGTGGGATTCCCGCATGGCTTCCGCGCGCATATGGCATGTGATAGGTGGTGCATAGGAGGTATCCTACCGCCGCGCGGAGGTCCCGCGCGATACTGAAATGCGCACCATGTAGCCGCTTCACAAAAAAAGCCCTTCCGGACACCCCGAAAATGGAAAAACCGTCGCCCGTGGTTCGGATTGGAAATCCGCGACCGGGGCCTTGCTTCCCATCCTAAGGCCCACGCACGTGCCAAATATGGCCTCGTTCCGACAAACTATGTGGTGAAACGGGCCGTTTCCTACTCATTTCCCCTAAAAGCCATAGAACTCCGGACGAGATAGCCCCGTTCGTGAAGGGTTCTCCAAGATAATTGCCGTATCCCAGTTCCGTCTTTGCGGTGGTTACTAGGACACATAAAATGACGCCACGCGGCTCCGCTCGATTTTTTGGCTCCGTTTGCTTTGCCAACTGCGCAAAACGGGGCCAACGGGACATGCGGTATGGCCGTACCGGGCGCGCGCGTGCACCCGTCCGCCAACGCGCGAAACGGAAAACATTTAGCACATAAAATGACGCATCCTAGACCTAAAAACATTTTTCCCTCCATTTATTGAGCGAAGGAAAGTGTCGCCCCAGTTCAAATCCGGACGGCTTCCGGCGGATTCGGCGGGGCACCGCAGAAGCGGGTGGGATTCCCGCGATGGCTTCCGCGCGCATATGGCATGTGATAGGTGGTGCGTAGGAGGTATTCTACCGCCGCGCGAAGGTCCCGCGCGATACTGAAATGCGCACCATGTAGCTGCTTCACAAAAAAAGCCCTTCCGGCACCCCGAAAATGGAAAAACCATCGCCCGTGGTTCGGATTGGAAATCCGCGACCGGGGCCTTGCTTCCCATCCTAAGTCACACTTGTACATATATGTTAGGGGCAGATGCAAGTTTTCCAACAATTCTGACGCTCCGGTGATCTGTATCTTGGGAAACCCTAGGGCGGGGACCCCGTAGATCTACCCCTATAGCTTTCTCCGTGCGAGAGTTTACCAATGTAATTTTTTACTTGTTTTGGTTTATTTAGGACATATGTACATGGAAACCATAGGTTGGGCATACTTTACCATAAAATAGGCTCCATTTTAGCCGTGGCGAGAGTTTCCACATACAGATCCCGGATTTTACCAAGTGTTAGCCCATGTATGCGGAAATCGTCAACAACGGGTACATCCAAGGTTAGCCAAACCTTACATCACACTTGTACACATATGTTATGGGCATATGCAAGTTTTCCAGCGATTCCGACGATCCGATAGTCTGTATCTTGGGAAACCCTAGGGCGTGGACCCCGCAGATCTACCCCTATAGCTTTTTCCGTGCGAGGGTTTACCAATGGATTTTTTTATTTTCTTTGCTTTGTTTAGGACATATGCACATGGAAACCATAGGTTTGGAATAAAATAGGCCACAGATGAGCCGTAGCAGGAGTTTCCACATACAAATCCTGGATTTTACCAAGTGTCGGCCCATGTATGCGGAAATCGTCAACGCGGGGTACATGCAAGGTTAGACAAACCTTACATCACACTTGTACACATAAGTTAGGGACAAATGCAAGTTTTCAAGCGATTTCGACGCTCCGGTGATCTGTATCTTGGGAAACCCTAGGGCGGGGACCCGCGGATCTACCCCTATAGCTTTCTCCGTGCGAGGGTTTACCAATGGATTTTTTTATTTGCTTTGCTTTGTTTAGGACATATGCACATGGAAACCATATGTTTGGAATGAAATAGGCCCCGGATGAGCCGTAGCAGGAGTTTCCACATATAAATCCTGGATTTTACCAAGTGTCGGCCCATGTATGCGGAAATCGTCAACGCGGGGTACATGCAAGGTTAGACAAACCTTACATCACACTTGTACACATATGTTAGGGACAAATGCAAGTTTTCAAGCGATTCCGACGCTCCGGTGATCTGTATCTTGGGAAACCCTAGGCCGGGGACCTTGCAGATCTACCCCTATAGCTTTTTCCGTGCGAGGGTTCACCAATGGATTTTTTTAATTTCTTTGCTTTGTTTAGGACATATGCACATGGAAACCATAGGTTTGGAATGAAATAGGCCCCGGATGAGCCGTAGCAGGAGTTTCCAGCGATTCGGACGCTCCGGTGGTTTGTATCTAGGGAAACCCTAGGGGCGGGGACCCCGCAAATCTACCCCTAGGGTTAGGGTTAGGGTTAGAGTTAGGGTTAGCAATGGACTTTTTTCCTTTGTTTTAGGTCATGTGGTGGCAAGTATGGATCCATGCTATCTAAGGTTTTCCTCCGGTTCACCCCACCTGGTGAGTTCCGCCTATACGTCCCAGGACATGCCTAAGTGCCGTCGGCGCATGTGCGTGTAGCCGAAAGACCCCGGGGTACAACATTAGACAAACAACACCACACCATGCTGGTGGTGGTGTTTTGTTGGAGAAGAACACATGGGTATATATAGGGAGGCGAGGGGCTCGAAACGGCGAGAAAAGTCGGCGGGAGAAAATGGCGGGAAAAATTGGCGGGAAAGATTGGGCGGGAGAAATGGGCGGGAAAAAGGAAAAAAAAGATGGATGCTAAGCCGACGGTGCCCCTCGGCATAGGCTAGACAGCCGACGTCATTTTGGCGGGAGGGGCGGGAGGATTCGGCGGGAGAAATTGGCTTCAGCCACGCCGACGGGGCCCTCGGCATAGGCTTCACGCCGTCAAGGTCCAGTTAGGGCATGGCCGCGGGGCGACGGGACGGGGTCGCACCCTCAACCTATGCCGAGGGCCGCCGATACGCCGAGGGCCACCCTCGGCATAGCGTGTCATGTGCCGAGGGTGGCTATACGCCGAGGGGCGCTTCGAGCAGCTGGGCTGACCGGGCAGTACGCCGACGGCCCCGACATTTGGCCGTCGGCGTACGCCACGGCCGTCGGCGCAGCGCGCCATTCCTGTAGTGACACCTAAACGGTAGCCGACTAGCCGTTGCACCGGCTTGCCCCATCCATCTGCCCCTTGCGCACGGAGAAGAACCGTGACCTATGGACATGTTTGAAGGTACTGATGATAGCACGGAGAGATAAAGAGAGTTGAAGATACGGTACGAAAGAGAATATTTCGAAGTTAATTAACTATGTGCCAAAGTCAAACCCAATATTACAGTGCAAAATATACACGCATGTAAACATTTTGAACGGGCAAAACACACACGCGCGCACATACGCATCGCGGCGTTGACGCCGTGTCGCAGCCCCTGAATTGATACAGGTGATTTTGTTTCTTCTTCCTCTTTTTATTTTTGTTTCAGCGGCGCACGTCGCTACCTTTACCGTCGTTTTACTTTAAATTTTACAGCAGCCTGTTCTCGGCAGTCGGCGCCCACAAATTGATACGGAGTAGTACTACTGTAGGTCTGCATGTAGAGTCAGCTCGGAATGATTGGCCATCTGATCTCTGAACAAGTATAAAACTACTGTACAAATTGTGGGGCAAATATTTACTGATCTCACCAACCGGTTCAACCGATCGCGTCAACCACACGTCCACATTGCCCTTTCTCACCGTGCACACAGATCTGGCTGCATGGGTCATTCGCCAAAAATGTTCAGTCACAAATTGACAGCATTGATCTTAAAAAATAGGAGTACATGGTTTACATATGACGAGATATTTAGTCGCACAATCAGACTTGCAAGTTTCAAAAGACATAACCAAAATTTAGTGCTCCTTTAATTTATAGGATTTATATAGAAATTGTGTAAGATTTAAATTCTATGAGATTTTTCACTACACTAATTGTTTGATTCATAGAAATCTTGTAGTGTAAATCCTGTAGGGAAAAACATGAGGTCACCTCATGGAAAATTACTTTAACACAATCAAAGAAAACTCATACTACCTCCGTTTCAAGAAATAAGGCGCACGCATATTCCAAGACGAACTTTGACCATAAAAATTGAGCAACAAAATCTTGATTATATTATATGTATTTAGTATCGTTGCATTCATATTGAAAAGCACTTTTTAATGATATTAATTTCATACAAATAATCTTTATCTATTTGAAGTAATTCTTGGTCAAACAAAAAGCTCGTAAAACGATGGCGCCTTATTCCTTGAAACAGAGGTAGTATTCCTATAGAACTTAACTAGGCATGACATCTCAATCTCATGTTTTTTCTATTCCTATGATTTTCCTATCCTATGAATCAAAGGAGCCCTTAGTAGGTTAGAGCGGTGCAGCTTCATAAATATGCCAAACTCATATTCATATTTGTTACTCCCTCCATTTTTATATGTAAGACCACAAACTTAAATTACAGGTACAAATAAAACATGAAAATTTAATAAATGACACAATTAATTTCGTGAAAAATGGTCTCGTGTTCTGGGTTAATTAAATATATTGCATGTAGTGCTACTTTCTCTATGATAGCATGAACTTTTAAATTAATAAGAACCATTCTACGAGATAGCAGTCTAATCAATTTTGCCTCGATTAGTGTTAGTGCCCTTGCGTATTAGCAAAACGTATTTTTGGTAGTGCACTTCCATATAAAATCCGAGGGAATATGTTATGTTAAAAGCTTGGCATGAATATAGTACAGCTTTATTTTAGCCACACTTCCATTTTTTCATCACATATTACAAAAATATACTCCCTCCGTTCTGATTTAGTCTACATTCTAGAAAAAATGAGACAAATTAGTAGTGCATTTATTAGTACTACTTAGATATTTGAACAACCAATCCAAGCTACATTGAAAATAACAACATCCAATAAAGAGAGTAAAACCACCTCGTTTTCAGTGTTGTTGTTGACTAAAAGCTAGAATGTAGAGTATTTCAGAACAAATCTTGGGGCTAGAATGTAGACTATTTCAGAACGGAGGGAGTATAGACCAATGAGGGAGAATCTCAATAGTAAATTCATAGGATCTCTTTGATTTGCAAAAAGTTCACCGATCTATTAATAATCATAACAATAGTACCAAGAGATCTAAAAAGTAACAAAAACTACAAATAGTTTCTTGGACCATCTAGCGAAGAGTGCAAACACTACAGTGAGCCGAAGACGCGCCGCCGTCCTCATCCCTCCATCACTGGAGCTGGACAAAACTTATTGTACTAGAGCTTGTTGCACTAGACAAATGATAAGTAGTCACGCTAAGGGCCCGAAGGACCAGAGTTCGCCAAAGATGAGAAGCATATATAGGAAGCGTTAGACCTGCAACCACACCGACTAGCATGAACACCGACTAGATCCTAGGAGATCCACCGTGAAGACAACTCCACGCGCCTATATCAACGCTTGGCTCACCGCCGGATCGGGAATAGAGTGGAGTGGGCCTTATTCTAACTTTAGTGCCGGCCTCTTCAAATAAATACCATCAAATCAATACCATTAGAGTAGAGAGGGCCATATGAAAATATACACCATGGTTAATCTAATGGTATTGATTTGATAATCAAGACTTTTATATTTTGATATAATAATCAATCAAACTTTATATCTTATATCTTTTTAAAAAACTTATTTTGATGAGGAGGGAGCACTTAGTACGTGGAATAACATACATCCTCCGATCCATAGTAAGTCTTAAAGATTTAATAGTAAGTTGGTATAATATTTGTACTAAGTAATTGTACTTTTTATGGATCGGATGGAGTAATAAGAAAAAACTCGGCCCATGGAGTAGCATCACCTATGATCTAAATATATATAGCGTTGATATAATAACAAAATCAAAAACGAAACTATACGAATGGTCTCTCCTCTCGCCGGAGGGAAAACGGGATGCTATGACTACTGCATGCACACGGCTCTTGATGGTCGCTCAGAATATCTTGTGTGAGGCTGGTTGGCGGCACACTAGGAGGCTTTGTTGATGAGTTCTCCTTTTTTTATCATGGTTTCTTAGCTTTGGTTGATTTTTGTATTAATCATTGATGACGTTTCAGATGTAAACAATAACTTTTTTGAACTCTATTATTAATAAAAGGCTGTGTGCATCATCATGATGCATAAGCCGGGGTATATCCCTATTTCAAAAAAAAACCGTAAGTCGTAGAAAAATACAAATTCAATACAAGGGGACAAAATTCATGTACTCCAAAAAGGATCTTTGCATTCCAAATCGGGAAGAGCTGACCAGCAAGATAAACTAAACTGACACGGTAGGCATTTTTGAGTTTGTATTACAGACTCAAAAGAAAGAGAGAGAGCATAGATAAATAGAGGCACATGATCGGCGGCCCATCCCCATGTGTTCTCCGCTCTCCCTCTTTATTGCACTTGTATCTCTACACTGCTCCCGTTTCCCTCTCTTCCAGTGCATCTCCTCAAACACTTTCTCTCTACAGATCGACTACAGTACAGCTCGCTTACTCGAGCTCAGCTCCTTCGTTCCTCGTGATCCGACGATCCGTTCGGACCTTGTGGGAGGTACGATGGGCAGGAAAAGCTTCAGCTCCATCTTCTCCAAGCCCCCGGCCAGCGCCGACGAGTCCTCTCCGCCGTGGCCGTGGCCGTCGTGCCGGAACCCACACACCAGCTCCTTCCGCGACGAAGACAGGCACCGGCCGTGCGTCACAGCGGCCGTGGGCAGGAACCCAGCGGCGGCTGAGAGGCTCATCCGCGGGGGTGCCGGGGAAATGTACAAGACGGTCAACTCCGTCTACCAGCTCGACTACCTCTCCGCCGACGGCTCCTGCTTCGGCGACGAGGAGGAGCATGGCGTGCTGGAGCTGGAGCTGGACGACGACGACGACGGCTTCTCGACGACGACCGCGTCGGAGGAGTGGTCGGAGGCGGTGATCCGCAGCCTCGGCCGGACCTCCACCGACCGCTTCTTCGTGGACCCGGGCCCGGCGTCCAACTCCATCATGGCCCTGTCGCCGGGGAAATCGTTGGCGGCAGCGGCAACGTCCGAGGAGACGGCGGCGCCGTCGGAGCCGTCGTCGCTGGTGGAGGAGAGCGTGGCGGTGGCGGTGGACTCAGAGGACCCGTACGGGGACTTCCGGGCGTCCATGGAGGAGATGGTGGCGGCGCACGGCCTGCGCGGCTGGGACGCCCTGGAGGAGCTCCTGGTGTGGTACCTCCGGATCAACGGCAAGCACAACCACGCCCTCATCGTCGGCGCCTTCGTCGACCTGCTCGTCGGCCTCGCTGGGCCGCCGCAGCAGCCGTCCTCTTCCGGCGCCGCGCCAACCGCCACAACCACGGCGACGACCATGACGTCCGCGACGAGTAGGATCGGCGGGAGTACCACCAGCACCAGCACGTCCAGCAGCACATGCGCCTGCGGAGGTGACACCACTCCCACCACCGCAACGGCGGAGGAGCAATGCGGCGGCCGCAGCGACGACGCCTCGCGCTCGCCTGCATCGTCAGACGACCACGGCCTGCTCGACAAGGAGGTGGAGGAGGACCTCGTCGGCGACAAGGCAGGTGACGACCGTAGCATCAGCAGTACACGGTAGTTTCCAAAATTAGTTAACCGGCAATTGTATTCGGTCCATTGAGGTCCCAAATTACTGTGGCTGTGTTTGATTTACGGCCCAGTAGGATTGGAACGCCAGAATTTCACCAGAATTTGGGTTACTCCTACTAGTTGTCACCAAATTCTCGTGAAATTTTGTTAACGCCTACCTCTACTACTACGGTGGGACCCAAGCGTCAGTGCGCCTGTTGGTATGAGACCGGACTTGGTCAGCGATATAAATACAAGGCAGAGAACAACTGCGAGGACTTGGCTTGGAACGGAACGGCTTCGGCCTCCTCGCTTCTGTCTCCTTCCTCCTCTCTCCCCTGTTCCTCTTCCTGTAATGGCTAGAACTCTCGAATCCATGGATGTATTCCCCAATTTCTGAGTAATCGATCTGTGTGAGTAGTGTGCTGTTAACATTTGGTATTCAGAGCCAATTGATTCCTCCCCGTAATAATCCCCGGATTTCCAACCAATTTTTTCCCCATCCCTTGTTCATATCTCCATTCCTCTCAAATCCGCCAACACCACCGCGGTTCTCTTCGATTGTGTGGCTTTCGAGCAAGCATGGCTTCTCTGGATTGCATGCCGACGGAGGAGTACAAGGCCTCCCTGCGGCAGCTCATCGCCGCGACCGTCGAGAAGTCTCGTTCGCGCTTCCTTTGCGGCGTATGATGCGAAACGCGCCGCCGAGCAGCCCACCGTGCCGGAATCGAGCGCCGCCCTTCATGAGTCGGCGGACCGGATGGAGAGGCGGCGAAGGCATCGCATCGAGCTCGTCGAGGAGAGGGCAAGGCGTGACCTGTTTGGGCGGAGAAGATTGCACGGCGTCATGCTGCGTTCCGTGACCTGCCCACATCGACCGGAGCACCACGCGATGGCGACCTCGGGTTCTCCCGCGCCTCCCTCCGTCCTCACTGCGTGTGCATCGTGGGATGGCAACCTCGTCGCTCGCCCGCCCACAACATGTTCGACGCAATGTCCAAGCCGCGCCATCTCAGTGTCGGTGCCAGCGCATGCCTCCACAACCACATCGGCTTCGTCCAGGGTCACCGTCGGTGTCCTCCCCGAGCGCTGCTGCTACGACCTCGAGCCTGTGGCTGCGACCTCGTCATCTACCTCGCACGCCTCCACTTCCTCTCGCATGTGTGGTGTGTGATGGCGACTTCGGCCTCACGTCGCCCCTCACCTGTTCGACACAAGGTCTAGGTCGCGACATCACTGTGCCGACGCAAGGCCCAGGCTGCGACATCACTCTGCCGGTGTCCGTCGACCACACCGCAACATCTGCTTCATCCAAGGCCACCATCGGTGTTGTCCCTGAGCACCGCTACTTCGACCCCAAGCGAGCAACCGCGGCCTCGACTGTGACCTCCACTTCTACTGCGTCAACCTACATCCTCTCTGCGTGTGCTGCGCCTGATGGCGACCTCGAGATCACATCGCCGCCCACTACCTGTTCGTCATTACGTCCAGGCAGCGACACAAGTGTTGTGACCACAACTTGCACAACACACGACAGTCTGCATTTACCCCGTGGCGCATCCCGATGATGTGGGAGACCGTGCGCCGGCTAGGGATTTCATGACGCCACCAACGATCAGGACTGCAGTGTGCCAGGTCGTGCTCACTCAGGCCACGCTCGAAATCGCAGACTCCGGCAGCTCGGATACGAGTGTCCATGTCGACGCCACTTCCTGAACCTGAGGATGCGACACCGATGTGACACATGCAGATGAGCAGCAGCTGTCTTGTTCGAGTGTGGAACTACCACTTGCGTTTGTTACTGCAAGGAAGGTGGCGAGTGATCATAGCTTCGTCACCAGCAGCATGTCTGCGACATCACTCCCTCTGGCCGCAATTGGTTTCGCCGAGGTCCATATCGCCAGCAAGGACGACGTCTGTCTGCTGCTCAAGCTGCTGGAAATGTCATTACCAGAGAGCAAGGAACCGTTCGTGACATCTCTGCCACCACAGTTCACCCAGGTCATTGTTACATGTGGCACAAATGCGAATCAGCTTCAAGCAAAATGTAGTGGTATATGTTCTCGTCTTGCCCAGACCACATTTCATTCAGTTTTCTTATTACCATGGGATCCAGGAAAGAAAATAGGGGTGTTCAGAGATTATGCTCTTAGCAGAGATAGCGCTCACGGCACAAGTCTTAAGCAATTGAATGTATATTTCAAAGACAGTTCCAACCGCCATCGGCAGCTAGGAGAACTGCTCTGGTACATGCTTGATAGTGTTTGCCATTTTCTGATTTCAAGCTCTACACAGCAGGAGTTCCTGGACAGGTACAGTGTGACTGCCATGGTATCACGATTATCGGTTCTAGTGATGATGCACAATGGAGTGGTGCTCTGGCTATTGTTTCAGTCTGCTTTAGCCAACACATTCCTGGTATTGCCCTGGGATCCAGGACTTCCATTATCTGGCATGGATACCAAGTTCCAAGACGCTCAAAAACAAAATATTTTGTTCATTGGAAGCAAGTTGAGCTCTGCAGCCAACTCTGAGATGGTGACAGGTGTGCACTCTAGAGGACCTTCAGCTATGGATGAATCTGATTGTGTGGCACCAATGAATTGGGTGGTTTCTAGTACATCAACATATCCTGATTTTGATAAGAGAAGTGAGGTTTCAATACAAGTCCTTAGAAGAACAGTGCAAACTTTTCTGATGGCTATTTGGGTTCGGTCTTGCTATACTGGGTCTCAGTCCTCAACAATGGACAGTGCTTTTCTTGTTGAAGTCGCCGAGTCCAAGTATTCGAGTGCTTATGCAACGACAGACTTGGTTTTTGTATTGCACTCCTGGCAAGCCTGCCCGAGATACCTCTGAACCTTTTCAAGACACCATTCAACAAATAGATATTGAGAAGTTTCAGCTCCCGACGGTGAAGCTTGGTTACTCTGTTACAGCTTCTTATGTGTGCATTCCAGGGTTGGTCGCTCGGGGGCATTCCTCTTTGATTTGTCATTGCGGGATAATCCTTACCGATTACAACAAGGTGCTGCATGTAGCTTGGGACTTCGGAGGCCGTCTCTTTCTTTCGGTTGGATGTGGTGCTGCGACAGATCGGGGAAGGCTTCTTCGAGCATTCCATGGGACCCCGGTGGCGTCGTGTGGTGGCGGCTTGAGGACAAGCCGCCTTTTAAGGAAGGGGGAATGTTAACGCCTACCTCTACTACTACGGTGGGACCCAAGCGTCGGTGCGCTGTTGGTATGAGACCGGACTTGGTCAGCGATATAAATACAAGGCAGAGAACAACTGCGAGGACTTGGCTTGGAACGGAACGGCTTCGGCCTCCTCGCTTCTGTCTCCTTCCTCCTCTCTCCCCTGTTCCTCTTCCTGTAATGGCTAGAACTCTCGAATCCATGGATGTATTCCCCAATTTCTGAGTAATCGATCTGTGTGAGTAGTGTGCTGTTAACAAATTTTCGCATTCCAAACCCAATCGCACGAAAGTTCATGATCAAGTTTGTTAATTTTAAAATTCAATGCACATTTACAATCTGGGTGTAGGTTGGAGGGATCCAATGTGTGACACATTAACTGAAGTCGTACTGTAGATAGGAGGAGTACCATTACTCTGACTCTGAGAAACTCGAAATCAATACTGCAGCTGAAGCTTAAACAGCAATTCATCCATGAGTCGATTACTGATCTGATCAGGCACCGACCGCTTGGCAGGCCAAATAACGTGAACCTGAAATAAAGTTGCATATATATTCGGCGGTGCGATACGCGCATAGGCACAGCGACATGCAGACACATAATTTAATGTGTACAGAACCTCTACCAGAAGCCAATCAATTACGCCTGCATGTGCCCGTGTACGCTGCACATCTCGGAACAGGACTGATGTGGTTATGCAAAGTACTGCGTGCCTAACTACGGGGTACTATTACTCTTGTGAAGACGAAGTACACGCGCGATTAGCTAGCAGTGGGCGGGAGACCGACGTTACGCTGATGAGAGGTCGCCGTCGACGGTCGTCGCTACTGAGAAGAGTGATGGTGAGCCCGGGATCAGACCGGCTGTCTCGGCGGCGAATTTGAATGCGAGCAGTCTCTTCAGGGCTTCTCCCTGCATTCCCTGCATTCGCACACTTTCCATCAGCCCATACCATTGTCTGAGATAATAAGAGATCTCCAGTCGCGTTCTTCAAACCGTCTTCAAAGCGATTTGGATGCGCAGGACCAAAAAACGTTCTAAGTCGTGTCCCTAAAGCCGTTTTTTGTCCGGCGTGGCCCGATACGGTGTTCGGCGCTCCGAGCCCGTCCCCGTCCCATAGGGACGCTTCGGGGATGCCGGACACACCGAAAAGCGAGCCGGGGAGGGCGGGCCGACGTGTCAGCGGCATACTGAATTTTAACCTAACCTTCGCCTACCTCGCGACGGAAGTTATTGGCTCGCAGCGACGGTCCAGTTCCCGCAGATGCGCAGCGAAGCGTCTCATCGCGCCTAGCTCTGTGTGCCGGCGTTAATGAGCGCCACCGCTCCCGCGCCTCCCTCTAGCCTATAAAAAGGGTTGCCTCTCATCGTCCCTCTCACACAGAAACTCTAGCGCCTCTCTCCCCAACCCTAGCCGCCACCATCTCAAGAGTCGACGACATGGCTGGTAGAGGCGGAGGCCGAGCTTGCGGCCGTGGTCGTGGTCGTGGCTGCAGCCGCGAAAGAGCTGCACGCTCGCCGTCGCCTGCGATGCCGTTATCGTCCTCGTCGTCGGACATGCAGGACGAGGAGGGGCTCATGCTATTCGAGTTCATCGTCGTCCTCAAGGGCGACCCACACGGCATCCGGAGGCTGCCGGACACCTTCGCCGACTTCATCGCCGGTGACTAGCGCCCGCGCTCGCTGCATCTGCGGAGGATGAGTGCGGCTGCTACCGGTGGATCGTCGACGTGATCTACGACGCGCGCGGCAAGATGTACCTCCACATCGGCTAGGAGAAGTTCGCGCGCTACCGCCGCCTCGAAGCCGGCTTCATGCTCGTGTTCTCCTACTTTGGCGACAGGGACATGAGCGTCAAGGTGTACGACGAGACACGTTGCCGTCGGAACTACCACGGCGACAGCAGCGACGAGGACGACGACTGATGAGTGTTGTTTCTTCGCAGCGAATATATGCACGAAGATTTCTGGTTGTTCTTCCTCTTCCTCGGAAGAACCAACAGGGGCACCCTCACCAGCTGGATTTTCCAGTTTGGGTGACTGGGTGTGCCCTCGAGTGTTCTTTCTTGGCAGCGAACACACGAAACCTTCGATGCATGACCTAGTTAGGTTTAGTTATTTTACAATATTTTATATTTGTGTCAACCATGGTTCAAACTATGTATTAGTTTGTGGAAAACCATGTTCCGAATTATGTCTTCGTGTAAACCACGTTCCCAATTATGTATTAGTTTGTGGAATATTTCTTCTCTTTATTGAAATAAAAAACAAAAAAACAAAAAGAAAGAGTATTTTAATGTTTGGGGGCGGCGTTTGGGGATGCTGCTGGGGAGCGACGTCCCCCAAACGCGGCACGAACGAAACACGTCTCCCAAACGCTCAATCCGGCAGCGTTTGGAGGACGGTTTGGGGGACACGACTGAAAATGCTCTAAATTTTGATAAATCCGAGAGAACCTTAATGAGTCAGAGACATAGTACACTAGTATCGGATATATCATACAGTACTTGTATAAGATACTATCTTCTATAATGTATTGTATTATATGGTAGTACAGTAGTCTTTGTATTATATTTACTAATTCGTAGAATTTTCATGCAAATAATTGTGTACAAGATCAATTTGATATTAATATTTCTAGCTATATACGTTATGATACGGTATCTACATATAATATTACAATAATACTATCTGTCATCATTAACTGCAGTGATATATCAGCATTTACATGCATGATATACATAATATTGCTTACGATATCCCCATTATGGCTAGCCTAAATGCAGAAATGTATTCCTTGCCTTCTTTCAAAAAAAAAGGGGGGATATCCCTGGATGCACACAACATATCCTTACGTTGACCATGCTAAAAACAAATTTATTGGAATTTTTAACGGTTTCTTCCTTTCTCCTAGCTCTTTTTTTTACTGGGACTGCGGCGGGCTTTCGTTGGGCCAAACACTTTATAATAACAACACAAGGAGGTTCATTCCAAGTTTCTGATGGGCGGAGAAACAAGGGTTTAGCAAAGGAGGTTCATGATTGTTACACCAAGAATTTAGAAGGGACGAGATGCAGACGTAGTGCATCGGTGGTATGCCCAAAGTCCAACATCATGTATGCATCTTCGAGAGACCAATGAGACATTCATGTTAATGGCGCTCAAGACATGTAATTTCTTATTTTCCAAACATTCCAAGTAATGGATGCTGCGATAGCGGGATGACCACAAGCCTACGAAGCTAACAACATCGACATCACAGGGCCTTGGGGCAGCTTAGGAGCAAGTGATCGGTGTCTTCAGGTTAAGTGCAAGAGGGGCATGAGTCCGAGTTGGAGATTTGGTGGCGGAATTGTCTCTTCAGGCTGGCCAGCAGAAGATCTTACACTTCAAGGGGGCAGCGCTTCTCCAAACCTTGGTTCGCCTCGTCGTCGGTGTGAAAGTGCCTAAAGGAGTTGACATGGAAACTTGTTTTGGAAGTATTTTGCTAGTGCGATGACAATCAAGGTGTCTAGGACATCGACGCAAAGATCAACATAACCAACTTCAAAGATGAGAGCGGTGTGAGGCCAGCCATAGCGGCATTGGAAACAAAAGGCCCAAGGTTGTGGTGGAGGCCTAAGGCGAGGATGAAGTAGATATAGGCATTGGACCGAGTGGACTGAGTGAAGAGGGATGGGAGGCGTGCATTAAGGGGGCACACTCAAGCCAATGATCAAACCAAAAGGCATTACCGGAGCCAATTCAAATAGAGACTTTAGAAATTGACCTAAAGGTATCAAGGGCCGCAAAAATGTTTTCCCGAAAGGGCGTATCGAGTAAGTGGTCGTCTTCCATGTCAGGTCTGGCAGTCCAACCAGACATGCGACGAACCAGCAAGCACATGGATCAGTTAGTATAAATACAGTTTAGAGGGGGATATTGCATGGAGCGCGGAGTTATGAGCATGAATGGAGAACACACTGAGCCCTTGCGGAATAGCACGGCCGATAATGAGAGTGTCGTTGATGTATTGAAGGATATGACAATGGAGGTCATCAACGAGAGGGTGAAGGAGGAGGCCTACGCGCGAGGCATGGGGAGAAGTTGTCGCAGCACATCTACAACGACAACATTGGATTCAGCTGTTAGGAATGCCATTAAGATTTAAGAAGAACAACATTTCAACTACTGAGGTTGATCATTTTGATCCAGGTCCACCAAAGCATGGGAAAACCTTTGGCAAAAGGTGGTCCGATCGAAGGCTTCCAGCTAATGAAATCGAAGGCTCTGCGGAAATCAAGTTTGAAAACTGCAGCCGAGCGTCTCCTAGTTTTATCTTTTTTGGAATAAGAAGAGAGAAAATGTCTCCTGATTAGCATAGTTCAAATTGGTCAACTGCTATACTCCTTTATTTTCATGACCACATTGATATCTGCCCCGTCGTTATCCTCGAAAAGCCCAAATCGTTTTGAATCGATCATCGTTGAATAGTTTAAATTTGTACGAACTTGGCTAACTAGCTAGGAAACCCACGCATGTTGGGAACGCCGACATGGTCAAACAATAAGCTCCTGTGCACCTCTTGCTTTCCGATCGATCCCCGTGCAGCGGAGAATGGGAAAAAAGAGAGATTCTTCCATGGATAACAGCACGCTTCCACTGCACCGCACAGTTTGGCACTACTATGGCCGAACCTTCTAAACCGTCTGCATCTGTATACCTAATCTCCCGTGATGCGTGCGCGCGCTTTTTCTCTCATTTTAAGGTACCCGTTTACCGCTTATTTTAAGTAACTCGAGACTGACCGAAACTTCCGCTTGTAGCTAGTGGCACTACGATGACAATCAAGGTATCTATCGATGCGGGAATCAAGATTGATAATCCTACTCCACGGTGGACCATGCTCTATTCGATCGAGATCGGATGGAATCAAAGTAGAGCACCGTGCTAGTGTGGTACCTGCTTTCCACCTCGCCTTGGCTCATTCCATTTGAAAATTCACCAGGGTAATAAAATTCGATTCTGGGAACATTACAAATGCATGTGTAGCAAACGGTTGTGCTACACTCGCCTAAATAGTAGTATACGTTAGTTTACCAAAGCTAGCAATCTATAGATACGCAAGAAAAATAGAATTCTGCGGAAATTCAATTCGGCTCCCGGGTGCATATGCTCCCTCTATCAAAAAATCATATTTCGAAATGTCGAAAATTTTTGACAAAAAATTCTACATGTACATCTCCACAATATACATACGTTCGTCAAGTTTCGCGAGGAACCAATATGTTTTGTGGTCTCTGTAAAAAGAGAAAATTTATCTCCCGAAAAGCCTTATTTTCAGCATTGAATTTTGTCTTTTTTACACACGTCACACGACAAGTCGGATTTTTATGAAACGACTTTGTGAGCGTGTAGCACATGAAGATGTACGTTCGAATTTTTTGTTTCAATTTTTTGAAATTTCAAAATGTATGTAACTTGCATTTCAAAATAAAGGGAGCATATGCTCCCATGTGCCAAAACACCGTTCCCAGAATTCTGTTACTATAAACTTTTTGAAATAGATGGAAATTCGTACATGTCTGTGGCTAGAAACAAATTAGATAATGCAGGTATGCACTTTAGAGCATCCAGACGACCCTCAAACGACGACCTAAAGACTATTGAGCATCCTAGACAGAAATTCCCCTTCATCCGGTATTCTGTTTGGCGTGGCCGAGTAGCCAGTCTAGCATCCCCTATTCGTCCCCAATCACAGAGATGTTGCAGGCATGACAGACACAACCGGCAAGACGACGGATAGCGATGGACGTGCCACCCTTGTTATTGACATAGGCAAATTATATTTAACTTTCCCATTCCCTTTCCTCTTCCTATTTCAATTCTCCCGTTTCGCCGCTACTCTTTCCTGCCAATTCACGCTGTCGCCGCCAACGCAAGTCGAACTCCTTCGCCGCCGAAAAACCAGAAGGTGGTGAGTGGCATAAAAGGGGCCTTCGTCAAGCCACGTAAGCAAGCGCCGCCGAATACGAAGCATACGGAGATGACGAAAGATGAGTTGGAGTCCATCCTCATCCGGTGGAACTACCCCACCACGGCGCGTCAAGGCGAGCATCAAGAAGGAGGCGGCCATGAACCTTTTCATCACCGATGGCCCAAGTCGAAGTCTTTGCAAGACGATGCTTTTGTGATTCTTAGGCGGTGAATATTGATCCCATCACCGCTGCCAAGCAAACAAGTGGGTCTATTGGAATACCGATGCGTTCATGATTCTTAGAACGCGGTGAGTATTGATCCCATCACCGGCACCAAGCAAACAAGTGGGTCTATTGGAAGACCGATGCTTTCGTGATTCTTAGAAGGTGGTGAGTATTGATCCCATCACTGTCGCCTAGCAAACAAGTGAGTCTATTGGAAGGTCGGATCAAAACCGAATTCGACGAGTACAAACAAGTGTGTGAGGCCTTTGTGGCGTTGGTTAGGCATTTGTGGCAACCATACCCCTCCAACGTAGACGTACTTCCCCTTAAAAGAAAGGAACTACGGGAATCATCTCTTGTGTCTCCGTGTGCTTCACTCTCTGTTACATGTATCCTTTATTGCATTGTTGTATCTTGCTTAGTTGTGTAGCTCGTCATCTAGATAAATTCACATAGTTGCATGTCTAGATAATTTACCTTTGTGTCAAGCCTAAAGTGAAAAAGAACTAAAAATTTGGTAGAACCTATTAACCCCCACTCCCTCTAGGTGCGGCATACGACCCTTTCTGGTGGTTCATAAATTACCTCAACTAGGTGTTGCTGGTTCTTCTAATCCTATGGGGTACATGCAGATAGGTTCTACAGTGTACACCGGGACTAGGATCCATACAAAAAGAAAAAAGTAATTTAAAATGGTTGGTCTTATCTCGAATAGTAGAGGGGATTTGAGGAAGTGTTTTTATCTTGTTTAAAGGACCTAGTCAAAGAATTTGAGGTACAATTCATAGGGATTCAGGAGACTATGTTGAAGAGTTTCTCTCGTAGCTTTTTGTGAAAATTAGGGCCCTCTAGGAATTTCAAATGGCATTGGTTGCCATCCGGGGGGGGGTCTAAAGGAATCCTAGGTGGAAGTAGATGTAGTTTCCTTTTCGACAGGCTTGTATCATTTGAAGGCTATTGTTTTTGACAAAAAGGTTAATCAAAAGTGGGTTCTGGTTGTGATTTATGGAGTTTCTCATGGTTATGGTAAGGATATGTTTCTGTCAGAATTAGCTGAAATTTGCTCTCATCAAAGGTTACCTTTCATGTTAGGTGGGGATTTTAATATTTTGAGATTTTCCTCTGTAAAGAACAAGGTCTTCAAAGACAATAAACATAACGACTTGTTTAACTCCATCATCACATTATATGAGCTCAGGGAATTGGTTATGACAGGGGGTTTACTTGGTCAAATAATTATAAACCCCAGTTTGGAAAATTTACATAGAGTGCTAGTTTCAAGGGGCTGGGAGGATATATTCCCCTTGGCCATGGTCCAAAAAGTGGTGAGGGACTATTCTGATCATAATCCTTTGCTTCTGAATTTAAGTAATGATCATGCAAAACGTTCTACAACATTGAGTTATGAGCTTCTTTGGGAAAAAGGAGGTAGACTTTTTGGATAAAGTTAAAAAGACATGGCTAATTCTTGTCAGGGGGAGGATTCTCTTAGTTGTTTTATCTTAAAAGCTAAAAAATGTGGAGAATGCTCTTAAAGGATGATGAATAAATTTGAGAGGTGACCAGTTAAAAAGGAAAAAAAAAGAGATTCTTTTATTGTTACAAGATTTTCAGATCTTCGAAGAACTTCATCCTTTATCTTCTGAGGAGTTGGTATTTAGGTCAAATTTACAAAAAAGTTACTTGGTATTGTAGGTCAAATGAAAGGTGGTTGCTAAAGGAACACAAGGTCATTCGTGCATATTTTCATGGAAGTATTATTTCCGGTTTTTATATCGTATCCCAACAAGGAGCGTAGGAGGATGTTTATCTGCGGTGTTTCTGTCACACCAAGGTGTCACAAGTCTTAGGTGAATTGACTGCAAGAATTGAAATGGTGATGCATGTAAAATGCATACATGAAATTTGTCATTTATCATATTGAATTCCCACATATTAGCAACATATATGATGATAATACCATGTTTTACATTGATTTATGGGGATTTACCAACGATCCCCTTTATTTGGTTTATAACCCTGCAGAACAGGAAACCCTGTTTCACGTATTTTTCACTTTCAGAGGCCTATACTGAGTCAAATTGACCTGGGATTTTTGGAGCATCATTTTTTCATCGGGAGGAACAACATGGGCCTTTGAAGCACACCCGGAGAGGCCCGAGGGCCGAAGAGATCATAGGTGGTGCAACCTGGAAGGCTGGCCGCGCCATCCACCTCCGTTCAGCCGTCGATCGCCCGTTTGCCCTAATTCTTTCGCGTACCGACATATTTTGCCCTAAAAACCCTATATATATGACTCCGAAAAGTTCTCGGGAGGAGAGCACCGCAGAAAGACAGAAACACCAAAATGGAGGCTGCTGCAGAGAAGATTGGAGGTGGAAACTCCACCGGGATCACTGCCGGAGGGATCTCCACCTTCTCCAACGTCTTCATCATCATCACCATGACCAAGAGGGAGTAGTCCACCTTGGACTACGGGTTTGTGGCATTAGTTTTATCTATTTCTCTCATGTTCTTCATAGTACTTAGTACCATATGAGCTACCTATCATGATTATGGCCATATTTGTAATACCTATGTGTTGGATCCTTGTTCTATGATATTGTTTTATCAGATCGGATCTTATTGTATTGTGAGATGTATTGATAGATGCATATTATGTACCCCGTTCTTAAGTTTATGTTCTGATCCAACATCTATGCAAGAGCGTGTTTGGGGTGATGTGTGTATTAGATGGAGTAGCATGGTTTTATTGATTGGATAGTGACAATATGTTCATGATCTATTATGGCTTTGCCTTTTTTTTTGCTACCTCACTAGGGATTAAGTGAATGCATGTCCTATGTTCATCATGTGATAGCAATGATGATCTTGTTTGTTCAAGGTAGTATATTTGATATTTAAACTTCATGTCAAAGCACTTATTGCTATGCTCTGTTAATTCTTAATACAAGATTGATGAAGTTTTTTCTTGTAAAGTATAAGAGGGGTTTGTTGCATCATCTCTATGTTAGGACATGATGCTCATATTAATTTTGATCTTACATATAATATTATTTGTACCTTCATATCTAATTGATGAGTTGCTTTTTATCCACCGCAACTTTACGAGAGAATAGTCAAGTGAACCCATGAACCCCGGTCCACTTTTTATCATAAGAAACAACTTTATATTGCTTTACATTGTTTTCTATTTGCTGCACTATTTTATTCTGAAAATACAAAAATATTTACTTTTATTATTTGCATCCAAAACACCAAAAACAATCAATCTCTTTATAGTTTTTACTTAGTTGCTTTTTCTAGTTTAGTTTCTACTTTTTTATTACTACTTGTGTTATTTACTTACGTGAAACATTGTGTTTGACAAGCACATGATGGAGTTGGGGACACAAGACATTTACTTTACTTGCAGGATTGCTTGAAGAAAAGAGAAGAGAAATACTTTTCCATCCAGTTCCCCGAGAGTTCGATATAAACCCTCGAGTCACCCTTGTGGGGAAAATTACTCCCTTGATATAACACTCTGCACTTGAAGTCCCAACGTATTAAGATCTTTTTGGCGTAGTTGCTGGGAAATCATCAAGCCCGTCAACCGCTATCAAATGGAAAGTGGTGAGTGTAAATGATAGGATTTTGGAGTATTGATAATTCAATAGAGTAAAGTGCATAAAGTAATTAACTAATAATAAATAAACGAGTTTCTGCAGGTGGAAAGGTAGGCGCGGGGTGCTGAGCGCAGAGTTGATGAAGGAGAATTTATGCGCAACATTGAGTGGAACCCCAAGAGGAAGGTATGATGAACACAGCAGGAAGTTTTCCCTCAGTAAGAAACCAAGGTTTATCGACCAGTAGGAGAAAATTATTCTCTCCCGAGGTGTTGCGAACCAACTCGTGGCAGGGCGCACTGCCGGCATCAGCAACAACGTGGATACCTGCACACAAACAACCAAGTACTTTGTCCCCAACTTTCAGCGAGGTTGTCAAGCTCACTGGTTTTGCTGAAAACAAACAATTAAACGAACCGTGTGGAAAAAGAATTGTTTGCAGAGAACGGAACAGAAAAATGCTGTAGAAGATTTCAATTAAAAGAAGAAGGACCGGGGTCCAAAATTCACTACAGGCGCCTCCCCAATAAATAAATATGCTAGGTAAACAAATTAAAGATGGGAAATTGACAAACAGAGATTCTACGCTAATGGTTGGCGCATAATACATGCTATGAAAGTATGCGGGCATTACAACAATATACATAGACCATAATCCAACTGCATCTATGACTAATAAATACTCCCTCTTAGAGTCGCTAGCATCTACTTGGCCAGAGCATCTACTCGAAACAGAGAGCATGCAAGATCATAATAACATAATACATAATCTCAACCAAAGCAATCTCTCTATAAATCGGATCCACATCAAACCAACATGTAGCAATTACAAATAGATGATCTTGATCATGTTAGGCAGCTCACAAGATCTATACATGAAGCACAACAAGGAGAGGACATCCATCTAGCTACTGCTATGGACCCATGGTCCCGTGGAGAACTACTAACGCATCACCTCGGATGAAGACATGGCGATGTAGAGGCCTCCGACGGTGATTTTCCTCTCCGGAGGGTGCCGGGATGGACTGCAGAACCCTCCCGAACTAGGGTTTTGGTTGATGGCGGCGTCGGAACTTTTCATGGATGGAGGATCTGGTCCCTGGGGTTTTCCCGATATGAGGAATAAATAGGCGGAAGGGTGGAGAAAACGAGGCAACGAGGCGCCATTACATGGGCCAGGCGCGGCCAAGGGTGGGGCCGCGTCTGCCCTATGTACTGCCACGTGGCAGCTCTCCTGCGCGTGTCCTTCTGGCTCTGTCTTCGTCCCGAAAAAATAAGACTCTGGGCTTTTGTTTCGTCCAATTCCGAGAAACTTTCATGTACAACTTTTCTGAAACACAAAACAGCAGAAAATAGGAACTGGCACTGCGGCACTGCGTTAATAGGTTAGTCCCAGAAAATGCTAAAAAGTGTGGAAAAGTGCACATAAAACATATAAGAATTATAACAAAACAAGCATAGGGCATCAAAAATTATAGATACGTTTGGGACGTATCAACATCCCCAAGCTTAACTCATGCTCGTCCTCGAGTAGGTAAGTGATAACAAACAAATAATTTTTGAGGTGACATGCTGTCACACTACATTGATCAATCTAAGTGTAAAAGCAAACATAGCTGGAATCATAGAATCCTAACATAAGCATGATAGATATAATCAAACAATGAAACTTAACAACCATGCTAAAACATGAATGGTAATCAAACAAAAGAAAATGTATAACTTGCATGGAAAGCAAAGTGATTGTCAAGAGCATATCATAGATACATAATAAAATGGTACTCAGCTTGTCCCATAAGTGGAAGCAAAACAAAAATGCTTGGACACCTTTAAAAGATTATAAGGATGACTAGAAACAAAAAGTTTGAACAAGCAATACCATAATTATGAATTAATCAATAAAATCTTGGGACCATGCACATAAAACTAAGAATGACAACTATGCTCTTATAAGTGGTGCATAAACTCGAAGGTGAAGACTCAACATAAAAGTAAAAGAAGGTCTCTCTTTGAGAGGCAAGTAAGATCACTCATGTGCTAGAGCTTTTTATTGAAACAACAAGAGTATAAAATACACTTTTGAGAGGTGGATGATGTAAACGGTAAGTACAAAGCATATGTGTTGTGCAAAAGTGCTACTCCTAAATCGCAAGCCTCATGCATAATTGCTACTAGTGCTCACACCTCATCCTACTCAACTCGGATCACCATTAGCTCTCATCACATACAAGTTGTAGTCATAATCATGCACAGCGACAAAATATATTAATCAAAGCATAAAGTGATACACAAGTTGCAAACTAAATGATCATAGAGGCAAGAATTGACTGGAATGTAGTCATAACATGTTGCAAAACATGTGCCAAGTCGACCCAAATAAAAACATTCGTAGGAGAATATATACCACAATATTATGCTTTTATATTGTATGCTAAAAACAATGCATGAAACCTTCAATGGCACTCTAAACACTCTCAGTATTTGAGAGTAACCATAATGAAAACATAATTAACAAAGCTCATCATGAGAATACCATCTAGCAAGATATGCAAAAATAACTATGCCACTGTCTAAAATGCTTCCATTTGCATCACATACACATAAAACTTTTTTCATGCTTCCAACGCCAACCAAATGAAACCAAACAACTCTCATATATGAAAAACAAGTAAATGTCCAGAGAGATATTGAAACTCAAATAAATGTAAAAGTGGAGCGTGTCTCTCTCCAACGCAAAATGCATAACAGTGGAGCATGTCTCACTCCAAAATAAACATGCAAAACAGCGGAGCGTGTCTCACTCCAAAGTAAATATGCAAAGTGGTGGAGCGTGTCTCACTCCAAAGTAAACATGAATGATGGGATCCAAATTTATTGAAAGTAAACACACAGCAAAAAGTAAAGACGCTCCAATGATAACACATATCACATGAAGGAATAAAAATATAGCGTGTTGAAAAATGATCTGGTGCTTTTTGTTGATGAAGAGGGGATGCCTTGGGCATCCCCAAGCTTTGACGCTTGTACTTCTTGGATATTTCTTGGGGGGGCTCCAGGGGAAATCCCCCAGATTTAGCTCTTGTCCATGCTTCATCTTATTGCATCATTGTTCTCTCCCTACACTTGAAAACTTCCTTCACACAAAACTCAGCACAATTGATTAGCAACATTAATGCAAATAAAAATATATCAAACCAGCAAACAGTAATGGAACATATCAAACACTCAATTTAACATATGATACTGTAGCTACTTCTTTCCAAGGCTCTTTTTTCACAAAAGAACTTAAAAAGACGAAGCATAATACGCAAATGCAAAACATGGCAGACATCTGTCAAAATAGACCAGCATGCAGAGATATAAATTAAAGAAATAGTTCTGTTGCTCAAATCGAACAATGCTAAACTAACGAAAGTTAGATAACATACTGGGGCATAAGAACAAAAAATTTCAGCTCAAAATAACATTCTGGCGATTTTTAAGAATTTTTTCGTGACCAGCACAGAATCTGTTTCAGAATTGCAAATACAAACACTGCTTTCTTTCTATTAGAGGCTACCCTTGGCACAAAAACGAAATAAAAATGATAAGGAGAGGTTATTACAGTAGAAATAATTTCCAAGACTCAACAAAGCAAAAATAACAGAAATAAAACATGGGTTGTCTCCCATAAGCGCTTTTCTTTAACGCCTTTGAGCTAGGCGCAGAAAGGGTGCAAATCAAGTATTGTCAAGAGGTGGCTCATCAACACCATAAGTTGTCCTATAAATATATTCATAAGGTGACTTCTTTATTTTTCTAGGGAAGTGTTCTATACCTCTTTTGAGTGGAAATTGATAACGAATTATTCCATCTCTCATATCAATGATAGCACCTGTAGTTTTAAGAAACGGTCTTCCCAAAATAATAGGGCACGAAGCATTGCATTCAATATCCAAAACAACAAAATCAATGGGGACATAATTATTATTCACTTGTATAAGAACATTATCAACTCCCCCCAAAGGTTTCTTTGCAGAAACATCAAAAAGAAGAACATCCAAATAACATTTTTCTAACGGTGGCAAGTCAAGCATATCATAAACTCTTTTAGGCATAACAGAAAGACTTGTACCAAGATCACATAAAGCATTACAATCAAATTCTTCTACTCTCATCTTAATAATAGGTTCCCAACCATCTTCTAACTTTTTAGGAATTGAAGCCTCATGTTTCAACTTCTCTTCCCTCATTTTCATAATAGCACTAGCAATATTCTTTATAAGAGCAACATTTTGTTCACTAGCATTGGGAGTTTCAGCGAGCTTTTGAAAGAACTTTATAACTTAAGTAATGGTACAACTTTCAAAATCAAAATCATTGCTATCAAAAATAAAAGGACAATCCCGCACCTCTAAAACTTCCAGCACGCTTGTCGGGAACAGTTTTAATGGGTTTATACACTGTTCTATGTGGAGTGGGGACTTTTCGTACATTTTCGATTTTGCTAGTGGTAGTAGGAGGTTTGCTAGCATTCAAAGGTACAATATTACTATTGGTGGTGATTGTGTAAACCTTGGCTAAATTATTTTCTCTAGCTATCTCATCTTCTCTTTCCCACCTAGCATGCAATTCAGCTAACAACCTCATATTGTCATCAATTCTAACTTAAATAGCATTTGCTTGAGCAACAGTTTTATTCTCAGTATTATCATGAGGAACAACCTTTAATTTAAGAAGATCAACATCAAGAGCAAGGCTATCCACTTTAGAAACAAGAGCATCTATTTTGCTAAACTTTTCCTCCACAGATTTATTAAAAGCAGTTTGTTTACTAATAAAATCTTTGAGCATACCCTCAAGTTCAGAGGGAGCACTCCTATTGCTGTTATAAGAATTACCATAATAGTTACTAAAACCGCTTCCATTGTTGGGAGGATACAGCCTATAATTATTGCTACCAAAATTATTCCTATAGGCATTATTATTAAAATTGTTGCTATTAATAAAATTCACATCTACATTTTCTTCTTGAGCAACCAAAGAGGCCAAATGAACATTGTTTGATCCATAGGAGCATTATTATTTGCATGTATAGACAAATAATATCAATCTTATCACTCAAAGTAGAAGTTTCTGATGTCTACGGGTGCTTCTATTCTTGTAGACAGTGTTGGGCCTCCAAGAGCAGAGGTTTATAGAACAGCAGCAAGTTTCCCTTAAGTGGATCACCCAAGGTTTATCGAACTCATGGAGGAAGAGGTCAAAGATATCCCTCTCAAGCAACCCTGCGATCACAATGCAAGAAGTCTCTTGTGTCCCCAACACACCTAATACACTTGTCAGATGTATAGGTGCACTAGTTCGGCGAAGAGATAGTGAACTACAAGTGGTATGAATGAATATGAGCAGTAGTAACGGTGCTAGAAAAGTGCTTGCTGGCGTGCAGTTGATGGTAGTAATGTTGCAGGAAGTAAAGATGCAGTAAAACAGTAAATAAGCGATGATTGCAGTATTTGGAAACAAGGCCTAGGGATCATACTTTCACTAGTGGACACTCTCAACATTGGTCACATAAATAAATAAGTTCTCTTCCTTTGTGCTACATATACTCTTGTTTGATAATGAACACCATTCGTTGTGTAGGGCTACAAGAGCACCTCAATGCCGGAGTTAACAAGCTCCACAACATTCGACATTCATATTTATGTAACCTTTAGAGCATAATAGATCTTTGCAATTTAAACCGAGTACTAACATAGCATGCACACTGTCACCATCACACTACGAAGGGGGAATAAATCACATCAATACTATCATAGTAATAATTAACTCCATAACCTACAAGAGATTATGATCATAGCCTACGCCAAGTACTACACGATGCACACACTGTCACCTTTACACCATGGAGGAGGAATAGACTACTTTAATAACATCACAAGAGTAGCACATAGACTCATAGTGATACAAAACTCATATGAATCTCAATCATGTAAGGCAGCTCATGAGATCATTGTATTAAAGTACATAGGAGAGAGATTAACCACATAGCTACCGGTACAGCCCTTAGCCTCGATGGAGAACTACTCCCTCCTCATGGGAGACAACGAGCGTTGATGGAGATGGCGGTGGTGTCGATGGAGGAGCCTTCCTGGGCACTTCCCCGTCCCGGCGCTTGGGCGCCTTCCGCCACTGAATCGGACGCTGCCTGGCAGCCTTGAGCCTGATCACACATGCAACTGACACGGTGACAGCCATAATCAGCAATGACCTGCGTTAACCGGGTTGAAACCCGGTAGATGGTAGGCTCCACACGAGTTCGCTTTACTGCCTAAGCTGGCCGGCTTGAGTTTATGGGGCCGCCACCAGACTTAGTTTGATCCGCCAACTATATAGTCAATAACCACGTTGGGTCAACAACTCCTTCATGCTGATCGTCAACTGACACGCATACCAAGCACAGTGGCCGGGCCGAATGCACTGCTTCGACGGTCAATATGCAAAGGGTCACCACAAGACA